>NW_028274810.1:150257396-150583021 GCF_037043125.1 Eumetopias jubatus | reverse complement strand
TTTACCCCCTTTCAAGTTTTAGTAATATTGTTAAAGAATCTGTTATAAGAAATTGCTGAGAACACTTAGGGGAATTGCCAAATAATTCCTCAGTAGTTCTGCTTAAACATCTTAAGTGCTAGGCTACAGAGGATAACTGCTTTTTCATTTGTTTTTGGGGGTTTTTTGTTGTTGTTGTTGTTGTGCAAGAAACAATGTGAATATCACCACTGTTGTTCTTCCAAATACAGTGTCAAAAGAAATTGGATTTTCAGAGCTTTCATGGTGCTGGATTAAATTATAATAAGTTTAAAATTTAAAAAGTGGTGTTTCAATTTAACACGGCATAGGCTTTTTAAAACACTAAGTAGAGGGGAAATTTGCAAAGTATTTATTCTTTTGCTTTGTCTTTCATGACATGAAATCCTTTGCTGAATTATTCTACTTAGAAGGTTCAGGGTTGCTTTATTGTGATGGCATGTATATTTTTTTGTTTGTTTTTGTTACAATGCAGGATTATTGCTTTTCAAAGGGTGGTGTCACAAGAGGATGCTGTAAAAATCCAGCGATGCTGCCAGTAATTAGGCAGCTGGGTGGCCTAGAAATCCTCTCCATTACACTGTTGTTTCTCTGCCAGTTCTCCCTGTGCTCTCCTCTGGAGAAAAGAGAAAAAACCAACAAAACAAAACAAAAAACAACTTTGTTTTTCTTTACATAGTTCTTATAGGTAGGATGAATCAACCTTTTCTTCACTTGCCAGTCTTCTACACAACATCAACTTCCATATTTATGATTCATGATCCTTGCTTTGATTTACAATCAGTTGTCAAAAACATGTTTAATGAATGATCTGGGCTCTAATATTTAATGTGTTAAGGGAGTTATCACAAATCCATGGGCTTCCCACCTGTACATATGCTGTCCACATGGATTAATACTGTGTCCATTTTTTAAACCAAAACAGTTCTCAAGTATGTATCACTGATAACCAAGATAATACATACCCAGCTCTTGTAATAGATGAGTGTCAGTCTAAGGGACACAGAACAGATTTTGCTCTTCTCCCTCTGTCACTCTCTCTGTCTTTCTTAATCTCTGAGGTCTCTGTCTATCTCAATCTCTAATGTCTCTCCTTTCATTCCAACTTGTGGTTGTAAGAAATGAACATAAATTGTGTGTGTGTGTGTGTGTGTGTGTGTGTGTGTGTGTGTGTGTGTGTGTTGAATTGTTTTATTAGGGTATATGAGGGAATTTGTATGCTATGTGTGATGGTGCTTAGTAGGCTATCCATAATTGTTTATTGAGCTGAATTACGAGTATTTGGATTTCTTTTTCAAATCCTTTTGAGGCTGCCTACAGTGGGCTGAACAGTGGCCCTCAGAAAGCTATATCAAGGCAGAACAAGATGGCGGGGGAGTAGGAGACCTGGATTTCGTCTGGTCTCAGGAATTCAGCTGAATAGGGATCAAACCATTCTGAACACCTACGAACTCAACAGGAGATCGAAGAAAGGAATAGCAACAACTCTCTGAACAGAAAAGCGGCCACCTTCTGGAAGGTAGGACGTATGGAGAAGTGAATCCGAGGCGATATTCAGGAGGATAGACGGCGGGGGAGGGGGCCTCCGTCAGCCGCTTCTGGCAAGTGATAGAGCCGCTGAGCACAAAATCGGACCTTTTAGAAGTCGGCTCTGCTGAGGGACATCGCTCCAGTGGCTAAGCGAGGGGTGGAACCCTCACAGTACAGTGTGGTCTCAGGACCCTCGGGGTCACAGAAAGACCGGGGGTGCCTGAGTGCGGCAGAGTTCCCAGGTATCGGAGCGGGGAAGCCGGCTGCAGAGACGGAGCCGAGGTGCGGGCTCTCAGCTCGGGGTTGCCATAAACTGTGATCCGCGGCCCAGTCGGGCCACTGCTCCTCCAGCAGGGACCCAACAAGCGGCAGAGCCGGGGAGACTCCCCTTCCTCCCCCGGGAGGAGCGGCGCGGGAGCGCACCTCAGGGATCTGCTGGGTTTGGAGACTCCACACGGGGTCGGGTGCCAGAGATAGAAACGCTCGGTCACAGGCCGGGTGAGCACGGAGTGCGGCCGGAGACCAGGGACATGGGAGTGACTGACTGCTTTTCTCTGGAGGCACACTGAGGAGTGAGGCCCCAAGTTCTCAGCTCCTCTGGGCGGAGATTGGGAGGCCACCATTTTCATTCTCGTCCTCCAAAGCTGTACCGAGAGCTTGCAGGGAACAAAAGCTCCTGAGAGCAAAACCGAGCAGCTTGCTTAGCCAGAACCGACAAGGGCGGGGCAATTCCGCCTCCGGCAAAGACATTTGGGAACCACGGCAACAGGCCCCTCCCCAGAAGATCAGCATGAACAACCAGCCAAGACCAAGTTTATGGGAGAACTCTAGCACTAGGGCAATACTGCACATAGAATTCATGGCTTTTTTACCATGATTCATTAGTTTTTCAAAGTTAATTTTTTTAACTGTTTTTTTTTGAATTTTTCTTTTTCCCTTTTTTCAAACAACATCTTATCAATCCCTTTTTGAAAAAAAAATTATTTTTCATTTTTAGTCATATTCTATCCCTTCATAGTAGATACCCTTATTTTTGGCATATATATATACGTTGTTCTCTCTTTAAAATTTTGAGATACAGTTTCTTCTAACAGATCAAAATATACCCTAAATCACTAGTGTATGGTTTTGTTCTAGTCTCCTGCCTGATCACATTCCCTCCCTTCTTTTTCTTTTTTTTAATCTTCTTTCTTTTTTCAAACTTCTTATCTTACCAATTCCTTTTATAAAATCTTTTAAAATTTTCATCTTTACACTCATTTTCCATCCCTTCATTGTATCAACCCTTATTTTGTACATATATAAGACTTTCTTTAAAATTTTAGGAGGCACTTTCGGGCGCCTGGGTGGCTCAGTCATTAAGCGTCTGCCTTCGGCTCAGGTCATGATCCCAGAGTCCTGGGATCGAGCCCCACATCGGGCTCCCTGCTCCGCGGGAAGCCTGCTTCTCCCTCTCCCACTCCCCCTGCTTGTGTTCCCTCTCTCGCTGTGTCTCTCTCTGTCAAATAAATAAAATTTAAAAAAATAAAAATAAAAAAATTAAAATTTTAGGAGGCACTTTCTTCTAACAGACCAAAGTGTACCCAAAATCTAGTGTGTGGCACTGATCTATGCACTAGCCTGATCATATTTGATCATAATCTGTTTTTTTTGTCTTGTTATGTTTTTGTTTGTTTTTATCTTTTTTTTCTCTTTCTTTTTTCTTTCTTTCCCTTTCTTTTCCCCTGGTTTCAGGTCTTTTCTGATTTGTTTAGAGTATATTAGCTGGGGACGTTGTTAACCTATAAGCATTTTGTTCTCTCATTCATCTATTCTCCTCTGGACAAAATGACAAGATGAAAAAAATCACCTCAGCAAAAAGAACAAGAGGTAGTACCGTCTGCCAGGGACCTACTCAATACGGACATTAGTACGATATCAGACCTAGAGTTCAGAATCATGATTTTAAGATACAAGCTGGGCTTGAAAAAAGCGTGGAAGTTATTAGAGAAACACTTCCTGGAGAAATAAAAGAACTAAAATCTAACCAAATCGAAATCAAAAAGGCTATAAATGAAGTGCAATCAAAAATGGGGGCACTAACGGCTAGGATAAATGAGGCTGAAGAGAGAATCAGCAATATAGAAGACCAAATGATGGAAAATAAAGAAGCTGAGAAAAAGAGAGATAAACAACTATTGGATCACGAGGGCAGAATTTGAGAGATAAGCGATACGATAAGACGAAACAACATTAGAATAACTGGGATCCCAGAAGAAGAAGAAAGAGAGAGAGGGGCAGAAGGTATATTGGAGCAAATTATAGCAGAGAACTTCCTTAATGTGGGGAAGGAAACAGGCATCAAAATCCAGGAGGCACAGAGAACCCCTCTCAAAATCAATAAAAATAGGTCAACACCCCAACATCTAACAGTTAAACTTACGAGTCTCAGAGACAAAGAGAAAATCCTGAAAGCAGCTCGGGAGAAGAGATATGTAACCTACAATGGTAGAAACATTAGACTGGCAACAGACCTATCCACAGAGACCTGGCAGGCCAGAAAGGACTGGCATGATATCTTCAGAGCACTAAATGAGAAAAATATGCAGCCAAGAATACTATACCCAGCTAGGCTGTCATTGAAAATTGAAGGAGAGATAAAAAGCTTCCAGGACAAACAAAAACTAAAGGAATTTGCAAACACAAAACCAGCCCTCCAAGAAATATTGAAAGGGGTCCTTAAGCAAAGAGAGAGCCTAAAAGCAGCATAGACCAGAAAGGAATACAGACAATATACAGTCACAGTCACCTTACAGGCAATACAATGGCACTAAATTCATATCTTTCAAAAGTTACCCTGCATGTAAATGGGCTCAATGCCCCAATCAAAAGACACAGGCTCTCAGATTGGATTAAAAAACAAGACCCATCGATATGCTGTCTGCAAGAGACTCATTTTAGACCCAAAGACACCCCCACATTGAAAGTGAGGGGGTGGAAAACCATTTACCATGCTAACGGACACCAAAAGAAAGCTGGGGTGGCAAGCCTTATATCAGACAAAATAGATTTTAAACCAAAGACTGTAATAAGAGATGAGGAAGGACACTATATGCTACTTAAAGGGTCTATCCAACAAGAAGATCTAAGAATTGTAAATATCTATGCCCCTAACATGGGAGCAGCCAAATATATAAGGCAATGAATAACAAAAGCAAAGAAACACATTGACAAGAATGCAATAATAGTGGGGGACTTTAACACCCCCCTCACTGAAATGGACAGATCATCTAAGCAAAAGATCAACAAGGAAATAAAGACTTTAAATGACACACTGGACCAAATGGACTTCACAGATATATTCAGAACATTCCATCCCAAAGCAACAGAATACACATTCTTCTCTAGTGCCCATGGAACAGTCTCCAGAATAGATCACATCCTAGGTCACAAATCAGGTCTCAACCGGTACCAAAAGATTGGGATTATTCCCTGCATTTTTTCAGACCACAGTGCTTTGAAACTAGAATTCAACCACAAGAGGAAAGTCAGAAAGAACTCAAATACATGGAGGCTAAAGAGCATCCTACTAAAGAATGAATGGGTCAACCAGGAAATTAAAGAAGAATTAAAAAAAATTCAAGGAAACCAGTGAAAATGAAAACACAACTGTTCAAAATCTTTGGGATGCAGCAAAGGCAGTCCTGAGAGAAACGTATATAGCAATACAAGCCTTTTCAAGAAACAAGAAAGGTCTCAAATACACAACCTAACCCTACACCTAAAGGAGCTAGAGAAAAAACAGCAAAAAAAGCCTAAACCCAGCAGGAGAAGAGAAATAATAAAGATCAGAGCAGAAATCAATGTAATAGAAACCAAAAGAACAGTAGAACAGATCAACGAAACTAGGAGCTGGTTCTTTGAAAGGATTAACAAGATTGATAAACCACTGGCCAGACTTATCAAAAAGAAAACAGAAATGACCCAAATCAACAAAATCATGAATGAAAGAGGAGAGATCACAACCAACACCAAAGACATAGAAACAATTATAAGAACATATTATGAACAACTCTATGCCAGCAAATTAGATCACCTGGAAGAAATGGATGCATTCCTAGAGATGTATCAACTACTAAAACTGAACCAGGAAGAAATAGAAAACCTGAACAGACCTATAACCGCTAAAGAAATGGAAGCAGTCATCAAAAATCTCCCAACAAACAAAAGCCCAGGGCCAGATGGCTTCCCAGGGGAATTCTACCAAACATTTAAAGAAGAATTAATACCTATTCTCCTGAAACTGTTCCAAAAAAGAGAAATGGAAGGAAAACTTCCAAACTCATTTGATGAGGCCACCATTACCATGATCCCAAAACCAGACAAAGACCTCATCAAAAAGGAGAATTACAGACCAATATCCTTGATGAACATGGATGCAAAAATTCTCACCAAAATACTAGCCAATAGGATCCAACAGCACATTAAAAGGATTATTCACCATGACCAAGTGGGATTTATCCCTGGGCTGCAAGGCTGGTTCAACATCCGCAAATCAATCAACATGATACAATACTTTAACAAAGGAAAGAACAAGAATCTTATGATCTTCTCAATAGATGCAGAAAAAGCATTTGACAAAGTACAGCATCCTTTCTTGATCAAAACTCTTCAGAGTATAGGGATAGAGGGTACCTACCTCAATATCATAAAAGCCATCTATGAAAAACCTAAGGCGAATATCTTTTCCATGGGGAAAAGCTGAGAGCCTTCCCCCTAAGGTCAGGAACACGGCAGGGATGTCCAGTATCACCACTGCTTTTCAACACAGAAGTCCTAACCACAGCAATCAGACAACAAAAAGAAATCAAAGGCATCCAAATCGGCAAGGAGGAAGTCAAACTCTCACTCTTTGCAGATGATATGATACTCTATGTGGAAAACCCAAAAGACTCCACCCCAAAACTGTTAGAACTCATACAGGTATTCAGTAAGGTGGCAGGATATAAAATCAATGCACAGAAATCAGTGGCATTCCTCTACACCAACAATAAGACAGAAGAGAGACAAATTAAGGAGTCGATCCCATTTACAATTGCACCCAAAACCATAAGATACCTAGGAATAAATCTAACCAAAGAGGCAAAGGATCTGTACTCAGAAAACCATAAAATACTCATGAAAGAAATTGAGGAAGACACAAAGAAATGGAAAAACATTCCATGCTCATGAATTGGAAGAACGAACATTTTGAAGATGTCAATTCTACCTAGAGCAATCTACACATTCAATGCAATCCCCATCAAAATACCATCCTCTTTTTTCAAAGAAATGGAACAAATAATCCTAAAATTTGTATGGAACCAGAAGAGACCCCGAATAGCCAGAGGAATGTTGAAAAAGAAAAGGAAAGCTGGCAGCATCACAATTCCGGACTTCCAGCTCTATTACAAAGCTGTCATCATCAAGACAGTATGGTATTGGCACAAAAACAGACACATAGATCAATGGAACAGAATAGAGAGCCCAGAAATGGACACTCAACTCCATGGTCAACTAATCTTCGACAAAGTAGGAAAGAATGTCCAATGGAAAAACGACAGTCTCTTCAACAAATGGTGTTGGGAAAATTGGACAGCCACATGCAGAAGAATGAACCTGGACCATTTCCTTACACCACACACAAAAATAGACTCCAAATGGTTGAAAGACCCAAACGTGAGACAGGAGTCCATCAAAATCCTGAAAGAGAACACAGGCAGCAACCTCTTCGATTTCAGCCGCAGCAACTTCTTCCTAGAAACATCGCCAAAGGGAAGGGAAGCAAGGGCAAAAATGAACTATTGGGACTTCATCAAGATAAAAAGCTTTTGCACAGCAAAAGAAACAGTCCACAAAACCAAAAGACAACCAACAGAATGGGAGAAAATATTCGCAAATGATATATCAGGTAAAGGGCTAGTATCCAAAATCTATGAAGAACTTATCAAACTCAACATCCAAAGAACAAATAATCCAATCAAGAAATGGGCAGAAGACATGAACAGACATTTTTCCAAAGATGACATCCAAATGGCCAACAGACACATGAAAAAGTGCTCAACATCACTCGGCATAGGGGAATCCAAATCAAAACCTCAATGAGAAACCACCTCACATCAGTCAGAATGGCTAAAATTAACAAGTCAGGAAACGACAGATGTTGGCGGGGATGTGGAGAAAGGGGAACCCTCCTACACTGTTGGTGGGAATGCAAGCTGGTGCAACCACTCTGGAAAACAGTATGGACGTTTCTCAAACAGTTGAAAATAGAGCTACCATACGATCCAGCAATTGCACTACTGGGTATTTACCACAAATATATAAATGTAGGGATCCGAAGGGGTACGTGCACCCCAATGTTTATAGCAGCAATGTCCACAATAGTCAAACTGTGGAAAGAGCCAAGATGTCCGTTGACAGATGAATGGATAAAGAAGAGGTGATATATATATATATATATATATATATATATATATATTCAAAGGAATATTATGCAGCCATAAAAAGGAATGAGATCTTGCCATTTGCAAGGACATGGATGGAACTGGAGGGTGTTATGCTGAGTGAAATAAGTCAATCAGAGAAAGACATGTATCATATGACCTCACTGATATGAGGAATTCTTTTTTTTTTAAAGATTTTATTTATTTATTTATTTGAGAGAGAGAGAATGAGAGACAGAGAGCATGAGAGGGAGGAGGGTCAGAGGGAGAAACAGACTCCCTGCCGAGCAGGGAGCCCGATGTGGGACTCGATCCCGGGACTCCAGGATCATGACCTGAGCCGAAGGCAGTCGCTTAACCAACTGAGCCACCCAGGCTCCCCGATATGAGGAATTCTTAATCTCAGGAAACAAACAGAGTGTTGCTGGAGTGGTGGGGGGTGGGAGGGATGGGGTGGCTGGGTGATAGACATTGGGGAGGGTATGTGCTATATCGAGTGCTGTGAATTGTGCAAGACTGTTGAATCACAGATCTGTACCTCTGAAACAAATAATGCAAAATATGTTAAGAAAAAAAAAAAGGAAGAAGAAGATAGCAGGAGGGGAAGAATGAAGGGGGGTAAGTCGGGGGGGGAGAATAACCATGAGAGACGATGGACTCTGAAAAACAAACTGAGGGTTTTAGAAGGGAGGGGGTTGGGGGGATGGGTTAGCCTGGTGATGGGTATTAAGGAGGGCACGTTCTGCATGGAGCACTGGGTGTTAGGCACAAACAATGAATCACGGAACACTACATCCAAAACTAATGATGTAATGTATGGTGATTAACATAACAATAAAAAAATTTTTTAAAATGTAAAAAAAAAAAAAGCTATATCAATGTCCTAATCCTTAGAACCTGTAAACATTACCCTGTATAGTAAGAGTGAATTTTACCTTATATGGTAAAAGATGTGATTGAGTTAAAGATCTTGGACGAAGAGCCTATCTTGGATTATACCATAGACCCTAAATGCAATCATGCATATCCTTATAGAAGGGAGGCAGAGAGGGGCTTGAGGCATACGCACAAAGGAGAAAGGAGGCAAAGTGAACACAGAGGCAGAGTTTGGAGTGATGCATCCACAAACTAAGGAATGCCAAGGAATGCCAGGTAGCCCCCAGAAACTAAAAGGGGCAAAGAATCAATTCTCCCCCAGAGTCTCAGGGAGGGGGGAGTGCAACCCTGCTGACACCCTGAATTCAGACTTCTGACCTCCAGAATTGTGAAAGAATACATTTCTGTTGTGTTCAACTGCCCAAATTGTGGTAATTTGTTCACAGAAGGACTAGGAAACTAATATACTAACTAGCCTTGGAACCAGGCAGGCAAGGGCCTGGGAATGCAGGGAAAAAAAAAAAGCCCTGACCTGTGAGGAAGGCCAGGAAGGCTCCAAAAGTAAGGTAGAAACTACGGGAAAGCATCTTGATCCAGATGTTACTCCATACATGGGAACACAGCAAACCACGTGTAATCCAGGCAAGCACTGATATTTGAGGTGACCCAAAATAGTGCAGAGGGAACTGCAGCAGTAATGCAGATAGCAGGGGGGAAAAAAGGCAATGGTCATCAGTATGATCTGTGATTGATTACAACTATTAATAGGAGAAAACATTCATTGAGAACTCAGTTTCCCAGGTTTTGAACTACCACCCCCCTATCAGGTAAGTTTCATTTTCCCTGTTTTACACATGAGAAAAATTAAATTCAACAGAGATTAAATAAATTGTCCAAGATCACAGAGATAATAAGTGGCAAAAACAGGATTCAAACTCAAGTTTGTGTGACTCCTAGAAAAGGTTTTCCACTCCTGTGCTGTAAGCCCCCACTCTGCGTTACTACCCTAGTCAGGAGAGTTGTAACAGCAACAAGTTCCAGGCCCAGTGGGCAACATGTTGACAGGAACTGGACAGTACCAAGGCCCATTCCAGACAAACCTCCAGACCAATGAAGGAGGGAGGGTAATGAAGCAGAAGAGAAATGAGTGTGCGGTTCAAGGTAGGTTACATTCAGGTTCAGGTTTGACCAGTGGTTGGCTGTCTGATCTCTATCCAGCTTCTTTATTTTTATAATGTAACAGTATCTATTCCACAGAATCAATCCATGATGGAATATATGTAAATAAAGTGTTGAGTTCAATATCTATTGAGAAAAATGGCTTCCTTTTACATGACAAGGTTTGAAGGAAATTGAACAAAATAATGACAGGCATAGTTATTGGCAACTATAAATTATAACACAGTCCTATGCTTCATTTTTTGAAGTCAACATTGACTTAAATTAAAACTATAGAAAATGAGAGGTGGTTTGTATATTAGTCTACGTGGGCTGCTATAGCAAAACTGCCATAACCTGCGTGGCTTATAAATAACAGAAATTTATTTCTCATAGTTCTGGAGACTGAGAAGTCCAAGATCATGGTGCTGGCTGATTCTGTGTCTGGTAAGAGCTTCCCTGTGTCCTCACATGGTAGATAGGGAAGGGAGGTTGCGTGGGTCCTTTGTATAAGGGTACTAATCCCATTCTTCTTCCTCATGACCTAATCACTCTCAAAGTTCCCACCTTCTAGTACCATGACCTTAGGGGTTAGGCTTCAACATATGAACTTTGTGGGGACACAAACTTTCAAACCATAGCAGTTTGGTTTGATGAAATGGTTATGTGATTAGAAATCCAATTCCCTAAAATCCCTGGGTTTCCTGTCTACACAATTAACTAAATGGATTTGAGAAGGACTTGGGTTTCATACCAAAAAAAAAAAAAAAAGCATGTTATTTATTATAAATACTGAAGAAACTATAAAAAAGTGTTGACCTGTATTCTGACATTCAACATATATTGGGCTACATATGATATAATTCTGATTGGCCTTCCTCATCAAACTTCTGGTATGCAAATTTGGACTCATCCTCTCAGGGTGTATCAGTCTTCCAGGCAGAGCTTCTTACTCACAAGCACACAGTATTCACATTTCAAAGGAATTATTTAATAACTTTTTAAAAACATATTAAGTATAGGGCGCCTAGGTGGCTCAGTTGGTTAAGTGTCTGCCTTCGGCTCAGGTCTTGATCCCAGGGTCCTGGGATCGAGTCCCCGCGTCGGGCTCCCTGCTCAGCGGAGAGCCTGCTTCTCCCTCTCCCACTGCCTGCTGCTCTGCCTACTTGTGCTCTCTCTCTATCTCTCTGTCAAATAAATAAATAAAATTTAAAAAAAGAAAAGAAAAACATATTAAGTATAAAGCATTTTGTGTTTCTTGAATTTTTTTCACCTCAACATTGCAAACAGTTGATTTGAAATACAGGTTATTTGAGATGGAAGAAAGGATAATTATGTGGTCTTTTTCTTATTTTCTAAAATAAGAGTAAATGGAAGCAATAATGCAATGTATATATATGTGTGTATATAGATATATACACATATATATATGCTACAGTAAAAATGAATAGATCCTTCAAATAGAATTTTTTGATGGATCACTCAAAAACTTAAACAAAAACTTTATAAAATCCTCTATATGGCTTTAAATGGTCACTTAACTTGAAAAAAAAAAAAGACACCCTGAAAGTTTATGAGCTGCTCATGCTTCAGAAGTAAAGATAATACCATCAACCCACCACCAGTAAGACATGTTCTTTGAGTGATTTTTGTTTTAATATTGACAACGTTTCTGATAAATGAGAATTTTCTCTCATGCTTCCTTTACAACCAGCAGCACACATTTACAAATGGCTGACTTTGGTTATCCAGGCCATCAGAAGCAGAGAGCTAGAACAAAGCATACTTGCACTCACTCATGTGAGATCAAATCAATGACCTTCACCTCATTAGCACATTTTCCAACCAATGGATAAAGCTACAGTGAACTTCTTTCTCTGGGAGGAGTTGTCAAAGCTGACTCTTACATGAAGGCCTCAAAAATCCTTTCTAAAGAACAAAATGAGAACAAATAATAATCCAGTCCTTATAATCTGACTTTTAGATCTACACTCAGTCACTGGTTGATCCAAGTTAGTGAAGGATGGTGATAACCTCATTTTTATATTTGGATGTCTCATGGATATCAGATTTTTAGGGGCATGAAAGGTTCAATTTTGTACTGCTTTCTTGGGAAGAGGTAAAATATCATGTGGCCAGGAAAGAAAGTGTAATAATAAGGACCAGAATTACTTATTTGTATACCAGAAGATACATCTGTAATTACTGTAAGTGATTACAGGCTCTATCTTATAGTGTATGCACAGTGAAAGTCATAGTTATTAGCCCATGCAAAGAGTTTTGGAAATAACTCATAAACAAAACTACACCTTGGCATCAAGTAGGTTCCACTGAAAGGTATATCATAGGCTTGACTGAATTAATATGACTTAGTAGGACCAGCCCTGAGAGCCTGGAAATATCCCCATTTGTTCTGAAAACACGAGACTCTGAAATGTAACAACAACTTTTTTCCAAATTTATTATCAATCCTTTTGTCTTTGTACCAAAAAGCAAATAAATTTTTTAAGTGCTAATTGGCAGTTCTGCAAAGATTCCACAGTGCCCCCACACTAATTGCATCACCTGCAGAATTCTCAGTTGGACTCCACTTCCAACCTGTACAGTCAGGAAGTCTGACAGGAAGATGTATACTCAAAGTTCTCAACAAAGAGGAAATTACTCTACAGTCTGCTATAAACATGTGGAGATAGCTAAAAGTTAATTCATTTCATTCATTAGGGATGGTCTAACTTGGCTAATCTACACTGTGTTTAAATTATATAGCTGCTTCTCCTAATTTTTGGATAAGTGCTATATTTATGGCCCACATGCTGAATATTTGAAATAGTTTGAAACAATATATATGGCATGATGGCTTGTTTATAGTTGAGTTGATTAAATTGCCCACTCCACATTTTACATGGTTCTTTCTCATAAATTATTTCGATCAATGTAAAAGTTTCTTAGGCTGAAGGAATTATGTCTTTGACAGCTGGTTGTTGGTTGTTGGCTCCAAGCAGTTGATCAAAAAAGGAATTTCAAAGTGGGGTGGGGGTAGCCCTTTGCAAGACTGAGAAGCTGATGTGCTACAAAACCCATGGAACACACGGGAAAGAGAAGTATAAAGCCATTACACACTTCTTTTTTTGTGGTTCTAACAGTTACAACTGTGACCTACAAAAAGTTAATTTCTTTCATGCCTCAGATTTCTCATCTGTCAAATGGGGTTAACATTTGCATCAACCATATGAAAATTGCCAATTTTATAGATCAAAAATTGTCAAAATCCAGCAATTTCATATGGTTTATTCTAATAACATCCATACTGGGGGATTATTAGACAGATTCAATAAATTAATGTAGATACAGCACACAACGCAATGACTGAAATGTATTAAGTACATGCACAATAAATGTTAATAATTTCTAAAATGTTATTACCATATTTAAGTCTGGGTTAATGTAAAGAGTATATACTAGTAATTTCTGTTTCAAATGCTGCTTATATATCATTTCACTTTTTACTGTGGGACCATGGGAGATATTACTAAACAGTCATCCAGGTTGACACAAACTGCCTGTTCCATAAGGCTGGAGTGGTTGCCTGATTCAAGAGAGGATAATCCACAAACAAAGCTAAGTGCAAGCAGGCAACAAGTGTAGGTGCCGAGGATTAAGTCTAGAAACCATTATTTCATTCCAGAATCTGGTCATTGACGCCAAGTTTGGAAAATTCAAATAACATAGCCAAATGTGGCTAAAGAGTCAAGTTGTAGCCATGGGTCATGAATTGGAGAGTAAGTCAGAAAGACTCCAAAGCCTCAGGTACAGGACGGAATGGACAGCTTCCAACTGGCAATGTCACTGATAAAAGTTCCAGCCTAAGACTAGAGGGTTTTGAGTCACCACACAGCACCCCAAGTCATAGTGTTGGCTAGTTGGGGAATTTCTTTCTGCCTTTGGATGCCCCGGCTCCTGGGAGCCTCCTGGATGATTATTAGCCCTAATGTTGTAATTATGTTTATTCTGTGGACATGAGAGCACTCTCTCTGTTACAGTTCCTATAAGATGTTACGTCCCGAGAGAAAGACAGATGAGTTCAGGATATGAATTTGATAAATGTTCTTGCTGTCCAATCAAAAGACCACAGCACCCTCTAAGAAATTGCCATGAGCCTCCCAATATCCTCAGTGTTCTAGTTCCTCCACAAATCATTGACCCAGTGTGTTTCAAAACAAATAAGAATATTTGATCTTCATATATAATATCCACCTTCATCATGAGGTCACTTCAAGATTTAAGAGATAACCAAAAAAAATGTTAAGTATCTTTTGCTTTAATTTTAATATAATTCAATTGTAATAACCTATATTAATAGTAATACCTATAAATATTAATACTTATCAATAGCATTATTAACACTTTTTCATACTATACTAGATACACTGAATATTTTAATTATATATGTGTGTGTGTATATATGTATATATATATATTCACATAATTGGGGCAAAATATTCTATTTAATGCTATAAAGTAGCTTATATATAAGCTAACCAATAATACATCATATCATATTTTAGAACTGCATCTTATAAGGCTATCAACTCTTCACTATTGATTTTCAATGATCTGGTGTATTTTTTGATGGGTATGTTACTATCAGTGATGAGGACTATCCATGGGCCTGTTCTACACAAGCCCACTTTAGTTTATGCTACTTTATACCAGCTATTTGAATGTCTATTATCTAGAATGGTACAATGAAGACACCTTGAGATAGGCCCAAAACTGACTCTGCCAATTACTATATCACTGACTAGCAAAGTAATTGCATCTCCAGGTCTTGGTTTCTTCCTCCATCACTAAAGGGGGCAAAATTACCTCAGGGGGCTATTGTCCCAAAAATACTGGGAACTAAAGCTACTCTGGCAGTTCTGTAGAACAGGGATATTCTTGGTAAATCTTCATCTCTTCTTCTTGTTCCTAAGATCACAAATCCCATCAAGGGGTATGCAGTAAGCAGTGCCAATGCAATTAGAATTAAATTCCCACAATAACTTTGGTAAGGATAATAAAAAGTACCAGCTGCATGAACTCTATAATTTGCTTAGTAATAGCATTTAATCCTCATAAAAATACTACTGTCTTCATCCTACTATTGAAAAAGTTTTGGGGCGCCTGGGTTGCTCATTTGGTTTAGCATCCGCCTTCAGCTCAGGTCATGATCCCAGGGTCCTGGGATCGAGCCCCACGTCGGGCTCCCTGCTCAATGGGGAGTCTGCTTCTCCCTCTCCTCCTGTCCCTCCCCACATTTGTCCTTTCTCTCTGGCTCACTGTCTCTCAAATAAATAAAATCTTAAAAAAAGAAAGAAAGAAAGAAAAAGTACTGACCCTCAGGAAGCCTAAGATTGCAGAGTTAACAGCATAGTTTGGAACTGAACCCAAGTCTTCTGACTTGAAATATAGTAATCCTGCAATCTACTCTCATAAGTGGGGATTATAAATGCTTTAAAATTTTTTGTCTGGAGAAATGGTTGTCTCATGAATGATCACCTTAGTAGGCAGAAATGATATGATATTCATCATAAAATATTAATACATTATAATAATACAGAAAGTAAGAACTATCTGGGAGATTGTAGGGAGCTCTAGGGCTGACCCCTGATTTCTTAGTTGGGCTGATTGTATTTCCCAGCACCTACGTTGCTAAGGTGCCCTTCCTTTAGGGACAAGCCAGGTTCACCTACCAGTAAATTTAGGACATTTTCATTCAGCTAATTAGCCTTCTAGACAGACATAGGGCATTGGGAGAATCCAGTTAATTTGCCAACTCTTAACTTCCCTCTTCTTCTGTGCAAAAAGTAGAATAGAACCTGTTTTATAGCATAAATAATCAAAGGGCGAATTCCATTGGAAATTTTAGATCCAAGATGTTGATGTTGAGTGGGTAAGCTCTATGTTCTAAAGATGCAGAGAAAAACACATTTTTATGCAACCTTAAAATCACTGAGTCTTTTTTGTTTGTTCATTTTGTTTTGTTTTACCTGATACACTGGTTTCATCTTTGCTGGTCTGTGACTCGACATTTCCCAGTGTGACAACAGTTCATGTATCAAATGGAGCAGTGTAATATTACTGGGAAAAGGTGAGACAAAAAAGGAGCTTCTCTCCTTTTTCTGATACCAAGATTATCTGAGAAGTAACAGACCCAATGAAGAGGAGAGGAATACAATACAATTTGTAAATGTTAGGACTTGCTAAGTTTCTTGCAACTTCTTAGTTGAGGATGAATGGACACTAATTTCAAAGACATCTCTGTCTTCTAGCTACTACCATAGGAAAAATACTTAAACATCACTTACGTATTGGGCCTTCAAAGGCAAACCATACACATAAATTGTGAGATACCTGTCCCTGCTTAATTTAAGAAGGTCAATATCTTGTTATGTTTTGAGGCATCCTTATTCATCAGTACTTGCTTATGTGTAGAAGATACAGTCTTTGACAAAGTCATTACCTCTTTGGTACCTGGACAGCTTTTTCCAAGGATGCCTCCAACTTCTCCTTCATGTGTCAAACTACACCAACTGCTACACCTACTGGCAGTGGTGAAATTGCAGGGGTGCCTCCTGTCTTCCTTGTCAACCATACATCAGTGCTTTGAGGAAATAAACTGGGCTAAAAAAGGTTTGGCAATGCTCTTGCTGATTTGAACAGAAGAGTAATCTACATATCACTGTCATCCCGTACCTCTGCAGATGTCAGGAGGCAGGCCATTTCTCTCTGCTGAAGTGCTTTTTCTTTTGTTACCATCCCTATAACATGATTATTGAAATGATTCAACAATAGTCATGCCACAGCTATAGATACTTGTTGAAAGTAAATAATAAAAGCATTTTATCCGAATGGCTGTCATTTTCCTGTTGAGGGATCCATCTGGTACATAAAGTACATTTGTATGCATGTCTGCCTTATATGAACTGCTCTAATTTGGTTATCCTGATAGGTGCCATTGTAGCTTCATTCTAACAATATTAGCAGAGACGAAGAGGTCAGTGGTTTTCAAACTATAATTTGCAGTCACTCCAGTCAAAGGGATTGCAACAAGATTGAAACCTAGTAAGAAAGGATTTTAAGGGGACTCCTGGAAAGGATTCAAGCACCATACCATAATGTGACATTTAAGTTCACCTTAAGCAAAACTCCATTAGAAGAGGGAAACCAGTTCACTGCACTGAGATGAAAAAGTAGTAAGGAAGAGTAAGCTATGCTTAAAGTTAGAGGGTTAAATGGTTTCATATGTAACTGACCTTCCAAATTTGAGAGCTGGGTCACTTTTAAATTACTAAAGTAATATTTGTGGCTTCTTTTTTAGTTTTGTTAAATACCATCTTTTTCGTTACTTAAAATTTTAAGAAATGGGGACTCAAGGTTTGTTAATTTATTTCATGTTTTTCTATTTTATTCCCAACAAGAAACCAAGAATTTTGCAGAGATTTAGTTAAATAAAATTTTCATGTTCCTTATATTTCAAGTAAATAAAGTTATCAGAAACAACTGCTTAGATCAACTTACTCAATGCAGAGAAAAAAATGTCATGTGTATCTGGAATCAATTCACTGTATTCTAAAAATGTTTATTGAGTACATCCTGTGTGTCAGGCATTTTGCAAGGTACTGAGCAAAGAGCAAAGGTCTTTATGGACCTTATTGCCCATCTGGAAATAAGAAGATATCAAACAAACAAAAACAATGAAATGTGCTAAGTCTTAAAAATGATAATATGATGTTCTCGGAGATTGGGTAGCTAAAAGTCAAGCAACCAGGAAGGCCTCATGGAACAAGTAAAGCTCAAACTTTTAACTAAATGATGAGTGGAAATTACCCCAAGAAGAGACAGGGAAGACAGCATTAGGACAAAAAAACAACATCTGCCCAAGTCCATTCTCCAGACAGAGTAGAAATTTCAAGGAAGGAAAAATAAGTTTCATATAATAAGACTATAGACTACAATGTGAGATGTCACAGATAAAGCTTAGACCTTAAAAGCTAGGTTAAAACTTGGAAAAACCATTGAATGGTTTTAATAGAGGAGTAACATGATAAGATGTGAGCGCTGGAAAATCTTTCTGACTACAGTTTCAAGAATATTTTAGAAAAGAGCATGACTGGGAGAATGGGAGTCATTTAGAAGTCTATTCCAACAGTCTAGCTGAGCACTAATGGTGGCCCAGGCTAGGGAGTTGGTAATGGGCATAGTTTAGGATATGGGATGTATGAGAGTTGGTGAATAAATATAACAAGTGATGAAGAAGGAGGAATAAAAATCATGGGTTTTTTGGGGGCAACTTCATGGATGGCAGTGCTCTTTCCTGAGATAGGAAATATTGGTGACAATCAAGATCGATTGAAATTCTGAAATGTTAGGTGTATGACAGAAAATAGAAAATAATTACATAGCTATTTAGTTCTATGTAAGTATATATTGTACATAAAATATATGAAGATATAGGATGTTTTTCTTCATTTTTCAGAAAACCAGACTGCGTAATTTGTTAATCACACCATTTTAGGGAAAT
Source organism: Eumetopias jubatus (assembly GCF_037043125.1). NCBI lineage: Eukaryota > Metazoa > Chordata > Mammalia > Carnivora > Otariidae > Eumetopias > Eumetopias jubatus. Next base: position 150,564,412 of record NW_028274810.1, on the reverse strand, counting down.
AGAGATCTGGAACTACCAGTATGCTTTCCCAAAAAAGGAAAACATAAAGCACTGAACAATTAAGTGGCCTTCTCAGAATAACTTAAAGAATCAGAGGGTTAGATACAGCACAAGTTGACTTTTTTTTCTTTCATATACGGAATGCAAACTTTCAAGCTGAGAATGTCAGGTGGACCTAACTTGTGTCTCCAAAATACACCTTCTGTTGGTGGCACTTTATGGCTTCCAGGCTCTGTGAAGACAATTAAAAGTATAGACGTACTGTCTCTGACTTAAACTTTCTTATAACTATTACTTCACTCATTCATTAATTAGTGCATTAAATACATATTTTGAACTCTCACTCTTAGCCAAATGTTGGGTTTGACCCCTGCCTGGGTTTACAAAATACAAAAGCTACACTCCTTGCTTTCAAAGAGCTCATTATCTTGAAAATACTTAGAATCTTTATCTGTACTCAGGGCAATGTCAGTGGTTAAGACAGAGAAACACAGAGGAAGGACTCCCAGGGAAGGTGATGCTTGAATGGTGGAACCGAACCCTAATGATAAATAGGAATTGACCAGGAGAAGACTGGGGAAGGAGTGTCAAGAGGTAGCCGCACATGGAAAAGGACAGATATAGGAAATCCCTGTGTGTATCCGGAGAAATGCAAGCAGTGGGAGAGGCAAGAAGGCAGTCACAGATTCTGAAGGGTAACTTTGTTGCTGTTGTCAGGGAAAAGAGATTGACTTTTGTCCTGACAGTCCTGGAAAGCCATTGCAGTTACGTGACAGGTCTGTATTTTCTCAGTTGGAGCATCTCTAACGTAGTAGTGAAACTTGAGCCAGTCTACAAGTGGGAAGACTAATTCAAAGGCTATTTCATGTGTTGGTTGGGGACAAGTTTGAGAAAGATGATTTAAACAGCCCGTTTGGTGACTGAATAAATATGGATGTGGAGCAGGAAGAAATCACAGTCTGAGGCACCTAATATGCATGCAATGAATATCCCCTCCTAGACTCAGCAGTGCTTTCCAAGTGCCGAAGCTCTAAGTGTTGTTGTTAAACTGACTTTTTAGCTTCTCAAATCTAATACAGCACCGAGTTTATTGACTTTTCACTTCAAGATATTTCTTAGATAGGCCCCTCTTTGTTTTTCCAACTGCCACCCTCTTGTGGCAAATTTACTAGGATTTTCTTGACCTTCCTGTATATCCCTTGATTTGATCTGTTAATTTCTTTAACTGTCTTCCTTTTGGTGGAAAAGATACTTTGTTCTAAGTATGTAACTAATTTATCCTAGAGAAATTTGAAGAAGGGAAAAATAATATTTTCTCGGTGACTGTTTTTCTAAAATCTCTTTAGTTAGGAAAAGGAAAAATATGCCCCTTGACTTTGTTATTTAAGTGCATTGAAATGATTTCAAAGGCCATTTAATACTCATGGATCTACCATAGGATTAGGCACGTTGCCAAGAAATCATATGATTTTGATGTTCCTTAATTTTCAAATGCATAGCTCCTGATGCTGTTTCCAACCTGTCCATGGAAAACCATTATAAAAACACTGTAAGACAAATTTTGAGTGCCAAAATCTATCATACACAAGCATAATCAGAGATTGTATTTAAGATTTTCCTTGTTAAAAGGAAAACATAATACTTGACTAAGAAATGAAATACATTTTTCTTGTACTTTTAATTATAGTAAATTGTTATTCTTGGAAGCCATGTTCCAAACTTGATTATTAGTACTGAGATTAATAGAAACTACAGGCCCATTGCCATCATTCCAAGGGTAAATTAATTGTCAAGAAAGTGACTTTAAGTATTTTTTTTCAACATTTCATTCTAAGTAACACCCAGTCATAGGCCAGAAAAAAATTTTGTGGTACGAGTGAATGACTTGCGTTAAATTATGGACTTATTTCTTCAGTTTCCAATCCCACCTTAAAAGTGTATTTTCTAAACTTGGGTTTATAAGTCTATGAAGTGCATCCAGTCTTATAAATATTTCACACAAGGTAAACTTGAAAAAAGTGTAACATACAAATAGGTTGAAAGATTAGAAAGATTAAAATGCTATTATTGTAGGTGTACACACATACAGCATCAAAAATTATGACTAAAAAATGAGATATTTCACAATCCATATGCAAAACAATGCAGCCTAGAAATACTGTCATATTTTGTTTTCCATACAAAGATTGTAAAAACACACAGAAATAGGAGTATTTTCCTATCTTGTGCTCCACTATACATAAGCATCCTTCGGCTGGCTGCTTCCAATGAAGAGAGAAGCTGAGTTGACAATACTTAATGGAAAACATGAAGGGTAAATCTTAATGGAAAGAGAATTTCATCTGACCAGGAGTCTTTTATCCATTTCATCCCAGTGGTGCTGTTGTTACTTTGACTTTGACATTGACATTCCCATGAGTTATAAACTGAAAAAGAATTTCCGTAAAAACAGCTAGCCAGCTTTGTTAAGTAAAACAAGTCCTTTTATCTTCATTGTCTAATACAGAAGTAAAGAACAGTGAAGGAGAAGAAGGAACCTGCTTTCCAATCTGTATCCTCTTAGATGTTTATATTTCATGTAATTAGGAGGTTGTTCTTACCATTTTATAAATAAACTCAGTGGTGTTATATATAGCCTTTAATTTGCTTTACACTTGAAAATTTTTGTTTGTTGGTTTAACATTCCATAAACCACATATAGAAAGAAGTGACTTGACTCAGGCATTCTGGTTTGTTTCTTTCCTACTACCAAAATTGTTCTAATGTTCTCTGGGAAATCCTAAACCTGAGTTTGAAGACCAAGAGGCAGTTAAACAACAAACACTTATCGAACACCTAGGCTTGGATGGAGTATTTTACTAGGTACTCAGAAAGTGCCTGTAAAGCAAAGGAGAAGGTAACCCTTGCTCTTAAGGAAACTTGCAAGACTTTTCACGAAGAGAAATATATCACAGGAATGTGCCAATCACTTTGTTCGTCAAGAAATTAAGTCTAAATACATAGGTAGTGAAATTAGAGGAGCTTTATTATTTGTGTTCTTCCATTTACCTACTTTCTATCAAGATAATTGTCAAACAATCTGCATTCATTTGTCAAAGTACATGGACATTAATGTTTATCATGCATCCATTTCATTATACACTGAAATACAGCATTAGTAAGCTAAAAAAGAGCACTAGCATGAGCAATGGCTTGTTCATCCCATTTGGAGATAAAATTTATGGAAGAGAATGACATTTGCTGAATGTTAGTTTACTATGGGGTGGCTTTTTCCTACTTCACAAAACCCACAGTCTTACTATACCCTCATCATTCCATGGGATAGGTATTATCCCTGTCTTTTTAATGAAAAAGTTAAGTTCAGAGAGATGAATTAAATTGGCATTCTTACCAATCATCTGGATTGACTTGACTCTTTAGTTTTTTTTCTGTTGTATGTGCCGAAAGTAGGTTCCACTTACATAGGAGGAAGAAAAACATTTGTAATTTATGATGCCACTTAGGAAAATCATTTGTCAGAATAATGTTAGTTTTAGAATTAATAATAAAGGTGGAAAGCACATTAATGCTATAGTGAGATGCATTCTTTATCCCCCCGAGCTGGTAAATTCAGATGAAAAGTAAATGTTAAAAATTTGCTAAAATCTATAAATAAAGTTCAGTGAACTTCTATTCATCCTTCAAAGACCAGCTCAAAGGTGACCTCCTCAGGCAGAGTTAATCACTGCTACCACTGGACAGTTACATGTATTTCAGTACAGAGCACACTGCATTATAATTATTTGTGCACCTGTTTCTCTTTTGGTATGTTGAGCCTCACAGAATGTGTCTTTTCCTTTTGTCCCAAGATCTGGGATTTTAATAAAGGTTGTGTGTGCTGTACAAATGGATAGATTATTGTATACTAATAATCTGGAGCATTCACATTTTTTATTCGTCAGAAACACATTCCTAATAATTTTTTTTTTTAGCTCGCTTTCTCTTTGGCTGGTGGCTTATTTCTTCCTAATACACTTTAGGATTTTTTTAAATTTTTGAATATACTTCTATTCTTTGTTTACTGTCATGACATCTCAATAGTTAGCTGACATTCTATTCAACTGTACAATACATTGTTGAAATAATTTCACCAAAATTTATATAATTTTACTTTTATATCATTGTGTCTATGGATAACATTGATAGACTTTTTCCTTTGCAGTCCTAAGATAAAATTGATGGTCAAAAAAGAAAAAAATACAATGCACTAAAATCTGTGTAGTTCTCCCCCTCCCTTTCTATAAAATAAGGGAGAAAAGAAGGTCTGTTATGAATTCTCCTATTATCTGCTTTTTAAAAATTATCCAAGTGGTTCAAATATGGGGAAATTGCTTTAAAGAGTAAACATATAGGAGGGGAAAAAAAGCAAATGTGTGGAAAAATAAAAGCTTCAGTCTATGGTACTATTCTTCAACAAACCCTGTTTTCTTTATTTCCATATTAAACAAAAGAGCTAGTCATATGTAAGTTAATAAAGTGAACACAAGGGAGATGTACCTCCAAATTAGAGCCAGACGGTGAATAACAGAGCAGGAATGTACTTAAAGCCTGGTACCAGCTCGTGACAAGGTCTGTTCTCTGTCTTAGCCCTTGATTTTTGGAAAAGCTTCAGGAGCTATGAGAAAAACTTTCAACCTGACAAGCACTCCAGGGCTGGGAAAGGCTCCTGTTTTAATTCAGCCCAGATGTGATCTCTAATGAAAGCATTATGGTTCTGCAGCTGCAGTGGATGGTATAAGCATTTTTAAAAGAATAAATTATTTTAAAAGATTTTCTTTTTCCCTTTTACAATTATGCTTGACCTGTGCTAGAGTAAAATCTTAAGATATGCTATAAAACAATCTATCATGTCATGCCTTGTACAGCCTGAATATTGTATTAAACTTCATGCAAAAGAGAGAGAGGTGAAAAGTCAGGATGTATATGCTATATAAATCTGTTTATCATCCTGAGATAGATTGCCTCATCCAGTAACTCTCCAAAAGCTAAGTTTCAAGCATATGTAGCATGAAAATATTAAGCCAACCAGAAAACTGATTCTCATGATATAAGATAAATTCTTTACATGGACATTGCTTGCTTTATTCATATCTGCATTTTATCACAATCCCCAGTGGACATATATGCACAGATAGAAACAGTATGTTTTTTCATTTAAAATTTTAAAAGTAAATATAAAATGAATATCATTTTTAAAAAGGCAATGATAAAAACAAGATCTTAGATGGAGAAAATGCACTTAAATAATCTGAGTTGCTCTTTCAATATTTCAGAAACATAATATGCCAGAGCACTTAAATGCCAACCTGCCTTCATCTCTGCATAAGAGGAAATCCTCCACTCAATATGATTTCTGTTTTTGCCAATAAAATAGAAAAATAGATGAACAATGTTTGGGGGAAGTGTAAAATTATGATTATTTTGAAGCATTCTTTGTTTGCCTTGTTTATTGTTTTGGAAATGCTCTAGTTGAGAGGCATCCAGTGGGGACTCAGGGAAGAGCATTTTACATATTTATAGAAACATTTGCTAACCATATAACATTCCAGCTAAAGAAAAACCTCCATTAAGCCCATAAAATAGTTTCTAAGCTGTTATAGGAAGTTATTTTCTAAGAGTAACAAGAAAAAAGAAAAAAGAGGGAAGAACCAAATGATTGAAAGGTATTAAATGATTCTGTTTGAGAGCAGGAAATGCAGGTTATTATTTGCTGACGGATTATTCAGAATGAATTTCATCATTCTTGTTACAAATGTGTTTTTTGACACTTTAATTATGAAGGAACTATTCTGAAACACAATATGAGCAGAAGATGCTATAAGTTTAAGTAAAATGCTATTACATCCTCATTTTACAAAATTCACAATCACACTGAAATTAAACAGCATTTCTCTTTTGTAGAAAGAAATGCTTATTGCAAAAATGGAACGCATGTGGATCCAGTGACATTTTAATCATTTTATTTTAGACAGTATTTAGAAATAATGAAAATGGAATGGGGAAAGCTTTGCACTTTAATGCATATATACAGCACTATGTATATGGCACACTCTCACAGGCCATAAAAATGGAACCTTTTCTATTGCTATTTAGTGAAAAAAGATACTCAATTGAAGACGGGAGAGCAGGTAACTGATGTAGGTACCTGAGTACATCTATGCTCAGCTAAGCTTTGTGCACCCAGCTGGTCTTACTTTTCTACCCTCATGCCCCCAATTTACTAATGAACATCTCGGTTTATAATTTATTTGGGCACATTTACTCTAGAAGAGTCAGCCGTTCAGCCCAATGACCATAATTTAAACAAATAATTTACAAATCATTTTTATAAGCTATGCCTATTAAGTTGTGATGTGTTCATAAATTTAACAGAAAATATAATGGCATGTGAGGGGTTCAAATAAACACGCATTCCGAATAATACAAAATCAAGTGTTAATCAGTGATGTAGATTCTCAGAGAATTCTCAACCTGAGCTAATGTAAGAAATTGAATATCTAGAGTGTAAAATCCCATTCTTACTTTCAGCCAGTGGGGATAGACTACAATAAAAATTTAACCCACAAAGACTGATTTCTCTTATTTTTAGAAGTTTCCACCTAGATGATAGGATGACCATGTCAAATGTTCACTTCTATGTGGTTCTGTAGGCACACCTTCAACATCTGACAAGATCTCTGCTGTCATTATTTTAAACCGAAGTCAAAGATTACATGTATGACTTTAGGATAAATGCACCTGTAGTGTTTGTCTTCAATACATTTCTAGGCAGCTCAGGAAATAGGCAAGTTGCAAGAGTACTGCCACTGTTATCACAAGCTGTCCTTTTCTGCATATAAACATGTCTGCTGCAATGCATGGTAGTTCTCAAGACTGGAGCGCAGAGCACCACCGAGGTCTGCAAGTCAAAAAAAAAAAAAAAATGCCATTTGAGCGAGTTAATTTTACTTCTACACAAGCTGGGAAAATGTTTGGTCAGGACTTTAATTTGCTCAAGAGCCAAAGGCCATTTTTTTTGCTTTCATTCTAGGAAAGGACTCCATCTTCTAAGAAGAAGGAAAAGCAAAAACTTGAAAAGACTATTCCATTGAATGAGTTTGGGAACATGACCTTCTGTAATGTTTATTTTAATTAGGCCTCCTTCTCTAAGTATTACACTCCCCAAATGGTAATGCTTTAAAATTCCATCTCCTTGAGGGAGAGGAATATTGAGGTAATCAACTTCCTGCCACCCTCCCAGAAGCAATTCTATAATGGTAATAATAATAAATTATATAATAATATATTATTAAATATTGTGAAACACATATAGAAGTAATTACCCATTTTACTTAGCCTGCATCTATAGAGACTTTATGTTTAAGCAACATATATTATCGTGATTTATAACATCAATCAGTAAGTGCTCAACACACGTACTGAATCAATCTCATTTTACAGGTGATCCATTCATGAATTCTCTGTTTTTACCAGTTTTCAAAAGCTGGCTTTTAATATTTAACACATATATGATCAAATGTATACCCTCACAAAAACTAGTCACATGCTCAAGCAACTACTGAGATAGCAAAACATACATATATATATATATACACACACATATATATTTTTTTAATTCGAAAAAGAAAAAGAAAAGTTTTTTATCTTTGGAGATTATAAAAAAATCCCTAGTATTCTTCTTTTGTTGTTTGTTTTTTAACAAAAGAAAGTATAATTTCAAGCTGCTTTGCCTCTTTAATCCCTTTTGTATGACTGGAAATTAGTGACGCATATGGTTCTGAAATTCAAATATAATGCAAAAGACTTTCTACATTTCAATCATTTGAATTCATATTTAATGTATTGAAAAATTAACATAAATGGAATATTTCCAAAAATGTACATATCATACGTGAAAATAGCATGAAAAATTCAATCTTCTTGGCTTTGTCTTACATTACTAAAGCTGGTTCCAGAGAGTTTTGACTGTGGCAAGACAACAGTATTTTTATCCACTTCAAAGAGGCATGAAGGCCATCCTGCTTATGCCTACATCCTTCCTGTGCCATTTCCATAGAAGATGCCCTCATTTAGCAGCTACACCTCCACTGTGCAATATGCAGAGAAACATAATTAAATTTAATAGAAGCTGCCCCTGTTTTGAAGACACACTTGATTTAGAGCCACTCACAATTTAAAGCTGCAGGGAGATGTAATTAAATTTTATAGAAGCCACGGCTTTTAAATGAAGACACATGATCTATGTGCATGTGTGAACATACACACACATGCAGTAAAAATGAGACATTTAAAAAGTTATTCTTCTGTAATTATTTATATTATGATTCAAAATACAAGACATTATTGCTCAAATTATATGATTATTTTTATTCATATCATAGGTATGACTATAAGAATATACCAAGACAACCAGTACTGTACTATTACAATAGTACTTTATTGACTAAATTGATAAATAGTAATCAATATACATTTTACTATTAATGTTATCTACTTTTCATCTGACTCTATATATTTATGGCAATGACATCAATGGAGAAAATGCTCTAATCATGTATCTGTTGTTTTTTGCTACCTGTACACCAAAAGACTTACTAAAATGATGTAACGTTATTTAAAATAATCTAAGAAGGAAATTTACACATTTGCATGTATACAGGATATATAGGTCATTTGAAGTTGGAAGGTATTACACATGCTCTTACTATATTTTTATATATAGTATTTATTAATGCATCTAAGAATTCTAATATGTAGGAAGAATCAAGATATAAATCTATCATAAAGCATCTCCTACCCTCCAACTTTTGATTGAGTCTTTAGGGTTATCTATATACTGTTAATATTAATTTATGTGCTCAAATTTGATCAGTTTTAAACTTTTACTAAAAGGGTAAAAGATATAAATTAGGACTCCTAAAGTCATTAAGTAAATGTCTTATGTGGAGGGAAAAAAAAAAAAACAACTCCTTTGTAGATTAAATCTTTGAAGAAGACCCTGGTGAAAACTCTCCAGACTGGCTTTGTTCCTTTAATGTCTGTTTAATGCCTTAGAGAAGACATCTTCTGCTTTGACCCCCTTGAACCTTACAGACTAGCGCAATAAACCACAGAAAGACCAAAGTTTCAGAAAGAATGGTCTTTAAAACTAAAATCCTTCCTCAGGCTATAACCTCAGTGTGAGAATAAGTCCAAGGAGGGAGGGAAGATCTCCTATCTTTGCCACCATTAATTACCCACTTAGTAATCTACTTCTGCCATAAATGTTCTACTTTCCTAATAGGACCTTTCTTTCCCATGCCTCAAGCCATGGATCATCAACTCAACTCCAACCCCCACCCGCCCCCAAAAAATCCCTCTTTTGTTGTTCAAGATTATTAAGCTAGGTAAACTGTGTAACCAGTTTTTAAAGCAAACAATTCGATCTTTGTTTTTATGCTGAAGCCCCTTCGGGGCCCACATAATGAATTGTGTGAAGTAAGAAGTGTGGGAATTTCTGAATTGGTTTAAATGTGTAGCATACTCTTTCTCATTTACTGTTATTATGCAGTTAAGAAAGAATACTAATTCTTTCTATTACAACTGTTTTATTGGCGTCTTTTTGGCCTTCTGTCTTAAATTTCTTTCCTTTACTCCCTATACTTTGTAGAATCATTGAAAGTTATATTCTATAATACTATTTATTATATTTCAAGCCACAGAGAATATTCAGAAAAGTACTGATTAAAAACAAATCATACAAATTAAACTTCAAATATTTTTTTTTCCTCTGTGGAAAGTAGTCAGTGGAGTAATCAAACTGTCCAGCTACATTACTAATGTCCTCATGCAGCATTCACCACTATGTGTGCTAAGTGTTTCATGAATGAAGATGTCATAAAAATGTCAACAGTTGTTATCTACGGGTAATGGGATATTGAGTGACATTGTTGTTCCTGTATTTTCTATTTTGGAAAATTTTCCCAATAAGTATATTTATTAGCATAAAAATAGTATTTGTTTTATATATTTATTATATAAATTATATTATTGAAGTATATTTAAAGATAAATGCATTTGATTAATACCTCAAAACTGAAAGAAATAGAATTATTTTATATCAACTAGTTTCATAAGAAGCCTGCTCTCTGGTTTTTTTTTTGGGGGGGGAGTGGGAAATAAAATCTGTCGCCTGTCATAGTGTCTGATTCATTATGTGTGCTGACTATATGGATGGTTTATTTCCTGTTATCACTTTTGTCCATGTATCGATTAAAAAAAATCACTTTCAGCACAAATACTGGATAGTCTTCTACAATAAGTTTTTTTAAAAACATAAGTTCCTTTTCTATTTAAATGTAAGTTTATAGACTAAGTTTGATTTTAAAACTCTTACCTAGCCTTTCTTAATTCTTTAATTGGTTATTGAGTATTAAAATCTTACAGCTCATATTTGGGACTTTCACAAGTAAGTCAAGATTTGTTAACTTTCATGTGCTAAAGTGTCTAAAGTTCTATTTAAAAGGGAAAAAAAAGCAGAAAACTGATCTTGATAACAGAATCAGAATTCATGACTGGTTTAATTCCAGTCTTCTTATCTTTGAACCTTACCCAGAATTGATTTGCTTTTATTTGTGCTGTTATTTTTGTTTGTTTCCCCTTGATGAGCTGTTTTAGTACAGTGGTTAAGACAAAGGTTTTGTATTTGCACTGCCCTGGCTTTAGGTTCAAGTTTCTTCTTCCATTCAGTAAATTTTGATGGAGTGTCTAATTTGTGCTAAGCATTGTCTGACCTTGGAACTCAACTCAGTTGCATTTTCTCATCTGTAAAAGACAGATAAAATATAACTCATGAGGTTATTGTGAAGATTAAGTCAGATGATCTAAAAAAGGGTTTAGCACAGCATGTGCCACACAGGAAACAGAAACTATTATTGAATAGCATCTGCTTATGTGGATATATTTATAAACTGCTGCACATAGATTTATGTATATATTTTGTTATTGTTAAGCATACAACAGGACTGTTGATGAGATTTTTACAGGCAGCATGTGAAAGTCAATTGAACTAAATCCCTCTTCTTCAAAAACAAATTCAAGCTCTTTTCTACATTCTAGGACTAGCCTCTGTGATTATCAAGAGTCACAACATAAGAATATTTATAAATTTACTGAGGCTAGGGAACATATTTTATTCTTCTATTCTCTTCACAGACACAGTGCCTGTCACCAAACTGGTGCTAAATAAATTTTATTGAATTAAAAGTTAAAGTAGCAGAAAACACTGACATTAATTTGAGTCTCTCTTGTTCTGATGACAGAATGATATAACAGAGACACTAATTTTCCTGAAAAGAAATAATCCATAGAGTTAAACATATGCTGAGTATCATAAGTAAAAAAGATTTTAACTAAGCCTTCAAATAATGAGGTTAACAGGTGTAAAGGTGATTACTGTGAAAAGGTAAACATCAAATATAGCTTGCTGAAAAATAACTTTTAAGAATGAAGACTTCCAGAAGCATCCAGGAAGAAAAAAATAGCTCACATATAAGAGGAGAAAAATCATGCAGATTCCAACTTCTCCACAATATTTAATGTCAGAGGATAATAAAACAATTCTTTAGAGTACCTAAGTGCAAAAGGATGTAACAGAAAAATTTTATACCCAGCCAAGTTGTCATAGGAGACACTCTCAAATAATCATTCACAAAATGCACCACTAAAAAAATTTTCCTGAAAAAAAAACTCTCACATATGTTATTCCCTTAACCAAGAGACACTGAAATACAGAATTCAAAAAAGAGCATGATCTAGCTTTAAAAGAAAAATTAGAAGCTTTTAAATATACTATTAGATCTAAATAATTTATGATAAATGTGGTTATAAAACATAAGGCAAATTCTTTAACAAAACTCTTGCTAGAAAGTATATAATTTATAATAAAATTCATCAATGATAAGATCAAATTCCAAATTACATAAACAGAAGTTGTACATAAGAATTTATGTTGAGGGCACCATAAGTGTCATATTTTTTCTCTTTTTCCTGTTGTTTTTCTTTATTAAATTCTCTACAAGTGAAATATCTTACCTATTTAAACAAAATACATATAATGTAATAATAAATGAACAAATTTATCACCTTATCCCATATATTTTTATGTGAAATGTTAGTATCTATTATTAGAAGGATTAGTATAATGTGTTATTTGAATGAATATAATGCAAACCACAGCAAAGGATATATTCCTGATTCATCCTTGAAAGTAGTATTGCTTCCTAGCTATATCCTAGATTCATCTGAGAAAACAGATATTTTCAAGTTATAATGTTCTTTTCCTCTCCTGTATTTTCTCATTGGTTCTCCATTTTTTAGTGGCATATTTCCTAGGCTCTAGTCCTATTCAGACACTAGGCTGACCAGCTTCTGCCATTCAACAATCTCCCACTTCCATTGAAGGACATCATTCGTCCCCCATTTATCATATGATGAATTGGCAGCTCAGTTCTGTCTGACTGCTTATAATTACCCAGTCTTGGAATTTTTCAATCTCATCTCTGGCTATCAATGGGTGGGATCCATCCCTCTTTGACACTGTCTACCTTCTCTGTCAATTATGATCCTTCCCTAAGCTTGGCAAAGTTTTAGGGCATTTCACATGGTAGTCCCTTTCTATGGTCAAATTCATAGCCCTAATCATTATTCCTGTTGACCCTGGTTGTTGCTCATAAGCTCTGCACATTAAGTCCCTTATGGTAACTGTTTAGTATAACATTTCTTTATCATTTACAAATCCCTACTTTCTCCATAATCACAGTAAGCAGTAATAATATTGGCTGTTTTCTTAAACAACACTTAAAATCATTATTATCATTATTTTTCCTTGGTGAAGAATAGAGAAAATTTAAAGAAATTTTTATAAGGATTTATCTTTTGAATGTTGATTTTTGAATGAAAAATGGAGGCAGGAGGACAAATATAAAAAAAAATGAAGTCAATGAAAAAGCAAATCATAAAATTCCAGTTTAGAACAGTGTCTGCTTAATAGCTTCTGATATATTCTCCCTATTATAATGTCCTTTAAAATATTATGAAGATACAAGTTTTTCTTTAAGATTTTATTTATTTATTTGAGAGAGAGAATGAGATAGAGAGAGAGAGCATGAGAGGGGGAGGGTCAGAGGGAGAAGCAGACTCCCCGCTGAGCAGGGAGCCCAATCCAGGGCTCGATCCCGGGACTCCAGGATCATGACCTGAACCGAAGGCAGTCGCTTAACCAAATGAGCCACCCAGGCACCCCGAAGATACAAGTTTTTTTGATAAATAGCACAATTACCCCAAATTAAGACATGTGGACAACCCTTGGCTAGAATCAAGAAAATATTTCATCAGAAATAAATACGGGGCAGGAGGAATATGGAAAATCTCATAATAGGCACCTCATGTTTTATCTCATAAAAAAACAGGTGGAAAACAATGGAAGGCCCTCCTTGGAAGGAGAATAAGATTATCCTATTTTAAGAGTGTAGAAAGGAACTGTCATGCCTTCTAACTGTCTGTTTCTTTGGTTCAAAGTTCAGAGCATTAACAGCCCCAGATATGGTCACTGGTCCCTTTTCTTCACTGTTGCTATATTTTATAAGTTATGAATTGCATTATTAACTTTTTACTTTATTTTCAATATCCCTTCAGACATGGCATCTTCCAGAATAAAACAGGACAATAATAGGAGTAGAGTGGTAGGAGCATCTTACCATCATGGATAACCTGAAGATGGGGCAGAGAGCACGTTTCCATCATAATGATCAAAAGTTCAGAGATGGAAATAGGCATGGCGTTTTTTAGAAAGGTTAATCTGGCTGCAGCACTGGAAACAACAGAGGAATGGAGGGAGCTGAAGTCAAAGATATGGGCTGTGTAAGAAGTTTTACTCCACTTACCAAATTACTGCAATAAGAGGGTGTAACCATGGGAATGATACAAACTGGTTTATGCTTTTGGGAGGTCAGTCTTCCTGTAGGATGGAAGATTGTAAAAAAAAAAAAAAAAAAAAAGCACCAAAAATAAAGGCAAGGAGACCAGATAGAAGGCATAATCACAACAAAACCTTGAGACAATGATGATTTGTGTATGTGTGATATGACATCCCTAGCAGGGGAGGGAGCTAATGCTGTCAGAACCAAGAGTGGAACTGCAGGAACAGGCAGTAGAGTTTAGGGTGTGGTTAAATGGGTTGGTTGTGGGGGCAGGGAGCACAGCCAGGGTCTTGACATGGCAACTCACTAGCCCACAATCCGAGCTGGGTAAGGGAGGTATTAGAAAGAGCTGAGGTGAAGATCAATAACAAAAACAATTTTGTCTGGTAAGGCCTCTTAGATGAACTGTTTTCATTTACTTGTTTAGTTGGCTTTTGCTGTATAACCGATTACTCTAAGACTCAATAGATCAAAATGCCAATCACTTATTCTCATTCATGTGCCTGATGGTTGGCTGGGGTTAACTGATGTAGGCTGGCCTCAGGTCGGCTTAACTTTACACTACACATTAAAATCTCCCACAGCTGTGAGTTAGTTGAGACATACAGCCATGACAGAAAAGCAGAGGGACAAGCAGAGACATCCAATGCCTATTTATGTCTTAGACAAACCTGGAACATATCATTTCTGTCCACATTGCACTATCCAAAGCAAATCACATGGTCAAACCTAATGTCTTAGTCCATTTGGGCTGCTATAAAAGAAACATCCTTAAATTGGGTGCTCACAAACAACAAACATTTATTTCTCACAGTTCTAGAGACTAGGAAGTCTAAGATTCGGTGTCTAACGACAGCCTGCTTCCTCACTGATGGTTGTCTTCCCACTAAAACCTCATATGGCACAAGGGGTAAGGGATCTTTCTTGGGCTTCTTTTATAAGGGCACCATTCCCATTCATGAGGACTTTAAGCTCATTACCTATCCACCTTCCAAAGACCCCACCTCCTAATACCATTACCTTGGGGATTAGGATTTCAACATATGAATTTGGGGAGTGGGGGGATATGAGCATTCAGACCATAGCAACCCAATATCAGTGGGATGGTGGGTATACTCACTTGTAGAGAAAGAACTGCAAAGTCATATGGCAAAGGCTGAGGCCAGGGGTCCCTTCATGGGGTGTGCTACTTGTATGTCACACAAGGCTCCATGCTTAGAAGGATCCCATGATTAGTTTAATGCTCTGCTGTTGTTATCTTGAAATTCTCGATTTTGACCAAGCAGCTACACATTTTGAATTTGCATTAAGTCTTGCAAATAATGTAGCTGGTCCTGGGGGTGGATGCAGAAATAAGTCGAGAATCTGGACCAATAATAAAATCTACCCCAGAAAGACACACACATTTTACAGCATGTCTTTTAAGGCACCAGCTTGCTTCTGGTTATAGCTAAAAAGCAGCAAAAAATAGAAGAATAATGAGAATGTGATACTAATGGAAGGAATGGCAGACTACTAGAGGAAGTGAAAGACAAATGAAATAAACAAAACTGTAAGAAAACAAAAGCGAAAGTCTCCTGGAAAGAAATGTAAAAAGCCAGAGGTGTGGATTGACAGATGAGAGAGGGAAAACAGGAAAATAAGAAAATTCTAGGCAAACTAAGTTGACTGTAGTTAACTATGATATTCACTATCCAATTAACTATGAAGAAAAAAATATATATTTTTTTGCAGGGTAGGAAGGTTAAATTTAAAATATTGCTCTCCTGAATTGTATTCATCTAAAAAATATAAGACAGTTCTTTTTTAGACAAATGATTAAGTCTGTCAATAACTCTTTAAAGGCAATTATGATAAGATGGTTATGAAACAAAGTTAGCTTTTAATTGGGATAAAAATTACTTCTTATTGATAATTTTGGCTGGCAAGATTTCAAATACTATATTAGGTGGTGATCATATGTTTTGTGACAAGATTATGGCCTGCATCATTAACCATTTTGAAATGTATTACAATATTAAAATTATCAGCTACTTAAAACATCATGTTAATTGCCTTTAAATTTCACATCAGCCTACAAGCTAGCACATCAAGTCTAAATACTACTAAATCGCATACTCAATCCCTTATTCACTCTCAGAGTCATTATGTTCATTCTAAGGAATTTTCTTATGTGCCTACTATGTGTCCAGATACTTTGCTTCATTATTTCAATGAGGGTTGTTACCTTAAGCAAAGTATCTTTGAAAACCCCTCAATAAACAGCTGATGGATAGGAGTAGTTACTGTTACTATGATTTCTTCTTAGGATAGCACATAAATTCCACTAGATGAAGAATATCAAGAAAATTTCCTCAAGTCTTAATTCAGAAGGAGGTGTAAGAAAGTTGAGGTCTACTGGTTAGGAATCGGTACAGACGAGGTGGTCCTTTTCCACAATATTCTGAGGTAACTGGGACTATCAATACAAATATTTCCAGGAGAAAATAGGTGAAAAAATAAGTTTGTTGAAGAGGGAAATATAGTTATGGGAAGACACTGGGGGACATATATAAAGGAAAAGATTGGGGGACAAATATAAAGGGACACATTTTGGTAAAAATTATGTTGATGGCCATTGAGGAGTATAAAATAGGAGGATTCAGCAAATGGAGAAGGAGACTGAACTGATAAGAACAGTGAAATAAATGTACTTTTCAGTCATCTTTGTTGTATACTGAATACCTACTTTGGGCCCATTTTGTGGGACTTTCTTGATAGCAAAAATGTAAGCCATTCAGCAAGTTATTCCTTTGCCAAACTCACAAAATATTGTTCACTCTTCTAACATACCCCAATGAATATTCAATAAACATAAGATTGGGCTAAGAGGAAGCTATATATACAGAAAACCCCCTATTTATGCTATCACAATTTTGCATTTTCTCATTTCCTGAGCCATGAAGTTGTCTATGTTGCTAATGTACAGATTTCTTGCCATTTGCTATCATTTCTCAGAAACTGTTAAAACATAATCCCATGTTTGCTGTGAAATTAGCCTTGAAAAGAAAGCTGCTGAAGAGTACATAGCACCTTCTTGAGTAGTACACACCTCTCCAATTCCTACCGCCTTCCCACTTGGGTAGGAAAATAATATATTTCCCTTGTCAGTGAACAAACAGGCCTTGTTAAACATTACTCTGTGCTAGGCACTGTGCTAGCTACTGAGATATAGGATGCTCAAGAGACAGCCAACCATACCTCCTCTAGAAAGTTACTGCAGAGTAATGAGCAAAGGAGGATTGCTCTGATTGAGGTTGTAAAAGGCTCACTCTAATTACCATTTGGAGAATAGACTGAGAGGCACAGGGTAGGTAGACAAAGAGAAGGGGCAGGAATGAGGACAAAGAATCCTGTCTGGGGCTACTGTGACAATCCAGAGTTAGAACAGTGGCTTTGACTAGGGGATTATTAGTGAAGATTACATGAAGTAGTCAGATTTGAGATCCATTTAGAAAGGCATCAAGGATGGTGGTAATATGGTTTTTTGGCTGGTCTGAGGATGAATGATATCATTTACTGAGATGGGGAATATTAAGAGGGGGAAATGTTGTGGGAGGATTAGTAAATCAAGAAGTTTGAGATGTCTATTTGAGGTCCAAGTAGAGATGCTACACAGGTGAGGAAGAGGTTGGAGCTGGACGTTAGCTTTAAGTATCACCAGCACATAGATGGTATTTAAAGCCATGAGGCAGGATGAGATCACCCAGCAAGTAATTTACATAGGGAAGAGCTATAGTGGCAAGATATCTCACTCCCCCATGATAATTTGGCTCCCACCTCCTCGGTGGAGCTCGGTTATACTGACCGCTGGTTACTTCCTGAAATTCACGAAGGATTCCACCTGTTGGCATCATGCTAGTCTGAGTGTGGGTTATGTTCCTCCCTTCATTGGTCTTTTCTGAGCATAAATACAACTTCTTCCTTTATTTTCTGAGCCAATGTCACCAGTAACTCAGTGCATTTGTGTGTCGAGAGGATCGACAAAATCCCGCACCTATCACAAGAAATTAGAGAGAAGACTTAAAGACTTAAAGAAGACTTAAAAATCAGCAGCTACTGTCGTTGCTTCCAATGTACACGAACTCAGCTGAGTCTCCCGGACCCTTCCTCCCTCCTAAGCTCAGGTAACAGATATTGCTCTCTGCTGGCTTCTCCCAAACCCCAGTCTTCTCTCCTTCCATTCCCAGCCCCAGTACCTGTGCCTTTCTCATCCCCAAGAAGGCCACCTTTTTTTAAATCACACAATTTTATTCTGCTTTTTCTTAACTTCCTCGATCTTATTTATAACACGATATACTCAAAAGTTTTAGTAAAATGTATTCCCAAACAAAATAGCAGGCTTTTTCCTGTAATAAATTCTGCTAGTCTACAGCATGTGAAAAACACTGTTTTTTGTTTTTTTATTTTATTGTTATGTTAATCACCATACATTACATCATTAGTTTTTGATGTAGTGTTCTATGATTCATTGTTTGCATATAACACCCAGTTCTCCACGCAGAAAGTGCCCTCTTTAATACCCATCACCAGGCTAACCCATCCCCCCACCCCCTCCCCTCTAGAACCCTCTGTTTGTTTCTCAGAGTCCATAGTCTCTCATGGTTCATCTCCCCCTCCAATTTCTCCTGCTTTATTTTTCCCTTCTTACCATCTTCTTTTTTTTTTTTTAACATATAATGTATTATTTGTTTCAGAGGTACAGGGCTGTGATTCATCAGTCTTACACAATTCACAGCGCTCACCATAGCACATACCCTCCCCAATGTCTATCACCCAGCCACCCCATCCCTCCCACCCCCCCCACCACTCCAGCAACCCTCAGTTTGTTTCTTGAGATTAAGAATTCCTCATATCAGTGAGGTCATATGATACATGTCTTTCTCTGATTGACTTATTTCGCTCAGCATAATACCCTCTAGTTCCATCCACATCATCGAAAATGGAAAGATTTTGGGTTCTTTGATGGCTGCATAATATTCCATTGTGTGTGTATATATATATACACACACAATGGAATATATATATATATAACATCTTCTTTATCCATTCATCTGTTGATGGACATCTTGGTTCTTCCCATAGTTTGGCTATTGTGGACATTGCTGCTATAAACATTGGGGTGCACGTACCCCTTCAGATCATTACATTTGTATCTTTGGGGTAAATACCCAGTAGTGCAATTCCTGGGTTACATGGTAGCTCTATTTTCAACTTTGTGAGGAACGTCCATACTGTTTTCCAGAGTGGCTGCACCAGCTTGCATTCCTACCAACAGTGTAGGAGGGTTCCCCTTTCTCAGTATCCTTGCCAACATCTGTCATTTCCTGACTTGTGAAAAACACTATTCTTTTTAATTTTATTTTATTATGTTAAGTTAATCACCATACATTACATCATTAGTTTTTGATATAGTGTTCCATGATTCATTGTTTGCATATAACACCCAGTGCTCCATGCAGAACATGCCCTCTTTAATACCCATCACCAGGCTAACCCATCCCCCCACCCCCCGCCCCTCTAGAACCCTCAGTTTGTTTCTCATAGTCCATAGTCTCTCATGGTTCGTCTCCCCCTCCGATTTCCCCCCCTTCATTTTTCCCTTCCTACTATCTTCTTTTTTTTTAAACATATAATGTATTATTTGTTTCAGAGGTCTGTGATTCAACAGTCTTACACAATTCACAGCACTCACCACAGCACATACCCTCCCCAATGCCTATCACCCAGCCACCCCATCCCTCCCACCCCCCACCACCCAGCAACCCTCAGTTTGTTTCCTGAGATTAAGAATTAAAAACTGAGGAAGACACAAAGAAATGGAAAAACGTTCCATGCTCATGGATTGGAAGAACAAATATTGTGAAGATGTCAATGCTATCTAGAGCAATCTACACATTCAATGCAATCCCCATCAAAACACCATCCACTTTTTTCAAAGAAATGGAACAAATAATCCTAAAATTTGTATGGAACCAGAAAAGACCCCGAATAGCCAGAGGAATGTTGAAAAAGAAAAGGAAAGCTGGCGGCATCACAATTCCAGACTTCCAGCTCTATTACAAAGCTGTCATCATCAAGACAGTATGGTACTGGCACAAAAACAGACACATAGATCAATGGAACAGAATCGAGAGCCCAGAAATGGATCCTCAACTCAATGGTCAACTAATCTTTGACAAAGCAGGAAAGAATGTCCAATGGAAAAACGACAGTCTCTTCAACAAATGGTGTTGGGAAAATTGGACAGCCACATGCAGAAGAATGAACCTGGACCATTTCCTTACACCACACACAAAAATAGACTCCAAAATGGTTGAAAGACCTAAACGTGAGACAGGAGTCCATCAAAATCCTGAAGGAGAACACAGGAAGCAACTTCTTCGATTTCAGCCGCAGCAACTTCTTCCTAGAAACATCGCCAAAGGCAAGGGGAGCAAGGGCAAAAATGAACTATTGGGACTTCATCAAGATAAAAAGCTTTTGCACAGCAAAAGAAACAGTCAACAAAACCAAAAGACAACCAACAGAATGGGAGAAGATATTTGCGAATGACATATCAGGTAAAGGGCTAGTATCCAAAATCTATAAAGAACTTACCAAACTCAACACCCAAAGAACAAATAATCCAATCAAGAAATGGGCAGAAGACATGAACAAACATTTTTCCAAAGAAGACATCCAAATGGCCAACAGACACATGAAAAAGTGCTCAACACTATGTTTTTTAAAGTGACATTTTCCACTTTTATTTTTTCTAATTGTATTCATATTATATATAATTTACATATCACACTTCTAAGTAGAAGATTCCTAAACTTACTGCTATTTGTGTTTAGGTCTGGTACTTGACAAAGTTCTGCCAGTTACTTGATAGAAGTCAAGTTTAGAAAAAAAATGTTCTATTTAAATTTGTAATAAGCCAGGGCGCCTGGGTGGCTCAGTCATTAAGCGTCTGCCTTCGGCCCAGGTCATGATCCCAGAGTCCTGGGATCGAGCCCCGCATCGGGCTCCCTGCTCTCCAGGGAGCCTGCTTCTCCCTCTCCCACTCCCCCTGCTTGTGTTCCTGCTCTCGCTTATCTCTCTCTCTGTCAAATAAGTAAATAAAATCTTTTAAAAAAACATTTGTAATAAGCCAAATATTGTACACAGCAAATTTACACATAGAATATTCTTTCTAATAGATTTTTTTAATATATATCACTTCTCGGGCTTTTGGCTAAGATCAAGTGTAGATTTTTTTAATTTATAGTTTTTCCTATTACTAATAGTCCCTCCCTTTCACTACAAAAGTGAAATAGAAATGACTGACTGAAATGTAGAAACAGAAAATTATTGGAAAGCCAGTAACAGAATTTTGGAAACAACCGAGCTTGGGAGCTGGATAGAGCTATGTCTGATCCTCGCTCTTCTGATTTCTAGCTGTTAGCCCTGAGATGCTCATCCAACTGACCCTCAGGTTCTCATCTGAAAAAGAGTGACCATCATCTTGCAGGATTGTTCTGAAGATAGAGAAAATATTTATAAATATCTGCTATATAACAGGCACTAAGTCCCAATTATTACCTGAGCTGTTCAGTGTCTGCCTTTTTGTTAGGACAACAGAAGATGGTCTAGCCACTGGGCTAGTTGGGTAGAGCCACAGACCTTTTACATAAACTCTGACCCTGGAAAATGCAAGAGAACATTCCCTGGGTTGCCCATCTCACTTGTTAGCTATTATACTTGACTCCCATCTGCCATGTCAAAGTCACAGGGCTCCTGCTCTTGGCAGAGAGCCCTGCGCTGTCAGCAACTGCTGACAGGTGAGACCCACTGGCCCAAGATCAGAAAGCTTGCTTGCATTGCAAAAGGACCCACCTCACCTGTCAGCTGTCACAGTCACTCTTTTTACACTGCTCCACTCCAGGAAAGGTGATATCTCGTTCAGGAGAATAACAGTCTGGAGTTATAAAGTACAAATGACGTGATGGCTGTGTGTTTATTAGATTGTGTGTGGTGTTTCTTAGAACTGGTTTGCTTTTGATGGGTACCATTGGAAATGGCTTCTTGCATAGCATTCTAGAGTCACAACTAAAGGTTGCAAGGCTGACTGCCTGGCTGAAAAAAAATGGAATTTGTTGCTGAAAAGAGCCCAAATTCATCAGTGGATTCCACCTGTCAGGTGACAGGCCAGGCTCAGGGTATGGCTGCCGTGGCAACATGCTGGGTTCCACCTGTCAGCTGGGCTCCCAGCCAGTGTTTCTGAGTTTAGAGATCCGGTTCTAAACATGAAATACTGAGCTGCCTAATATCAGTGGTGTGCCCTGAGCAGCCAACTGAAAGAGAGCATCTTTAAAACATAGTAAATAACGTTAAAGAACCACAACTTGCCCCATCCTTACCCTGTGAGCATAATAAGCACCATCTTAATTCTACTGAGACTACAGATTGTAAGAAACATGACAATTACTACTTTTCTACTACTAGGCTTACATACAACACACATATTTTCTTATTTTGGGTCAAAAAAAAATGTTGCCTCACAGAAAAGCTCTTTTAAATGCCATCTACTTAAAATTAGAAATAAAATAACAATCACAAAATTTTGGAGTGACAAAAACAAAAACAAGAAAAAGAGAAACAATAGCATCAACTTAAAAATATACAAATTTTATTGTAACTACTTCATGGTCCTAAAACTTAAAAAATTAGAGTAGGATAAAGGGGAACACTTAAGTTTACTCTTTCCCCAATTATTTCCAAGCTCCCCATGACATAGCTTTCTAACATTCACACTTTCACTCATTGCTGTCTTTCTCTGCTGGGATTTCACCTCAGCCCGAGTTTGCTGTTTGTCTAGTTCACCATAATTTCTCACTGTTGAGTTCAGTGCCTGGCACGAGTAGGCATTCGATACATTTGTGGAATGACTGGATATTTACACTCTTTCATTGAAACTCAGCCCTCCTTTGGCACTGGATTGGGAACCTGAAATGTAGAACTCTTTTTAATCAAGAACACTAAGTGCCTGTACTTAGTCTCATTAGTAAACTCCATCTTGTGTTGGCTGCCATCCAGCTCCCATCAAAAAGACAGTTAAGAAAAATCATATTTGAAAAACAGTGTCTAAGGAGTGTTTCCTAACTTGAATTGACTATTGACTGGCAAACTTAAAATTCTTTACAACAGACAAAAAACAATTTAGGGAATAAAGAGGGAAGAAACCAAGTTACTAAGGATGAGGTTAAGAGGAGAAATGACCATTCAGGGACAAGACTTTTCTTGCTAGAATTGGGTCGGTGGTTGGGAAATAAGTTCGTGTCATCTGTAGGTACATACAGTAGGTACTGTAAATGCATTCCTTTTAATATAAATTAAAGATAACTGAAGGCCAATATTGTCACTCACACATATTTTTTAATTCTTTCTTGTATGGCAGAGAAAGGCAAGGCATTTTAGCAATGTACCTACATATGCATTTCTGCCACACTAAAAATATGTCACATTTACTGAAGGCATCCTTTATGTGCATTGTGGCAAAAAGTGGTAAGGGATTATTGTTCTAAAAAGGTATTTAACAATTTGTACTCTGAGCTATATACCTTTATCAGATTAAGACATCAGAAGAAAACAATATGAATGATATTAGTTTCCCTTGGTGAAAATATTTGTACAGAGCATGTAAATCCTTTCCTTTCCTATGGGTTAATAAAATTGCTGTTTGTCTCATAATACACATTAATTTTAGATCGAGTGTTGTTTTATGATTCCATTCCATTCCTTTGTTGGTTTATTGGCTATAACCCTTTGTTTTGTTATTTCAGTGGTTGCTTTAGGGTTTATAAGTATTTATCTTCATCTTATCACTCCACTTTCACGTGATACTATGATATTTCACCAATAGCATAAAAACTTGACAGTACGCTTCCATTTCTTTCTTCCTGGCCTTTGTATTATTGTTGTCATGTATTTCAATTCTATGTGTATTATAATCCTCATACTATACTTTTTATTTTTGCTTAGCCAATTTTCTTTGAAAGAGATTTAAATAATAAGAAAATAACCTTGTACATTAACCCAGTGTAGCCATCATTTCCCATGCTCTTCATTCCTTTGTGTGGATCCATATATACTTCTGGTACCATTTTTCTTCTGCCTGAATGGCTTCCTTCAACTTTTCTCACAATATGTGTTTGCTGGTGATGAATTCTTTTGGCATTTGTATGTCTGAAAGTCTTCACTTGCCTTCGTTTTTTAAGATAACTTCTCTGGGTAGAGAAATTTTTTCTCTTTCTCTTTTAGTATCTTAAAGAGGGTGCTACATTGTCTTCTTATTTGTGCTGTTTCCAGTGAGAAATCTCCTGTCATCCTTAGCTTTTTTTTTCCTTTCCTTGATTCCTCTTAAGATTTTTCTCTTTGTTGCTGGTTTTAAGCAATTTGATTATGATAAGCTATGGTACAGTTTTCTTCATTTCTAATACTTAGAGTTTATTGAACTTCTTAGATCTGTGCGTTTATAATTTTCACCAAATTTGGATATTTGGGGCATTATTTTTTGAACTCTTTTTTTCTGCCTCTCCCCATAGGCATTTCATAATAAATAATGGCACGTTTATTGTTAGGCCATTTTGAAGTTTTTCCAATGCTCTCTGATACTATCTTCATTTATTTTTGTCTTTGTCTCTCTGTGTATTTTGAGTACTTTCTATTGCTCTCTTCAGGTTCACTAATCTTTCCCTTATCAACATCTTATCTGACATTATTTCTATCCAGTGTATTTTTTTTAATCCCATAAATCATAATTGTAAACCATAGAACAAGGATTTGGGTCTTTTATATCTTCTATGTATCATTTAACATGCTCTATCTCTAGTTGTTTGAAAATACGAAATGCCCTTGTAAGTTTTAATGTGTTTATGAATTCTAACATCTGTGTCAGTTCTGGGTCAATTTTTGATTGATTTTTCTCCTCATTATGGGTTTTCTTTTCCTACTTCTTTGAATGCCTGTAATTTTTATTGGATGCCTTGATGGATAATTATGTATTGCTATAAATATTCTTGAGCTTTATTCTGGCACAAATGAAGTTACTCAGAAATGGTATGATGATTCCAGGTCTTGTTTGTAAGATTTGTTAGATCAAACCAAAACAGTTTTTGTTAATTATTTAGTTAATTATTCCCTAGGGTTGATACCAGACTTTCAGTCCTTTCCTCAATGATCTATAGACCTCAATGAGTTTTTCTAGCCGGAGCATTGGAAACAAGCACTATTCCCTGGCCTGTGTGAGCTCCCTGTTCTGTTCCTTCTAATACTTTTGAGTGGTTCTTTCCCCAACTATAGGTAGTTTCCTCACATGGGTGCATTTCAGCGCTCAGCTGAATACTTAAGGGGGAGTCTCTAAGGGGGGGGGTCTCTCTCTGTGTAGTTCTCGCCTCTTTTCTGAAAACCTAGCTGCTTCAGTCTCTCTGGAGTCTCAATTTGTCTCCTCAACTCAGGGAATAAGCAAGCCTCTGGCTGGCTTTCCTTTCCCTGTGCTGTGGCCTGGAAGCTTTCTCAAGACAATAAGCTGGGATGACTTTAGGGTTCACTTGACTTGTTTCTTATTAGGGAATACAGTCCTTTGTTGCCTGATATCCAATGTCTTAAAACCATTGTTTCCTGTATTTTGTCTGGCTTTCTGGTTGTTTGAATCAGTATGATAAATTCGGTCTCTGTTATCCCATCATGGTCAGAAGCATAAGTCTTTCTTATCTAAATACGTTAGTTATCTAAATAATAATAATAATTAATATTTAATTAAAACTTGCTTTTCTCCAAGGAAGGAATTAAATTATCTAAAAACATTAATTTTAATTGTCTATTGTTTGATTTGTGCCTCAAGATATTTAGTTTTTCTCCCTGGGAGGAAAATGCATTTTTCTAGCTTTCTGAAAAATTGAAGTGATGGCTGGTTCTATATTAAAAGACACTAATTCCTTCTGGAAAGCTCCCAGTTACTTGAGGAAGAGCTGGTGGAATCTTTTTCTAAGTTTTTGTAGCTAAGATGTAAAGTTGTCTAAGTCACTGGGTCTCTTATATTGAAAATAACTGGTTTCTCCCTAAAATGCTTTTATGTCACAGGAAATTCCCATAAAAAATAAGTGTACAGTGGGCCTCAATACATGTGGCAACCTGGGACTTAATAAAGTATCGTGGAAAACTCTTTCTACAATTATTGATTGTATTGACTCTTACAACTTTGTTCCTACTTTTGATAGTTCTTTTGGAAAGCACTTACTCAGTTCTTTAAGACTCCAATTAAATGAAGTTTTTCTTACAGCTCTTCCAGACACATGTCAATCCCACCTTCTATTGCTCTCATAACATTTTGTAAATAGCATCACTAGCACACACAGGGCTATATGGTAATTATTTATTGTGAAGTCTCTTTCCACCAATAAGATGTGCTCTTATATGACAGGGCCCTATTATTCATATTCATATTGGTACTTCTCATTCACCCTTACTATTGAAAGGTGATAAATATTTGGGAAACTAAATAACATACATAAGACATTTATGAATGGGGATAAGAAAATAATGTGATAGCAGCCATGAATCGAGAGTAGTGAGAAGCAAAGTTGGATTAATAGGGTGGGATCAGATTAGGAAGGATGGAAAAGTTAGTAAGAGCAGCAGAAGATTAAATCACTGAGTTACTGAATACTATTTAATAAGGAAGACCAAACAAATTGTATAAAACAATGTCAAAAGCTTTTCCTTCTAAAAAAAGTATAAACTTAATCATCTTAAAAGTTTCTCACAACTTCAGTATTTCAAAAATACCTGAAGCAAAGCACAAAATAAACAAGTACATTAGAATACCCCCCTTCCTAACCTTCCCCCCCTCCTCCCTGTCCTCCTCTCCCTGTCTTATATCTTAAGGATATTTTCTAAAGCTATCTTTAGAACCACCTATGTAAATTTATACTGAATACTGCAATTCTTTCAGAAACACTTAATACTTTACCACCGTGATATAGACATTTCAGCTTCAGGTCTCTGGTAAAAACTCTGAAATATTTTAAAATAGTATCAGATCACCAGCAGAGTGGAAGAATTTCACACAGAGAGTGAGTGCTTTACAATACTCAAAATGTCCAAATCAGGATACTGAGATAATAAGGTCAGTACATAAAGTATCAGGCAGCCTGAGTTCAAAGAAATTTATTTCAAAAATACCTTTCATTTATTGCAATATGGTAATGAAGTTGTGTCACCTTCAAAATAATGACCTTGTGTGAAGGACTATAATGAAATGAAATTTAAAGCTAACACACAAAAATAAAATCCAGGGCAGTACAAAGCCAAAAGGAAGTTGCTAATTTGGGAGCACTCTGTGGAAGTGATGTAGTTTGATTCCTAAGTTGCTACTTGGAGCCTCTTGCTTCAGCTCTAGACTCTCAATTCCTACTGCTTCATAGAAGGTCTCATTGCGATCATACTGCCACTTTATATTAAATATGCTTATCACATAACACACATCACTACTCCCTTCCTTCTTTCTTTCCCTCTTTCTTTTCATTCTTCCCTCCAACTTATACTGCTGCACTACTACATGGTAAGGATATAGAGATAAAAAGACACTTCTTTCTTTGTTTAAGGAGAGGAAAGATGGCCATATAAAAAAGTAAATCTGGTGTTACAAGTTAGATAAAAATATCAGTATGAAATTTATTCTCCACTTGTCTCCCCTTTCATACATCCATTCTTCTCCTGATGCCACAGAAGGCAGAGAGACCCCAAATTACACCTCTCTGACTCCTTTGCCAAATTAATAAAAACTAAATATAAACCCCTTATAATATGTACTATAACTTGTAATATCTTCTTTGCACACCCAAGACATCATCTTGCTCCACTGCTCTAAATCATACCCTATTTATAGGTCAGTTGGGGCAACTTATTCACCTCTCTGCATCTCCATCGCCTCTGTTAAAGTATAGTCACTCCTGTTGTAGTTTGGGGCCCCAACAACATATTCCTCATCTTCTTCAAGGCCTAATGGTAAGGAATAGAACAGAGAACTAACTAGAAATCAAAGTCTCAGCCTATTTAGGGATGTCTTGTTACTCCCAGAGTACAATGATTCATGGAAAGATGGATGGGGGATGTGACTACTAACAGGTCT
Source organism: Eumetopias jubatus (assembly GCF_037043125.1). NCBI lineage: Eukaryota > Metazoa > Chordata > Mammalia > Carnivora > Otariidae > Eumetopias > Eumetopias jubatus. The sequence continues at coordinate 150,536,221 of NW_028274810.1, read as the reverse complement.
ACATGGCTGTCTCCTACCCTCCCCACCTTTCCTGAGTCTAGACCTTAGCAGCCAGCCATGGGGAAGAGCAGGGTCTGAAAGAGCAGCTTCAGAGTGCATGTTCCATGTCTGCTGCTTGAAGAATCCATCTGCTTCACAATGATGAGCAGTGATGCTCACCAACTGCTGCTCAAGGGAGAAGGCACCAAGGTGCCCAAGAAGAGAACACAGTGGGTCCTGGAATCTTCCCTGGGTCTGTTACTTTGAGGGCACAAGGAGCTGAGGAAGAGTCCCATCCTTCTCACTCATTTAAACAAGCAGCTCAAGAGAGCCAAGAAAGAGTCTCTTTCCCACTACTGAAGGGTGACCGTGGGGGTGGTGTATGGGCTGGGACCCACTGGTTGCCCAACAATCTTATTACCTATTGGGAGGAGCAAGCATGCAGTGGAGAAAATAAAGCCTGAAATGTTCCCTTCAAAATTCCCCAAACTGGGAGAAAATTTGAAAAGCCCTCTCTATGGAAATATAAAGATAATGGATAAAGATTCTTCCCTAAAAATCCTATTTGGCAGGACTGGTAAAATGATGAATTGAAGTAAATATAAAAAGCAACTAAATATGACCATACACATAGTATGTATTCCATTAAATTAGTCTAAAAAGTAAGAATAGTCCTTGAACCATACTGTCTGGACTCCAATGGGAAGAAGTTGCCAGTAATTACTAATAATGACTAATTTTCAACAAGCACTTTTAGTCGCTCCTCATATATTATTGCTATTTTTATTAAGTACCTAACAAGGTTTGTTGGCATAGAACAATGCATTGCCTCAAATTGAAAATAGGCAGTAATTCAATAGAAAAATTTATAGGCAGTGTAGAACCCCCTTAAACTGAATTAGATTCTTAAATATAGTACTTATAGTACCGTTGATGTGAGCTCTTTTAAAGCATTAGGGGAATCAAACAAACAAGGTCTATATTTTTGCATAGGGTGTTTTATGTTCAATGGTGCAATATTTATGTTTGGCACTATTCGCTCCATGAGAAAATACAGGCTGTGTGTCTTTTATTTGCTTGATAGTTCAAACTCGCTGATATCCAAGGGCTTACTACACCCACAGATTTTGTCACAATACTTATATTCTGAAAAAGGATTTCACCATTCAAAAGCAAGCCAAGTCTAATTTTGTAATTGTTATATACTGTAAAATGTTATTATTTAGTATGTGTGAAGTACCTAAAAGATCTATCAACAGTCAATATGACATAACATAATCTATTTTACACAGTAAAATTGCTTGCCAGGATCTGCTTCATTTCCAACCGATGGCCAATTTAAAGAGTCTTGTTTCTCTTTCTTTTTTTTTTCTGTTTCCTTAGTCTGTTATTAAATTTACTACCAAAGCAATTGAGAGAAAATAATCCAGTTCTCCTACACTTATTTAGAACAAATGGATTCTGACTTCATCACTTCAATGAATGTTTTCTCTATGAACTATTTAAATATTCTTTTCTTTGAGGAATTCTGATAGTGCAGGTCTTGAAATAACAATAGTAAAGATCAACTCAGGAATATTATTTCCCAGGGCTATGTCATATACCAATTTTTCTTTCAGAAATAGCAAAAGATGAGAACTTTATCTTGCTTTTGGTTGGAAGAGCTACTAATGTTTATTAGTTGGGAAGTCAGAGACAATAAAGACAGACTACTGCATGGAGGAGACTGTAGCAAAGATCTACTGACAAAACGTCAGAACCTGAGCAAAGAAGCAAGATGGTTCAAGGCTTTTGGAAAGGAAGAACGTGCATTAGAGTTTATCCACCAGACTATGCTAGCATTTGCTTACCTGGGGACTATGCCAAGTAAAAGTAGTAGAAAGTAAATTAAGATAAAGATAAAACCAACAACAACAGTAATACCCATTATTCACTGAGTACCTATTATATGCCACATGATTTATACAGTACCTATTATGTCCCAAATGCTATTACACAGGAAGAAACTGAAGCTCAGAGAGGTTAAGAACATGGGTTAAGATCACATAGCTCATAAATCATACAACAGCGACTCAAGCCAATTCAAAAGCTACACTTTTTCCACTAAACTGTTATCATGTAAGAAAAAAGCTATACTCATCAAATTGATCATTTGTATTTCATTTATACAGAAAATTTAAGCTACTTAGAATCTAGTCCACTGTCATTTACCAGCACTATTTCTGTAGGGAAGAACTACACTAATTTCAGTTCATTCAGGCTGACTCAATGGCATGCATGGATTTATGATTATAAATACCTCTGTGATTCAAAAAGGCAACTGGTGTTCCATTTTTCCAAGCCATCAAGTTGACTGCTTCAGAATAAAACATTGCTACATGAGCTGTTGCATGTTGATATTAGCCTTTCTAAAAAGGAATGGAATTAACAATTGTGTCAGGTCTTTTTTTTTTTAAGGTTTTTTTTGTTTGTTTGTTTGACAGAGACAGCGAGAGAGGGAACAGAAGCAGGGGGAGTGGGAGAGGGAGAAGCAGCCTCCCGCAGAGCAGGGAGCCCAATGCGGGGCTCGAGCCCAGGACCCCGGGATCATGACCTGAGCCGAAGGCAGACGCTCAATGACTGAGCCACCCAGGTGCCCCTGCGTCAGGTCTTGTGCAAGAATTTGCTTTCTTGATCCTAAGCTAACTTTATGAAAGTTTAGGTCCATTTTATAGAGGAGGAATTAAAAGCTCACAAAGAACAAGTCAGTTGCCAAAGAATACAAAATGCCAGTAGTCTAACACTCTTGAACAGAGTGGTGTTTAACACAGATGCAGAAGGAATGAGATAGACCTAGGGTCTAAGTCCTAGAGGTGCTCCTCAACATAAACATTCCAGACTCTGGATCAGGCATAGGGATACCAAGAAAGAGTACGTTTTTTCACTTAACTTGCTCATGATACAGTTTCTCTGATGACTCAGTTCTGTAGTGTGCCAATTGAGAGGCATTCATGAAAGCCATTTCTTCGGCTCTTAGGATGATTTTGTAACCCATCTCATTCCGTATAGAAAATTCCTCCCTCCTTAAAGATGCTGGAGTAAATTGTTTCCTTTTTATTGAATTATTATTGATACCCATGTGAATACAATGGATTAATGAAATTTGTGAATCAGCGCATATCATTTACACCTTAGTATTCCTTAATGTTTTAGACTTTAGGTGTCACAGTTCAGGAAAACACATGCCCGGTTGTTTGTTCAATGGAGTGTCAGAGGGTTTGACTTTTCTTTAAACTCTGGAAAGAGGGCTAAAGAAAAAATAAATGTACCAGATGCCATGGCCCAGGATAGGACGGCAGCTAAAGGATTGTCTGCAGCTTTCTTCTTACTTTATCTCATCTCTTTATCAAGTGTGTAGTGAAAAGAGAAGACCAAGAAAGAGAATGGAGAAAAAAAAATGGTCAATCTTTTCTTTTAATAGAATAAATTTTTTTTTAAAAAGTACCAGAAGCAGATCACACAGAAATATTAAATATTGTTTAAAAATTATCTCCTGATGTTATTTCAAGACGTACAAATGGATTATGAACTGAAGTTTGAAACACACTGGAGTTCTAATTTCTCCATCATCTTTGGTTGGCAACAAAGTTCAAACAGAATGAGGAGATGTTTCTCTCCCCCAAATTCTTTTTTATTCTTCTGCTTGTTTTCCAGAGGAAGTCTTAAGTATCTCCATCTAGCTGGAGACTTACCACTAACTCCACCCTGTCCCCAATCACCCAAACCATTTAAACTTGTTGACTTTGTTTTACCCCCCAGATGTCGAAACCACATTATTAAACGAAATCATGTCCAAACTCAAAAGAGTAGCAATTCTTTTTACAACATCCCTAAAGAATGGCCATTTAACCTCTGCCTGAATAGTTGTTAACGCTTTTGTTGCCTAATTAATTAAGAGAAGGAATTCAGGTCAGATGTGAAGAATAGTCAGGTAGTCTTCCCTAAAAGTAATTAGCCACTGGGTTTTAACATTTATGTTCCTTGAAAACATTATGTTTATTTACACTGTGCTTCCCCGTCTCCCTCCCCAATTCAAGTGTAAACAAAATAACAAAGTGTTAGCCTTTTCTGGTGCATCTGTGAACACAATATTAGCTTCTAACAGCTGAGAACGGCTGGACCTTCACCTTTACTTTATTTCCTCAAAATAACAGTTGTCAGATGCATAAATACAAACATGTCTATATAATTAAAACCTCAGAAATTAACATATGCAGAGAATCATGTGCTCATACTAAAATATCTTAACACAATTCAATCAATTGATGTTTTAGACTTTTCAAGTTCAAGTAACAGTCAAAGATTTATTCTGATGTAAGTTGATGTCAACCATATGCAATTACAACACAGCTGGGAGCCCTTGAGTGTTGGGTATGCTAGAAAGAAATGAAATTATTTTTCTATATTGGGAGCAGGAGTCACAAACTCAAAAGCCCACAGGGGCCAGGCAGATGACAGAAATGAGGGAAGTGGCGTAGAACTGGGGTCTACTGGGAGGCCTGTGCCCTACCAAAAGGAAGTTCCCACTACTCAAGGTTTTCCCGCTAGCCAGGGTTTTCTGGCAGAAGATGTAGCTCAGTTTTCTAGATTTTTCTATTTTTTTAAGAGAAGCCAGACAACCTTTTTGTATTTAAGGAAATCTTTTATTTTTAAATGTTGGACACTAGCTCAATTAAAAGCAAAACAAAACAAAACAAAAACAAACTACTGGTCAAATAAAATACATCTGTAGGCTCATGTGTCTCTAGTTTGGTAGACTTGCTTTAGGCAGGTGGGCCACTTTCAGCTTCTTTCCTAAAATTCAATGTTTATATTCATTTATTTATATACTTAGGCAAAAGTAAGTTATTTCTCTAATGTTTTCAATGTGCTTAGGCTAAATTAGATAGGAAATGCCTTTGAGAAGAATTATCTTAAAGCAATGGCTGCTAGGTAAGGTGGAGACACTTCTGCTAGGTTGTAGCGGGGTGGGGGTAGGGCCAGAAGCCAGAATGAAAAGAAATATTTCCTTGTAGAAATTATTGTTCAAGACAGTCTTAGGGTCACTATCCAACAGAAGTTTCCATAATGATGAAATGTTCTATATCTGCTCTGTCAAATATAGCCGCCAGCCACACATGTGGCTATTAAGCATTTGAAATGTGACTAGTACAAGCAAAGAGTTTTCAATGTTATTTAATTTAAATTAACCAAATTTAACCACATGTGGTGAGTGACTACTGTATTTGACAGTATAGCTCTAGATATACATGTCAGAAGAGAACATCTGGTTCAAAGAGAACACTCCTTTGTGCAACCTTTATTAGATATTGTCAAATTGATTTCCAAATTTGTTTTACTAATTTATATATGTAAAAGTTATTTGTTTTTTTTTTAAGATTTTATTTATTTATTTGACAGAGAGAGACACAGCGAAAGAGGGAATACAAACAGGGGGAGTAGGAGAGGGCGAGGCAGGCTTCCCACTGAGCAGGGAGCCCGAGCCCAATGTGGGGCTCAATCCCAGGACTCTGGGATCATGACCTGAGCTGAAGGCAGACACTTAACGACTGAGCCATCCAGGCACCCCAAAATTATTTGGTTTTTATCATTTATCTTCTTCAACACCTGTATTGGCAAAATTTTATTTTTTTATTATTTTTTTTAAAGATTTTATTTATTTATTTGAAGAGAGAGAGAGAGCACAAGTAGGCAGAGCAGCAGGCAGAGGGAGAGGGAGAAGAAGACTCCCTGCTGAGCAGGGAACCTGATGCGGGGCTCAATTCCCAGGACCCTGGGACCATGACCTGAGCTGAAGGCAGCTGCTTAACCCACTGAGCCACCCAGGTGCCCCTGTATTGGCAAAATTTTAAATTTTGGGTAGTCACATGAGCAATAATGTCAGCTCTTGATTAGTTTACTCTCAAATTTCCTGATTATTAGTGAAGTTTGTCATCTTATAATATCAAACATTTGGGTTTACACGTTGACTTGTCTATCCATGTACTTTAATCATTTTTCAAGTGAGTTATTTTCTTTCTTTGCTTCTATCTCTCTCTTCTTTCCTTCCTTCTTTACTAATTTGTAGACATAATTTATAAATTCTCAATTTTAATCTTTTGCCAGTTATATGAATCATAAATATCTTCTCCCAGTCTGTGTGTTGTATTTTCACTTTGTTTATCATGTCTTATCTGATTAGAAGTTTTAAAATTTTAATGCAGTATGATGTGTCTATCACTTACTTTATGGCTTATGCAGTTTGTGCCTTATTAAAGAAATTCCTTCTGAACCATTTATCTGATATTAATATAGCTAGAACAACATTGTTTTCATTAAGGTTTGCCAGATTTAGTAAATAATTATAGGGCACACAGTTAAATAAATTTGACTTTCTGATAAACAATGAACTCTTTTTAGTATGTTTGCTCATGCAATATTTGGGACATACTTATTATAATAAAAGGTATTCCTTGTCTATCTAAAATTAAAATTTAACTGGTCATCCTGTATTTCAGCTGGCAATACTATGTTGTTTAGAAAATACCTACTATGTATTTTTCTCTCATTTTTCTTCCAAACTTTCAAGATCCTTACGCATTAGGTGTGTCTTTCATAACTAGCATTTAAATGAGATTTACTTCCTTACCCAACATAAGGATCTGCCTTTCAAAAGGCAAAGTCCATTTACATTTATTGTGACTATTTTCTTTTAATATTTACCACAGATTTTCCTATGCTTATTTTTTCTCTTTCTCTGCCTTTTCGTACATTGATTGGGTTTTCTTTATTCTTGGCTTTATACTCTACTGACTTGGATGATATGACTCTATTAACTTTAATTGTTGACCTTAATATCTTAAGCAACCTTTTTTTGTTGAAGCTATATTTATTTTAGAGACATTCATGTTCTTTTGCCATATTTGAATGAAATTTTTCTCATTACTTAAATTCCTTCTTTTTGTGTGTATTTAATGCTTTAAAAGTAATCTTTTCGTATAGTCTCTGTTAGGTTGCCCTATTATCTCAAGTTTTGAGGAAATCTAATACTTATCTTTCATGTACTTTTATTTCATGTTTCCATGTGTATTCTGTTTCAGACCATTTAATTACCTCTGACTTTTCAGAGCTAATATCTTTTAATATCCCTGAATATTTCTATTTTGCAATGGTATGTTTATTGATGTTACAAATGTGTGTTAAAAGTCTACTCTGCTTAAGTAAGAGTTGTGGCTGTTACAAGATGAATAAGGCAGAATCCCTGTGCTCAAGATATTTATAGATGTTATTGCCTCATAAAATAATAAACATAAAATACATCTTTTTATATAAGTGCATATATATGAGTATGTGTGTGAATATAGCTTGCTACCTAACATCTATATGTATCTACTGTTTATAAACACACACACACAAATACTTATTCTACTGACCATTCCTATGATGGTGCATTGGTGTGAAAACTGACCATATGCCTGGTACCAGTGTGGGGCCACATGGAGCCACTGACCCATAGTCTTCATAATAAAAGGTTTGAAGTGCTTATAAACACAGAACAGTCTCACATAACATGACAGCAGTGTTTTCAAAGTACTTTCATGTTCCTTCTCTCACTTAACTTTTTCAAAATTCTTACAGGAGTAGGAAAGATATTCTAAACCTCTATATGTAAAGTAGTAATTGAGACACTAAAATGTTTTAAAAAGATTAGTTCAGAAAGTGTTTTTCTGAATCCTGCAAAATGAACTTCTAGGATTCTGTAAACCTCAACTTCAATTTCAGGCAGTATTTGATTTTTTATTACTAAGTATGGTCTTTTTATTTTACTTTATTCACATTTTAAACATAGCTTAATGAAATAAGTTTATTTTAACCAGAATTCTGTGTTTTTTTCTTCACAAAGCCTTCCCTGAAACATTAGAATCATGAAGAAAGCCACATCAAAAATAATCTACTCTCCGAACAGAAACTCAACATGACCACATATACCATGTTTAAATCGAACATCAAAGTATATGTTTATGTTTTTAAAATTACAGTAAAATAGCTGACATTTTCTCAGATACATCTCCTAGTAAATAGTTCAATGATTTATGTCGCTATTTTAATTAAAATCTATCTTATAGAAAAAAATGACTTAATCATGTGTTTCATACAAGGTTTTTCCTGGTTAAATTTCATAACAGAATCCTAACCTCGTGAGCTATGCAACTAAAAGCCATCGAATTGCAGACACGAGGTAGAAGGAAAAGAGCAAATTTCTGGGATTCCTTTTATACAGGACCAATGAAGAAAGAATTCTTTTTCTTCTTAATCAGGAAAATGATGCAGATGACCTTTAAAAAAAAAAGAAGATAGCAGGAGGGGAAGGATGAAGGGGGGGAAATCGGAGGGCGACGAACCCTGAGAGACGATGGACTCTGAAAACAAACCGAGGGTTCTAGAGGGGAGGGGGGTAGGGGCATGGGTTAGCCTGGTGATGGGTATTAAAGAGGGCACCTTCTGAATGGAGCACTGGGTGTTATGTACAAACAAGGAATCATGGAACACTACATCAAGAACTAATGATGCAATGTACGGTGATTAACATAACATAGTAATAAAAAAAAGGATATGAATAAAAAGAAGGAAACCTGTTAAAGATAGGCATAGCCACAGAAGCTACTTTGATTAGTCAAATAATGTAATTTATAAGAACTTTTTGAAATAATATGCAAAAAGAAATATAAGCCTTTCCTGTGTAAATCCATGAAATATGGGGAATGAATTTATTGACGACTGAATTTTTATATATGTGAACGGAAGTGGTCTGAAAAAACTAAGATGGTGGGAAAAGCAGATGAGAGAAAGAGGGGAGAGGAGAAGAAGGAGAAGAAAGGAAAAGACAAGAGAAGAGAAAGATGGGGGGAATGAAGTTCAAGGTTCTGACTTTCCTTGAAGATTTAACTATATATATCCCTAATCATCCCTCGGTTTTGTGAGGGAAGAAATGGTTCTTTTTGCCCATGTTAATATGATTTTTTTGGCCACTTTCAATCAAATGATGGGGAATGATGAGGAGGAGCAGTCGGAGGATTAACACCCCCACTTTCGCAACCCACCTGAGGGTTGAGTGCTCTATTTAGTCTTCCAAAGGTCCCTGGCAGGGCCAAGTCCCAGGTGCCCACCACGGTGATCTGCCCATGACCAGCCCGTGTGGGCACCATCCTCCTTCTTGTCTCTGTTCTCCACTCCTTACCAGGGCTCCCATTTGTTACCTCCCAAGTAAACTCATTGTGCTCGAATCCTTATTTCAGAGTTTACTGCTGGGAAACCCAACTAAGGAAAAATAAGAATATTTTTATGCTGCAACTGTTTTCTGATCATAAAAACAATACTTTTCCACTGAAGGCAATTTGAAAAATAAAGAGGTACAAAGAAGAAAACATTATTAGAACATAATTATAGTAGATATAATTATCATTAAAATTTTCATGTATTTCAATTCATACAAACAAATATAAAGTATTTGAATTGTGTTCACTATCCAAGTTTGTATCCCTATACCACTACCAAGATGTATAACTTATCAACAGCTATTTTACTTCTGTTTGTCTCAATTTTTTATTAGTAAAATATGTACACACAGACACAGATACATAGACACACACACACACACACACACACACACACACCCCAACAGGATTCTTGCAAAGATTAAATGCAAAAAAATATATGGAAGTGCGTAGTGCAAATCAGGTGCCTAATACCCACCATTATTATTCTTTGTTTCAGAGATTTTCAGTGAAATAGAAGATCTATCCATGCCTCATCCAGCCTACTTGGTAATCTTTACTCAGACCCACATTTTCTAATACTTAGAAATATAGAGATCAGTGTTTCTCAAATTGTGGTTGAGAAATCATGAACAACAGAATCATATAGGGGGCTTGTTAAAAAGGGAAATTCCGACACTCTACTAAATCAGTCTTTGAGAAAGGGCCCTAGAATATGCATTTCAATAAAGCACCTCATGTGACTCTTTTTCTCTCTCGAGAAAGAACTCAAGAAAGCAGTCATGGGCGCCTGGGTGGCTCAGTTGGTTAAGCGACTGCCTTCGGCTCAGGTCATGATCCTGGAGTCCCGGGATCGAGTCCCACATCGGGCTCCCTGCTCAGCGGGAAGTCTGCTTCTCCCTCTGACCCTCTTCCTTCTCGTGCTCTCTATCTCTCATTCTCTCTCTCTCAAATAAATAAATAAAATCTTTACAAAAAAAAAAAGAAAGCAGTCATAAATTAGGTGAAGCTAGTAAGTGTGGCCTGGGAGGCCTGACACGCAGCCTGTTTTCCCCATTTGTGGGAGTCAAGCACCCCGTGAAGAGACCCACACTGAGACTTTGTCTACTTTGAAATGTCTCAGCTGTGAAGAATCTGGGATTTGAAGCCAGAGAGACTTGAACTCAAACCCTTAGCTTTGCCATGTACTTGCTGTCAGATCTTGAGCAGGTTACTCAATCACCACGAGCCTCAGTTTCCTCCTCCATGAAATACAGGTGATATCGGTAACCACCTCCGAGGGTTTGGGATGACTAAAGAGGGTAATGATGCAGGCAGAGCAGAATGTGTGGCACTGGGCACAGAGTGAGTGCCCGGTAAATGTTTGGCATCTTCATTATCACCCATCTGCTCCCAGGAAGCACTGGAAGTGTACAACCATTAAAACACCCAACAGTGAGGCTGCAGCAGGGTTGGTTCCTCAGTAAAACAATATAACTAAAAGATAAATCTTTGACTTAAAATTGGGGTGCCAGAAAATTTACTATACAACTAATCCATTTTTGTTCAGGACAAATGCTAAAAACCAAAGGACTACCTAGACAACACCTGGAACTGGTATCTGCCCATGTGAATCAGGAGACTGTGCAGTCACCCTGCTTACAATCCAACCTCCAAACTGCAAAGAGCCTGTCTTTGGGATGGAAAATCCCCATATTGCACAGTTTGTCATTTTCTTCTGGTATCTAAAACATGTGATCCCTCTGTTGCCCAAATTGTAGGATAAATCAGGGCTAACACTATGCCTTCCAATTATGCATTAAATTATTTCTATTTACCAGAAGGAGTTACTTTTTAGGTTTGTCTCCTATACATAACAAATAACGTAACAGATAGCATTAGCAAGTACTTTGTCAGCAGGTCATAATTTAATTTCTGTAGCTGGAGGGCGAGGGATGATGCAGTGGAGAAACATAAATAAATATTTAGGATAGTTAGATTATTTGGATGCTCATTCTGGTGCCATCACCAGCTGGCTGTGTGATCACAGGGAAATCACTAAACTCCACTGTGTTGCAGTTCCATCAGCTGCAAAATGAGAAAAATGCCACCTGCCCTACATCCCTCAGAGACTGGTAATAAGATCAAATGAGATGTCAGTGTAAGTGCTTTGAAAAAGTATGACAAAAGAACACTTATTTTTAGTAAGGGATGGAGCCTCACTTCTTAAACAGAAAGCACCCATACCTCCTTTTAAGCCACCAAACAGAATTGAAAGAGGCAATGTATAATTATAATAAAGCTCCAAAGATCTGGTCTCATGGGCCTCATCTTCCTTGCCCTCCCATTGTTGTGGCAGATGATTAATCATCAGGTTCTTGACTTCCCTCTTTGCTGATTGGCCACCCTAGGGTCGTAGCCACTTTTCAAATCCATCTTTGGGCTTTGCAGCTATGCAGGGCAAAAAGCCTTCCCTAGTGTTAGGGCATGCCAAAGCTGAACCCGGAACCCCCATTAGCCTAATTGACAGCATGACTTTCCCCTGGAGAGAAGAGTGATAATCTAGCTATTTATCTTGTCTGTAGGTTTATCACCACCGCGCTCAGGCAGAAATGTTTAAATATAAAAATGAGGTAAGGCACATTCTTGCCAGGCTATGTGCCATTAAAGCCAGGTTGGGGGTCAGAAGCATGAAAGGGGAGCATCTGGGATTGTGGTCTTCTCTGCTGCCGCTTAATGTCTCAAGTGGCCTTGGAGTAAGGGGCTGCCCACGAGGGCACTAAAGGACATCTCTTTGTAATTGGGAGCGGGCTGGAGCTGTGTGGCCACTGCTACCCACGGAGCTGCTGCCTGCAAGTGGCTAGACTGCTGCTTTTCGGCAAGGCAGGAGAGGCCCATTAGAAACACGAAGGGGCGGTTTAATTCTGCAACAAGATGTGTACAAATGTATGCCTCCTATCGAAACCCATGCAACAGCTTCCAAAGTTAATTAAAAGCTAATTTTCTAATGAGGTGGCAACACTGGCAACAACATGAAATCAGTATGAGAGCTGCAGCCGGCAGCCGGTGAGGGAACAGGCCACCTCCTTCTTACAGGCTGGAACATCCTACCTGCATCCATTAATAAGCCTCCAGCCGTATTGTTTTAATACCGGACACCAGTACAGACTGTCACAAAGATCATAAATTGTTTTGGCGTCGCAAAGATATTGTGGATACTTATTTTACAGCAGGACTCTTTCCAGCCATAACACCGTAGGCAATGAGCTCCATTCCTGGAAATATTAAATCCAGGGGGCAGTGCCATGGACACTCGGTTATGTCAAGTGACATGGCGTTTTAATCCTTTGGGCAATTGTTAATTGTAAGCCAGACTTGCAATTAGCTTTAATAAATAGAGAGAAAGTGCCTTAAATTAACTGCACTTATGTTGGTTTTGCCTCTTGTTTTGATTTCAAACACAGAGCCACACAGGATGACTCGTGGCCATTATCCTAATGATCTGGGTCTCCTGGCCATAGTCAGAGCGTGCCAGACACCTGTGGCTGTTCCTTGGCATTCTTCACAGGGACTGTATAATGATGTCATGCAAATAGATGCTGAGAATCTTGAAAAAAAAATAATAACATTTCTATAGAAACTCCCGGTTTCTGGATATTTAAGATGTAACTTGTTTGTTCAATTCTATCCATAAGTAATTAAAAGACATATGTAAGATCTCCAACATAATCTAAGAAACAGAATAAAAACTTTTACATAGTCATTCAGTGGTAAGCAGCAGGTAGAAAAATCCACTTTGAATTTTCTGCTTCTCCGGGAAGTTTCTTGCTGCCAGCTCAATAGAAGAGTCATTTTTTATTTGCTCATCCTCTTGGAAAATAGTATAGAGTTAGGGCTTTTCAGTTAGCTGGTCTTTATGTACACTCTTTCTCTCTTATTCTTGGACTCATTTTCTCTCCCTCACAGTCTTGCTTGTAGTTTCTGTCTCTCATTCTTGTATTCATTTCTTATTTTCTCGGTCTCTTGTATTTGTTCATTGTGTGTCTCTCTCTCACTCTTGCTCTCTTATATTCTTACATTCTAGCACTCTCTAGAGCACTCTAAAACTTAGAGTATGATGTTATGTCTACTTTGTTACCAGTTCAGGAAAACTTTAAGAAATGCCCTGCACATCTCACTGGCCAACACCAAGTCACAAGTCCATACTTACATCAATCACCAGAAAAGGGAGCAAGACCGTATGATTGGATTAGATTAATCAGAACCCATTCCCTGGGGCTGGGGCTGGCCTCACCTCCCCTGGAGCAATGGCTGTGCATAGAAGTGTGGATACCTGAACAGAATTGGGGTTCTGAAGGAAGGATAAAAGGGAAAATGGCTGCTGGGTCAGCAACCCATCGTGTCTGCTATGAGGATCACAAGGGAAATTTAAAGCATGGCAAACAGAGAGAACAGGATCTGAATAAGAGCTCTCAGAATTGTTTCCAGAAAAGTAAGATGACCAAAGCTGGGCCCTCTGGAGAGCAAGTAGGATTCCATGTTCTGTGAGACTAGGCCCTACCCACGCTAGCAGGTGTGAGGAAAACCTTAACTAGTCTTAGGACGAATAAGAGTTAGGTGTCATTCTCTTGTTCTTTCAGCGGATGTTTGTTAAGTGCTGACTATGTGTCCGGCACTTCAGATGACTTATGGTCATGACAAATGAATGAGATAAGGTCCTTACTCTCACAAAACTGACTCTCTAGCAGGATAAAGAGACAATAGCAAATTAAACAAATCAAGTAATAGATTATGAAGAATCTGAGACTCAAAAATAGTAGAGCATTCCTGGTTTAGCATAGGAATTGGGAGTCTTAGTCAGGCTTGCTGGGAAGGCCTCTCTGAGGAAGCGACAATAAATACAAAAGTAGCAATGGGAACTTAGAACAAACCGAACGCCTGCTGCATGTGGCAAACAGTTAAACGGCTTGTTCCAGAGACTTCTTCACCTGTCTGGGGATTATTTCACTTCCAAAACATTATTTTCATCACTGTGGTTAAAAAGTCATTACTAAGGACACACCAGCTGCTAAGAATTCTGTGTGCTTTATTGATTCATTCAATAAATATTCATGATGCACCTACTACGGGCCAGGCACTGTTCTGGACAAGAACTCAGGAACAGCAATTACCGAAACAAATGACATTCCTGGGGTCAGGGAGCTGATGTTCCCATTTAATTCTCATCCACTAAAAAACAAACAAACAAACAAACAATGAAGTAGATCCTAATCACACTTAGCAGATGGGACTACTGTCACTTAGAGATATTAAATACCTTGACTTTTGCTATTATACACACTGCCTTAAATGAACCAGTAATACAAAACAGCTGTGTTAGAAAACGCAGGTGGTAACCAAGTCTTATGAAGGCAGTCTCCAAAATATTCAGAGTAAAGACAGGTATAAACTTGTGATGGGAGACCCTACAACAAATATTGTTAAAATTAAGTTATTTATATTAAAATTGTAATTGCCTTGATACAATTGTGGTAATCTTAATGAAAATGAAAATGAGAAACTCTTCAATAATGGTGGTTGTAATCAGAATTTTGTCCACAAGGGTTCATGGATGCAAGTCTTAGGTTTATAAATTCCCTAAAATTATAGGCAATTTGAATGGCTAGGTGTACTATTTGAGGAAGGGGTATCCAGAGCTTTCATCAGGTTCCTAAAAGTCTGTTCATTCAAAATGGTCTAGAATCATCACTTCAGAAGTCAAATATATCCCCAAAGGGGGCTTTCCAATAGATTTCACTGTACAAGGGTATATTAAAGAAGAACACATAGTACCAGATATTTCTAGAGAATACTATTCATCAGGAAGTCTTAGCCCCTAAATGAACTGAAGTGAGTGAAAATTATTGGACAAATATATAAAAAGTCTCACTTACCTATATTCCAAATAAGAGCAAGGAAGGTCCAGGTTTGCAGGTCAGGTCCGATTGTACAATGCTGACAGATGACAAGTAGAGAACAGATCTGATAAGGGCTGATGATTTTTCTGCCTTTGTTGTCAAGGAGAGTGATCTTCAGATAGGAAAAGTAGGGCAAATGCTGGTAAGAGGAAATCGAAGTCTGCAATCCATATGAAGACTGTAAGAGTTTCTATGTCTCAATTGCACTGGTCTCTTAGCTTTCAGATATTCCTTATTTAGAACTTCAAAGAAACTTAATATAGGTTCATCCATCTAACTTAGATATCCTTATGGAATCATTAAAATTTTGAAAGACTGAAGGTGGGCAAACTTCACTCTGATGTTCTAAAACAGGTCAGACAACTTGACTGCAGTCAAGGGTAGAGAATGGATTGTTTAAAATGTATTTTTGTGAGTACATAAAATGAAGCCAGGCTCATTTTCTTTTAAGCTAGTGCTTCTTAAATAAAGGATTTTGGAGATGCAAATGCAGTAAACACACTGCACTCCATAGGATGTTTAATAAATTTCCTATTTGGGAACATTTTTTTTCCTAGAGCCAAGTGCAACATGACCTTACCAATGTTAAAGATGGGAATTGGCCGACTGGATGCAAGTGGTGTCACCTACTCAAATATCTGTCTTACTGAAAGCAAAGAGATCTAGAAGCTGAATAAGTATGTTTAAAAGCGGCCCTGGAATCAGACATTTTTATTTTGGAGATCTAGAACCATTATTTCTTTTTTTTTTAATTTTTTTATTGTTATGTTAATCACCATACATTACATCATTAGTTTTTGATGTAGTGTTCCATGATTCATTGTTTGCGTATAACACCCAGTGCTCCACGCAGAACGTGCCCTCCTTAATACCCATCACCAGGCTAACCCATCCTCCCACCCCTCTCCCCTCTAGAACCTTCAGTTTGTTTTTTCAGAGTCCATCATCTCTCATCTAGAACCGTTATTTCTAGATTTTGACCTTGAAAAAGTCACTTTACTTTTCGGTTTCAATGTAAAATGGGGATATCAATGTTAATCTACCTCCCAGGGTTCTGTGAGGATCAAAGAAAATGATACCCAAGAAGTGCTTACCAGTAGGCCTAGGCTGGCATAATACTCAATAAATGGTAACTTTTGTTGCTATTTTTATTCCTAGCTAATTAAATGTAGTAGTTTTGGTAGTTATAAACCCAAGCAATGCTCAAGGAAAAGGGGCCCATATACTGGCATAATAAATTTTAGAACTCTTAAAAAATTATCATATGAGGGATATTAGTAATAAGTGTAATAAGCCCTAATCTCCTCACATGTTAATATAATGCTCCATTAAAACGTTATTAATAATCATTAATGTTAATTGTATTTCAGAGTGAACTCTGCCAAGGTACTCAGAGAACTGTGAAGTCATACATAATAAATGTCTAAAACATTATAAAAACTTGTGAAATAACAGTATTGATGTACATGTAAATGGTTCGTTGAAAGTAACTGAAGATAACCACTATAATTTGCATATTTTTAAATGCGTTTCTGTATCTTAGTGTCCAGTTATTCAGAACTGTGAAAAAAGATACCAACTTCTCAGTGAATCGTTATCATAACCATCACTCACTGAGATGCTTTGCAACCACACTATTTTCAACAGGACAGGAATCCAACAGGACTGAGTTTGCTCATTCCTTAATTTGGGAGTGTGGTAGGCAATTCCGGAAGCTGTTAACCAAATGACCTTTTCCTATGACTCTACTGTGTCAGTCTAACATTAGGACATTCCTATTTATTTATTCTGTCTTCAGTCCATTTATTGAGTTTCAGCAATCCAAGGCCAATGTAGGAAAGAAGGCATTCGACATGGGGCCAGCCTGCAGGCGAATAATGGGTTTCATAAATAATTCTAATGCTTGATGATCTGTGGTGAGTGCCTTATGCAAGGGACAGCTGAAGTGCTCTAGGGAGGAAGAGAAAATGCCATTTCAGTTGAATCCTGAAGCACCAGTACTATACAGATCTGTGAGTGAGCAGGCAGTGATAGCAGAGAAAGAACCTGGAAAGTAGACAGAGCACTAGCAAAAAGCAGAGAAGGGAAACACAGGTGAGCATTGGGGAATGAATGAGTTTATTTAGATTTAATTAGATTGGAACAAGGAGTCCGTGTAGATTAAAGCCTGAGGAATTCTTATGGACCATAGATCGAACCCCACGGGATACTGAAATTTAAGGCCAGAGAGAGAAAAGGGAAGTCACAGGGGAGGCTACAAAGAATCATGAGGAAAAGTGGAAAAGAAGGGTAATGTGTTGTGACAGAGCCAGGAGAAGAAAAGGTGTCAAGCAGAAGAGAGCTTCCAACAATGTCAAATCCCCAGACAGGCAAAGTAAGCACCGAAGAGTGTCCACTGACGTGCTCGCTTCGGCAGCACATATACGAAGAGTGTCCATTGAACTGGACAGTTGCCATTATCAGTAATCTCAGCTGGAGCAGATATGGAGATATGAGGCCCCAAGTCAAAGTGCAATAGGTGGGGAATGAAAGGGAGAGTTAGCAAACGCAGATGAGCCTTGAGAGAGATTGCTTTTGTAACACTTGGTTATGAAGAGAAAACTGAAAGCACGACATTAAGGGCTTGGAAGAAGATGCCCACTGTAGAGAAAGAGGACGGGAGATGGGAAAGAGCACGGGGTGAAGTTGGCAGGATGCGAAGCCAACAGGGCTAGACCCGTTGCTGGAAAAGGGAAGAATAATCAGGTGGGACAGCTAAGCTTCTACAGAAAAGATGTGCCATGTGGAAGGCAGAGGAGCAAGAGAACTGAGAAAGCAGGTAGGCACCCCAAGGAGGATGATCTCAATCTGAGGTCCCTTCGAGTCTTATTTTGTAGATCAACAATCTCTAAAGTAGAGTGGGTGCATCTTAACACATTAAAGATATTTGCTATTCATTTTCTGGGCCACACTGCAGTTTATGCATGTGCTTAATTTTACAAAAGTTAGAATCTCTGTAACACTTGGAGATTGGAGTGACAATAAAAATTGTTATTACTACTCAGAATTATAGAACTTCTCTTGTAGTAGAGTACTTATAAGAGCAGTAAAACTTAAGAGATGTTGCATATTTATCTTTTGCAAAAAGATAGATACTCCAAATTTGCTGGCCTTTTCTTTATTAAAATATGTTCTTTGCTCAAATCATAGAAGGGCATGTTCAACTGGTGTTCCTACTTTAGTCCCCACTTTTCTCAGCCTTTCTCCCTGGAGCTTCCTTGTCTTGCTGATTTCTTCATATTGACATGCCTAACGATTTCTCCAACAACCTCTCTTCTTCTCCTTTTAACTCATTCCCTAGGAGATCTCTTCCAATTTTATGACTTAAAATGTCAGCCTACATGACTTCCACGTTTGTATTTCTACCCTGGACTTCACCTTCAAAACTCAAGTTTTGGATATTCAACTCCTTATTCAACATCTCCACTTATCTCACATATATTTTTGAACACCTACTGTGTGCCCGGCACTAGTTTCAGCAATTGAAATACATGATTGACCAGACAAAACAAACAAACAAACAAAAAAACAAAAAAAACTCTGCCCTTATAAACCTTACAATCCAGTGGAGGAAGACTGAAAACTAGATAATACGCAGAATAACCAAGTAAAATATGCATGATGTTCAAAAGTGGTAAGTGTTCATTATGAAGATAAAGGCCTATGCTAAGTGTCTGGGGAATGCTGGGGGCATGAGAGGAGGCATCAGGTTGCAATTTGAAATAGGGTAGTTAGGGCAGGCCTCAGTGAGAAGGAGACATTTGAATGAAGATGAGATAGAGGAGGAAGAATGAGTCACAAAGAAAGAACAGTGAGTACAAAGGCCCTCAGGTCAAAGCATGTCTGGTGAAATCAAGACAGGGGTGAGCTGTGGCTGTGCCAGAGGAAGTGGGAGGATGGGGACACTCATTCTTCTACCTTCTTTTCTCCAAAACACTTCTCATCTCCTGGCATACTGTGTTTATATATTTTTATGTATTTTTTCATTTGTCTATTTCATATTTCTGCTTACCTACTCTTCCAGGATGTGAGCTCTGTGTGGACAGGGACTTTACTCATTTTAGCTCACTACTATATTCCCAGTTGCTAAAAGTGCCTTGCATGTAGTACAAATGCATTAAGTATCTGTTGAGTGAATGAATAAATTGGAAAGAATATGCAATAGGGTAGACCTGTATCTGCCTACATATGCATTCTTTTGAAAAGACAGCAAAAATGTGAGTGTTGCTGTAGTCACAGGCTACTGAGGTCTGGGAACAAATAAATTACATATTTTTATAAGAATATGAATGTACTATAACGCCTAGAAGGCTAAAAGGAAAAGCACAAATATATAAATATTATTAGGGAATATTTCTGGATAATACGATTTGGATTGAATTTTTTTTATTAGCTTTCACATTTTTTCTTTAATGAACATATATATTAAAGAATGATAAAACATATATATCCTAAACCTGTGATATTTGCTGTATTGAACTTTTAAAATAGAAAGAGGAGGTTAGTGTATATTAAAGCTTTGCTTTGGGATCTTATTATAATTTTTGGTTCAGTAGGCTATAATTGTGGTATCCCTCCACAAGCCACAATTTAATGAACCTGAAGCCTCATTTCTAGGACCAAAGAAGATTGAGAAACCTGGAGCTCGATAATGCTGTTTTGTTTCATTAAATGTTCTCACTGTCTGTGTGGAAATAAATGTGACTTGTTCCTGACAGATGATAAAAGGCAGCAGACATCATTAGTGTCCATCACATGACTCCTGACACCTACTGGAGAGAGGGCCTCTGTTTGCTCATGATCAGAGGTAAAAGCTTTCTACAGATTGATTTGAAATTGCTTCTTAACTTCAATGTTCAGATCTAGCCATGAAGCCAAGAGTGGCTTCCTATTCCAACCTTAAAAACCTTCTTCTGAGGTTTTAAATCATTTCAGCTCTGTATTTTAGGTTGTTTCAAGGGGCAGCAATGTTCACAAAGGAAGAGAGCTCTGTAGAATGCTTTATTAGAATTTCAAAAAAGTGCCATCTCTAGAACTGTTCATTACTAGGAACAACCTGATGCCAAGCAATTTATGATTATTAAAACATATAATTTGCATATAAATTAAATGACTTAATAAATAGCAGAGATTATAATAATGTGTTATATTTCCTTATTGTTTGCTGCTTTAATTTTCACACATGCTAAAATAAAGAACAAACTGTATAAGTTTTCTTTTGTGTTTTTGCAGAGAAGGTATTGAGAAAAATATGAATTGGAGAAATTGCTCAGTCTCTATTATTTCATGAGACTGTGTCCTAAGATGGGTGTTTCCCTTAAAACCTGGCTTCTTTTTAAGAAATTGAACTATATTTTAGTTGTTTCAGAAGATATTTCTCAACATTTATTCTGAAGTAAGAAATCTTTTTTAAAGGAGCTATAAATAACCCAAATGTTTTGCTTTAAATATCATATATAATAATATTTCCTTATATCGATAAATGATAGTCTTAATAACTAATTAATATTTACTGAGAAACCATTATGTGCACATTAATATACCCAGTACTGTGGTAAAAATCAAAACTACAAGACCCCTCCCCTCAAATTATGGAGTCTGTTTAGGGATATGCAACTTACACACAAAAAATTTAAATTCAAAATATAATAAAACCTGTTGAAAACAAATCCAAGGTGACCTTATACATTTAACCTAGAAAATAGTCAATTTCAAACTCTATTTCCAAGCAAATTCTGGGACTGGATATAATGGTGTCCTTCTGAAACCGAATCTCTCCTCAAGTCTTCCCCCAAAATGATTAATATCAAAAAACAGTACAAATAAAATTCCAAATGACTCAAGCCTTTAGCTTTACTAGGAAGTAGAATATATCATGATTAAGCTATCTTACAGTTTTTATAGAGATATAAACACCACATCCAAATGATCTCTTGAGGCTGTAGATGACAAACGTAGGAAAAAGGAAGCTGAAGAGATATCATTAAAAAGTGGAATACACAAAGCAAAGACCCCAGAGAAAGAAAGTACAATGCTAAGTGGCAAAATTTGGCGTCTGGTATTTGGTAGTTCACAGTTATCAGCTATAGGAAAGAGGTTAGAAAATGAGTTCTATCACAGAAGTCAGAAGCTTCAAAAAGCATTGCTTCCTGGAGACAATCCTAAAAGTAGAGAAAAGATTATGCCCTTGAGGATGTAGTAGAAGTGAGAAAGAAGAAAGTAAGAGGGGAATTCAGAAATAAAAGAGACACAAGGCATGCCAATTCTCTGTCTCCCCTACCACTAGGGCATTCATATAAGAAACCGGCCTTACTATACTGACAGAAGGGGGCACTCCTGGACTACAGACTCTACCCCCAAAATGACTAGGAATAGGTAAAAAAAAAAAAAAAAATCCAGCTAACTCCATACAAAGTTAATGGAAGAAGGAAACAGAAAATTCAACTGAAATACTTCAGCTGTTGAAATGCTCCCTACCAAAGAAGAAAAGAATAAAGAAAAGTCCACAAAACAGAAGAGCACTCTAATGCAATTTTTCACTGAATTGAAAATCCTCAAATAAGCAGTTGTAGATTAGATGTAGATATGAAGATATGCATAGATGTGGATATAGATATATATAAGAATCAGAAATTTTAAAACTAAGTCCATAAGTGGGGAAAAAAGAAAGTAAATCATTAAGAGTTAATTGATCTCAGTAAAGAAACTAAAGAAAACAAGTCCATCTCAGAAATAAAGAATGAATTAAAAGGTATCCAAGGTATAATAGATTCTAGTGAAATTGAGTAAGAGACGTTGAAGAAAAGCAAGAAAACCAAGAGGATAAAAATGAGATAAGGTAACATGTAAAATGGTCAAAGAGAAAATGGTTGAAATAGAAGATATGCAAAGAGAGTTCAACATACATATAATTGAAGTCTTTGAAGAAGGAAAACATACTATTACTGATACATAAAAAAATTTTCAGGACTAAGAAAAGTAACCATTTTTACATATTCAAAGGGCCCACTGTGTATCTTTGAAAACTCAAGAACAAACTCTGAGACATATCCTAGAGAAACAGTACAAATTTAAAGACAAAGAAAAGCATTCAGGGTATACAGACAATAAGATCAAATTACTTGCAATCACTATTTAAAAAAAAAAAAAATAGCCTGGCATCAGACTTCTCAAGGGCAACACACAAAACAAAGCAACAGTGAAAAGCAACATTTTAAAGAAATTCAAGGAAAGAACTTGCAAGCCAAGTATTTTAGAAACAGCCAACTGCCCCTCAAATGTCAAGGCAACAGAAAAACACTTTTAAATGCTTATGAATCCACAGAATTCTTTACATATGAGCCCTTCCTTGTTTGGATGAGCTTCATTCAACTAGGACAAAACCTGAAGAATTCTGGCAAAAGAATTAATGATTAGCATTTCATAGATTTAATGTTAGAATTAAGTGTAAGAATTAAATGCTTAAAAGGAGGGTAGAAGCAAGGCCAGAAGGAAGAGTAGTGTGTACGTATTATGTGCTACCTTTGATACACTCTCGCAAATTAGAAAGAAAACACCTTGAAATAGAAGGAAAAGACACAGAAGAAAATACATAAGATTATTGACTGTTTTAGAGGCAATGGATGAGAATCAAGGATATCATGTAAGATTGCCAGTCCACAGAGTAAAAGGTTTTTTATAAAAATGTTTTCAAGTGCAAAAAAAAGTGTAAATATAAGAGAAACCTCTAAATAAAAAAACCAATGTTCAAAAATACCGAAATAATCTTTTTATAAAAGCAAAGATATATCAGAGAAACAGAGCATATACAACAAAATTCACATGGTAACTATTACATAAAGTTATACACAGAATTGATACCAGTATATTAGACACATCAAAAACTGTGAACGGGCTTGACTCATCCATTACAAGAAAAACATTTCTAATTGGCTCATGAAGCAAATATCAACTCTATGGTTCTATGCAAGGGGCCCACCTCGCATACAGTGATTCCAAAGGTTGAAATTAGATGCGTGGGAAAAGATATATCAGGAAAACAAAACCATGAGAAAGCAGGAAGTGTGATATTTGATGTAGTTTTTTAATATGTATGAGGTTTGGTGGTGGGGTCCGGAGTCAACGGCCCAGAAAGAATTCTTGAGACGTCTTCGGTGCAAAATGGTGGTTTTATTAAAGCATGCGGACAGGACCCAGGGGGCAGAAAGAGGTATGGCGGAGGCTGTTGCTACCTCTGCTCCCGGCTGCCCCCGGATTGTGAGGGGCAACTGATTTCTATACTTTGGGGGGAGGGGGGAGTAAAGATAAGGGAAGTTCCAAAAGGATTTTCATATGTAAAGAAGACTCACCAGATACTGGAGGCCAAACTGTCTACTGTCAAACCAAGGTTGTTTTTCCCTCTAGCAGGGCATTAACGTTAAGACAAGTTGGGTGCTTCCTGGAGAAAGGTTATACTCTGCCTGCCTCAAGTGTTTGTCAATGGCAGCAGGTTATGAGGACATTTAATTTTATCTACCTTTCCTTCTGCCTTTGTTTCCCATATCAGTATGGATATTAAAAAAAAAAGTAGAGGGGCACCTGGGTGGCTCAGTTGTTAAGTGTCTGCCTTCAGCTCAGGTCATGATTCCAGGGTCCTGGGATCGAGCCCCACATCGGGCTCCCTGCTCGGCGGGAAGCCTGCTTCTCCCTCTCCCACTCCCCCTGCTTGTGTTCCCTCTCTCACTGTGTCTCTGTCAAATAAATAAAATCTTAAAAAAAAAGTAGAAATCAGGCCCAAAAGTATCAAAATACTCTATAATGCTAAAGCCAAACTCACAATAAAGATATAATAGCTATGAATATCAATATACCAAATAAGAGAGCAACCATGTTCAAAAGCAAATACTACAGAAGATGCAAGAACAAGTACCTAATAATAAAAGGCTTTAATGTACCAGTCTCAGTATAAGACAAGTCAAATGGATGAAAAATACGTGTTGAAGATCTGTACAGCATAAGGTAGATTTTATGTACTAATATTGAACATAATACTATAATAGAATATACCACTTTTTAAAGTGTACATGAATCATTCGCAAAAAGTAATTATGTATTAGGTCAGATAGGAAACATGAGCAAGTTCCATAAAATAGAAATAATGCAAGCAACAATGACTGCTGTGCAGTAAAACTTGAACTTAAAAATTAAAATTTAAATAACAGACTGTTCTACCTGTAAACATATATATTTTTAAAATTTCTATTAAATAATTCTTGGATTATTTAATATTGTTCGGAAAAACCCAAACAATAAGGATTGGATAAGAACAACATAAAGTATCCATTTACCGATGACAGCAGAGAATCCTTGGAAATCTTAAGAGAATCAATGGTAAAACTAATGGTGAAACAATAAAGATGATCAGGAAAATGAAATTATTTAAAGGGAAACATCTTTATAAACTCTTCGAAAAGGCAAAAAGTAAAATAGCCAAGCAAAATGAAACAATATGAAAGTACCCAGCCAAGTAAGCTGGGCACCAGTTGCATGGATACGTATTTATTTTATTCCTATCTCTCAACAATATACAGGTACATATATATGCTTTTTTAAAATATGAGTCATTTCACATTCAAAAATAGAGAAAATGGGGGTCAGACACTGCATCCACGAAAAAGAATTTTTACGTTAAAGTTTCTGATAACTCTAAGAATTATGTATGTTTCTAAGGCTCATTTTTTAGCTACCTATGTATAAAATTTCCCTGGCTGCACTGAATGTGTCTTGTTAGTAGTAAATACATACATACATACATACATAAAAGGAGGTGGAAGGGCCATCCTTTCCTGGTTTAGGAGTTTTGTCTTACAGTGTGTTTAAAATTTCTTGGAAAAAAGTTCTAGATTGCTGGATAACATCGCTATCTTAAAGTCCTTCTCCCTTTCCTTTGAGAAGAAACAAAACAAGCTTGCAGTAACACCAGGGATTTGAGCAGCAGGTGGGTCAAGTTTAGACAACTCTTGTGACCCCCCCACCCCCACCACCCACCAGAATGAGTACAGGATTTGAGTCAACAATTTGTATAGAGCTAGGAGTGCAAAAATTAAATGCCTCTGAAAAATGACTTGAAGTAACTCGAAAAGTCCAGTCCCAGACTTCCCCATTTCCACCTTGTTCTCATCGCAACTGTGATTTTCATAGTCTAGGGCAGTGGTGGTTCTCAGGGGTACAGCTGGGAATCATTCTGACCCCAGGGGACACTTTGCTATGTCTGGAGACATTTTTGCTTGTCATAACTATTGGTTCGAATCCTTGGCAGCTTCCCCAGTGAAATGTGAAACAGGCCCCCAGACACAGCTGGCAAGGGGAGACGGGAGAACGAGGTTTAATAAGCAAGGGCTTGTCTGGGCGGCGGCACTACGAAATCTTTTTTTATTTTTATTTAAAGATTTTTTTTTATTTATTTTTTAACAGAGAGAGAGAGACAAAGCAAGAGAGGGAAGACAAGCAGGGAGAGTGGGAGAGGGAGAAGCAGGTTCCCCTCTGAGCAGGGAGCCCGATGCGGGGCTCGATCCCAGGACCCTGGGATCATGACCTGAGCTGACTCTTAACGACTGAGCCACCCAGGCGCCCGGCGCTATGAAATCTTAAAAGCATAAAGAGGCCTTACCTGGGTTCAGTCAGTGTACTGCGCACATTGCTCGGTTGAGGTTGCAGCCTTGAAAACTAACGCTTCCGGCTGTGAAAACCTGCTGAGGACGGAAGTACCTTCCAAAGACAGGGGCGGACCTGAGGGGCCTCAGCTTGCCCATCGCTCCCGTGCAGCTCACGGGTCAACCAGTGGTCACATCCTCTTGATGGACCTCCTCCAACTGTAACTAGGGCAGCAGGAGGTGCTACTGGCATCTAGTTGCACAGGAGCATCTAGGTTCCCCGCTAAACATCCTACAGTTCGCAAGATCTCCACACAAAGAATTAGCTGGCTCAAAATGTCAATAATGCCAGTTGAGAAATCCTGTTCTATGGGAATGAGGTGTAGTACTTATGCAAACATATTTACTGTGGAATAAACCATGTGTCTAGTGCAGTGCTTGGCATTTGAGATAAAGCAATAAAACCCAGAGTTCCTTCCTTAAAGACCTCAGAGTCCAGTTAAGAGGCACATAAATGGATAATCATGGAATAGATTCTATGTAAGAGAAGAATCACCTAACTTGGCCTTGGGTGGGTGGGGTTGGGGGCTTCTGTGGGGAAAATCTGGGGATTTATCTGGGAATAGATAAATCTTGAAGGATAGATATGTAGGCATTTTCCAGATTACATAAGAGAAAATGGTTTTAGGCAGAGGAAGGAAAGAAGGTTAACAATGAGCGCAAAAGGACATAACCTTCCTACCCCACAGGCCAAGCACTAATATGTCTTTGTGCTCTTTCATTGGTTTTTCTCTCACTTGGAATACCTTTTTCACCCTTTTTCTGTTTGATGAAACCATCACCATCTCTCAAGTCATATGTCATGAAAGCAAGAGTACTATTTTTGCTTTCTTGTTCATAATGTTCATGGATTTGTTGCAAGCATAAAGTACAGTTCTGCCATGTGGCCAATTAGCTCAATAAATATTTTTCGAATGAAAATTAATAAACTTAAATATCAGTTCCTTTCTGAAACATTCTGAATTTCTCACTATGAAAAAAGCAGAGCCACCTTTTTCTATACTACTTAACATTGTGTATAGATGGGGAATTTGAAAGATGAGTTATTAGTACTTGATAAGTACTTAATGGTTATTAAATGAGTGAAAAATAGAAAAACATAATGGAAAAAAACGGACAGACTTATAAGGTGCCTGGACTCAAGATATAGCTCACTAAAACACTGTCTTTCCAGTCCTCTCTGTAGAGTGGAGATTGATTCACTCAATATAAAGAAGTAAAAATCACTTATAATCTAATATCCAGAAATAGTCTTTTACTTCTTCCTAAATATTCTTCAAATATACTCAGATAGACTCACATGTGTACACACACACACACACATACACACACATTCAAGCAAAATAGAATCCTATCACATGTATCCTATTTTTAAGTGCTTCTTCACCTCTCTCCCTATCCGTAGGTATAAATATATACTTTTAATGAATCCATCACATTTTATTTAATAGATGTAACACGATTTGTATAAAAAGACTCTTATGTTGGACATTTTCATTGCTTTCAGGTTTTTTGAGGTTATGAACAAAGCTGTGGTTAACATACTTTGTGCGCTTTTGCACACTACAAGCATTATTATCTTGAAAGAATTTCTAAAGAGATATGGAAGCAACTAAAGTATATGTGAAATTTTAGACGTTTAAAGTACACTGCAAAAATGCCTTCCAGAAAGTGTGTGAGATTACCATTCCCCCAAGCAGTATATGAAAGAGACTGTTTCTTCACATCTTTAATTAACACAGAGTGCTGGGCTGCGTGTTAGATTTTAATTTAATGTGTTATAATCCAACAGTATTTCCTTTATGATTTCTGACTCATGAATCAATGCCTAGAAATAATTTCTGTACTAAAAGATTCTAAAAATGCTGTAGTGTCTTCTAATAATTTTTATGTTTTTTTTTCATTTAGAAATAATAAATTCCATCAGAAATTAATCTTGTTTTAAAGTCATGGTATAGGCATCTTTTAATTTCTAAATGGATACTCAATTGTTTTAATATATTTAATAAGTAATCTATCTTTCCATCTTCATGACTTACAGGATACATTAAGTGAATATTTATATTTTGATCTATTTCCAGATGGCACATTTTATCGCTTTGTCTACTTTCCTTGACTATGAGATTATTTTAATTAATATAACTTTATAATACACTTTAATATCTGGTGGATTAAGGTTCTTTTCTGTTTCCAATTTACAAGAAAGTTTAAATTTGTACAGTATTGAATCATCTCATCCAGGGAGACAGTTGGCCTCTTTTTATTAAAGTTTGATTATCTTACCCTGTAAGGTCTTTTTTCCAATGAAGACTCTTCATATTTCTTGCTGATTTTTTTCTAGACAATTCATAATTTTGATTGTGATTGTAAGAAATATTTTTATGATATGTAGCTAACTATTGTAATTATTAGAGCTATTAATTTTCACAGTTATTTTCTAATGGACCATGTTATATAAATCTTACTCAATATCTTATTAGTTTTCCAGTTAATCATATAATCTGCAAATATTAGTCTTTTTCCACATTTACCACTTATTCCTATTATTTTAAAAATCTGATTCCATTGGCTATTACTTTTGGAAAAATGTAAAATCATATAAAAGCATAAAAATTTCATGATTTTAATAATACCTCTAATATAAAGCATGATAATGGAATTTGTATTTCAGTATTGAAAAGAATGATGATTGCAATGGGTTGAAACACACATCACATATGCAAAATCTATGGCTTTATAGTGATAATAAAAACTACAACAGGAATAGCAATGGCAAATCTCCATTGAAATTTGATAAAGGCAAAGATTCAAGTATTTATCCTTCTTTTCCTGTTATGAGCCATATTTTAAGGTAACCAAATAGTTGATTAAGTTTCTTATTTTTGTTTTTGGGTTTTTTTTTTCAATAATTTCACTTAAATGCTGAAGGAATGATCGAAAATTGTCATTCTGGGGTGCCTGGGTGGTTTAGTCAGTTAAGTGTCCAACTCTTGATTTTGACTCGTCATGATCTCGGGGTCCTGAGATCGAGCCCCAGGGCAAGCTCTGTGCTGGGCATGGAGTCTGTTTAGGATTCTCTCTCTCCCTCTCCTTCTGCCCCACCCCTCCATCTCATTTGTGCACATGCTCTCTCACTCTCTCTTGAAAAAAAAATAAGTAAAATGTTTAAAAAATTGTCATTTTGTAATGTCAAAAAATCATCAAATGAGATAATAGACCTAGGGAATAATTATAAACAGATGTTAAAAGCTTTAGGCAAAATATTGATATAAACCTTATTTTGGAGGGAATCAGGTTACTAGCACATGAATCCACTCATAAATTTCAGCATCATCATAAATGAGACAACCAGAGATAATGTGTCTCATTAAGTACTATGACATACTATTGCCTTAAAAACAAACAAATAACAAGAACAAAACTATCTGGATCTAATCTAGCCTAAGATCCAACTCCTAATTTACAGAAAATATGAAAAATAGAGGTATAAAATAAATAACAAAATGAAAGTTATTCTAGCCAAGTCTAGAATATTGGACATTCAAGAAGACAAATATTGTGGTTTCTTCAACAAATCAGTGGCATTAAAGAAAAAGAGATTTGCTATAGAATAAAAGAAACTTAAGAGGCTTACAATCAAATGCAGTACAGATCTTGATCCAAACGTATTATAAATAGGTATCTTGAAGACAATTAGGGACATTCTAATATGGACTTGGTATGAAATGATTTGAAGAAATAACTAATCCTATTAGCTGTAATAATAGCTTCCTGGTAATGCAAGAAAAAAAAAACCCAACAAATAACAAACAAAGAACGAAAGTTCTTGTCAGAGATGTATACTGAGATATTTGTAGGTAAAGTGTCACCTTATTTGAGGTTTCCTTTAAAATATCTCAAGTTACAAAAAAAAATGGGGGAAACAAAAGAGTGGCAAAATATTGGTAATTGTTGACTTTAGGTCATGGGTACACTGAGGTTCATTCTTCTATCTAGTTTTGTGTAATTCATGTGGTGAGTGATAAAAAAGGGGTAAGGAGTGAGAGTGGGAAAAACAGTCTTGATTCTAAGTAAAAAAAGTAGAGGCAGTTAGTACAGTAAGTACATAGTTAAATGCGACTTAACGTACAAGTGGGGTTCAGACAAACTGAGAGAGGAAATGTTAGAGATTGCCTAGAGTATAGAATTAGGGCAGATAGTGGAAAAGGTGAAGGTTAGAAAAGGCAGCAATGGTACTCAAACAAGATGCCTACAAGGGCGCTCACTATCTGGATCACCAATGTTTGGGAACTAGTGTAATAAATGATTGTTTATGTCTGGATAATTTCTCTTTGATCTACAAACTTCTCACATGCCAGTGCTTCATGCAAAGCATCCCACTGCAGCTAAAACTGTGACCTCCTTCTCATGGACATTACAGCCAGAGTTCTATCTCAACATGGTTTATTTTTAAAACCTTCTCTTACAAAACTAATTGCTGCAATTTAAGAGACTTACAATGTCTTTAACCTCGCTTTATAAATATGAAAACAGAAAAAAAAATCTCTGATTTTTTGTTATCCTAGGAGGTACAGAGAAGGCAACGAAATGAAGACCTGCCTTGTCACCTTCAGCAGAGCAACTGCAGAAGCAATTTGTTACAAGCAGATGGATAGTTGAACACTTAAAAGGATAATAAACTAGAACGAAATTAGATATTGAAATCAATTTCTTTTAGGCTTACCATGAACCTTCAGATTTACACGATTGTATTTGAAGAAGTCAGGAAAAAAAAAAAGGCATACTAAGATGGGTGCCCATGAAAACAGAACTTTACACATGCTATAGCCTTTATAGTCACCATTTACTTGGTTGGTTCAAATATTTATAGTTCATTGTTATGACTGCCAAAACTGGCAACCACAAGGATTGTTGTCTCAATTAGGACAGTAAACAGATTGTCTCTTTTTTTAATGAAAAAATCTAAAATGTAATACTTCACAGTTTAACATGTTTATTCATCTAAACGAGCTAAAAAATAATGGTGCGACATCTGTTCGAGAGGCATTGGTACCTCAAATTTTGGCTGCCTCCCCACCAATTTGGTTGTTGTTTTAAAAAATGAAGAATAGGAGGGGGTACTGTCATCAAAAAATCTTCTGGCATGTAAAGTATCTTATTTTTCTTGAAATAAGGATCTCATGTCTGTTGCTAAGGATAAAAAAATTATTTAAGAATGAGGCACTATGCTGAATAGGGCAGCAGTTCAATTGTTTTAAATGAATTTACCGGCCCACTATGGATATTTCCACACTGGTATAGTTCTTTGAGTGACTCTCCCAGTTCCCTTCATATTTACCTGCGTTGCTAAAATACAAAATAAAATAGTAAGAATGTTTCTGTTGGCACTGAATTCATCTGCTAGGTTTTTTATTTTTTATTTTTTTTTTAGTGTGGGTTGCACTGATTCTAGATATGATGTCAGTGGAACAAAATCTAGCAAACACCATTCTATCCAGGCTGCATTGGAGCAATTCTAATAAAAGAAGGCAGTGCCGCTAAGGGAGAAATGGTAGAAATCTCCCCAGAGAAGTCCAAGGTAAGTGTACTTATCTTAGATAGTCTCTGGCTCAGCAACCTTACATTATGTATGGAATATATGAAAATTCTCTAAGTTTAATTTCTAGAAGTTTTATTTCTGAAGCCCATCTAAATAAATCATAATTTACTGAATTATCATTGACTGTATCATTTTAGAATCTGGAAAATACAGTGCTTTAGTATTCACATAAATATAAGCATTATAATGAAAATTTAGTTTTATTTTTGTTGGGAGTGAGGATATATAATAAGTTAAATTAAAAACAGGGTGGTTTTCAACAATACTAAGATAAAAATAACATATTTGATTTTCTAGAAAAGAGCAATCAATGTTTCTGTTCTACAACATATTTAACACTAGTTGTTTTGACCTTAAACAGGAACAGGATGAAACATATATCTGTCCCAGAACATTCAATGATCATAAATGTTAAATGCTGAATTAATCAATATAGTGATTTCTAAGTTTTATTTATTAAATGCAAGTAATTTTTGATAATCTCTTACATGCAGCAACTGTACCAGACTCTGAGAGCACTAAAAGAAATTAACTTAAATTTTGACAAGCATTTATTAAATATGTGCAGATCACTACACTACTGGAATTACAGAAATGAATAAGAACATATTTTCAGGATCTTGCAATCATTGGTTGGGGTAGAAGTATTTTAGAAAAATTGAAAAGATGGAAAATCTTCAAGTATTTGCCGCCTTAAAACAACAAACTCTATACTGTACTATGATAGGCTTTTTGTTCATTTGTTTTAAAAGAAATCCTGGATGAGGTTATATTTTTACAATATCTCCTCTCAGATGAATCTATAAATGTTTATTTTGCATGCAAAATAAGAACAAGCAACTCTTCAAGCTTCATTCACAGTATTCCATAGGCTATATGTAAAGTCTGCTGCATTAGCTAAAATTTATCCTGCAGAGTATGTTAGCAAATAGATTCTAACATTCTGAAAAGTCATTATAATTTTTCTGTTTTTGTCTTCTGAATTACTCTGAGCAGTGAATTATTGGAGGAGAAAAACCCACGCCTAAAATTTGTGTCTGGTGCCAGTCTTAGATTTATGCCAAACACCACTCACTATTCAGAAGTGTGGTCTGCTGAAAATGTAGGCCAGATATCACCTTTCTATCTTCAAAGATTCAAACCAGATTTCAATCTGGGATTTCTCTACAGGCTGCTTCCCAGTTAATGTGAGTTTGAAAAATTTGCATTTCATGAAAACAGTGTTATATAAACATATATTGTCTCAGTTTACCTGCTATTTATTAAAATCAGAGTTGAGCCTTTGGGACTTATGGTTCTCTGGAGCCATCATAAGTCAATTACACAAATGGACTAGCCAGAGACTCAGGATATCAATAAAATGAGGTAACCAAACTAGCCTATAATTATACTATGTATAGATTAATACTTATTACTATCAGAAACAACCTTTTTCCCTCAAGAGAACACCTCAAGAACAGAAGGGAAGAGTAACATTTATTTTCAAGGTAATGAATTTTCAGACATTTCCAAGAGTATACTCATCTATTTTAAATACTGTAAATTCTGTTATATTTCACTTGGATAGTAGGTATCTAATAAATAATTATTACATATCTTCTCATTTAAATTACTACTGAAATTAGAAATAATCTTTATTTAATATGACTTCTTAACACCATATGGGAGGTAAAATAACTAAATGAAAATTGTTCACGTAAATGTGATAGAAGTGGGGGAAAAGCAGTATTTCTTGACATGTGGCATGTCACTCAGGAAAGGAAAAGGCCCATCATATCCAAAATGCCAGCTTGGATATTCCCTTGCCACCCACTTCACGAACAGACATACCACATGGCATTAAATGCTGCAACCTTTCCTAAAAATGCCACTTGGATTGGTCTGCTGTGGTGAGTGTATAAGAACTCTTGGTCTGTCTCATGAGTTTGTGATTTCAAGGGGTAGAATCCAGTAAATAACACTGGCTAAATTTTGTCCTCAGATGTTTGGCATAAATGATCTGTGAAGATACTGGAACTTTGGGCTGTTTTCACACTGATGAAATAAATTATGCTACTTGAAAAAATTCTACAGAACATAATGCTACACAGTCATATTCAACTATTTGCAAAAGTCTCAAAGAATATCGAATGTATTCATCAAAGCTTTCTTCTCTGGGCAAATATGGAAACAATCTTAACATTTTATTTGCTCTTCATAAATACAATGTATATGATATAAAACACTTTGTGCACATGTTTCTATTAATTTTTTATACATCTTTATATAAGGTAGTAACTAACAACTCTGCTGTGGACACATATTTTCTCCTTTTCTAAGCTTTATGTATTCATGTGTTCTAAAAATATTTTTTAAAAATCCATTACTGGTAAAAATATTGAATACATTGATTGTTATACTCCAACAAATTCACAATATCTTGAAAATTTATGTAAACGAAAAAATTACATATGCGAGTAATATGAGACATATATTTTCTATTATTTATTTTTCACAAAACAGTTCTGATTAACTCTCAAGAGACAAAATGTAATTTTGTAAACCAACTTTGTATTGTTTAGGTTTAAGAGACAACCCAAGAAAATTATTCTGAGTAGGTAGGACTTCTGTTACTGTTGTGTGAGAAAAAAAAACACAAAACTGCACAACTAAATGACAGATTGTTGCATATCTCCCGAACAAGAAGGGCAAACTGACACCGCAAGCAGCCAGAACAACACAATTAAAATAGAATTCCAAGTTTATATTAATACAATAATAAGTTAATTAAAATCAAGATCAACTGAACTTTCTATTTACACCAGTTCAGACAGCCCAAGAGGAAAGGAACTCTATTTTACAGACATATGTGACTCTTGAGCTTCTGTCATCCAGGTGCCATTTCTGATGGAGCACATGTGCACTGAACAGTTGGCAAAGAAGGAAAAAGATTACTGTAGATGTATGGCAGATAGTCTCTCTAATGATATAAAATATGTCTGGAAAGAAAGCAGGGCTTCTTTGTAAAATGAAAAATTTCCCATGACTTTTCCTTGCTTCTTAGGCTCTGAATGTGATTTGAGAATGTTCCTGTAAATGAGGATATATACTTCTACTTACGACGTATATGGAACAAAAATAGATTTAGTAATCTGTAAGTGATGGAGTTATACACATAAATTGGCTAAGACACCAGAAGAATTTAGGATCTGTTTTCCATTTAATCTAAACGCACCATGAATAGGTTGCCTGTCAAAGTAGAAAGATTTATAAAAGTATCCGGTAGCATACATTATACTCCATTGCTAGGTAAGTTTCTTTTCTTGATATCCTATGCAACTATTTAAAAAGATATTTCTGAAAACTGAAAATACCAGCAGAAAGAATTCAAGATGTTCCAGTTTCAGTACTTTAGAAAGTATTGGTCCCAAGGGGTGCTTTTGTAAAATTATTTCCCTTAAATGCATTGATTGCTGTTCAGCTAATCTTCATCTCCTTCCAGATCAGGGTCAACATCTGTGGACAGTCTGAGATAAAAGAAAGCATAGAAAGCCAGTAGGAGGGCCAATATAGCTGCAAGTACGAGGCCAACTTCCTGAGGAGGGGAAAAAAAAAAGTAGGTTTGAAATTGATGAAAAGAGATTGGTTAATGTTATGAGTTTCATCAGAGAAAACAGCGATATAATTCCATCATCTAGAATAATAATTTGAACCTAATTAATCACATTCTTTTTGTTTAACACTTCTTGTCATTTAGTAAAGTAACTTATTTTGTACTTGACAATACCGACTGCGATGACAAGTACATCAGTGGGTGACTCATTTCTATTATTATTTCTATGTAATTTGTGCTTTTCTAATAGTAAAATTAAACTTTATAATTTTGATATATTTGCATAGTTTGAATATCAAGATGTTGAGTGCAAGCAGTGTAGTTTGTGCCTACACAGTTTCTCTCTTCTCTATTTGAGTATGTTTAACTTTATTTGTTGCTTCAATTAATTTGTTATTAGTTTTAGCTTTAGGACACGATTTTAAAAGATTTATCTTTCTTTTTCTAATGGGATGAAACTGCTATTAGAACCAGTTTCTAAATTATGTCTCTGTAAATCTTTATTAAATATTGTTTTGTGGAAACTAAATTTAAACTCTAAATTCCATAGTTTATAATGTGGAGGAAAAAAACTGAGGACTCTTAGTTCATGAAGCAAGATACAGTATAATTTATCAGAACTGTGAAGGGTGATTCTGAATATTTCATTTGGTGATTTGATGTGGGTTATATTAATCATGTTAAAATAGTAGCCAAAATTTACTACATATATTATGGCAAAAGTTCATAAACTTCATATTTATATGAAGTATAGAGTGTGCAGTATACACACACACAGACTTACACACATACCATTAAGGAATATTCTCGATATTAACATAGCATTTGGCTAAAAAGATCAAAAAGAGCAACTAGTGCCAGTTCCATATCCTAAAGAGTCTAATATGCCTTTCTAATTTTCAATTGTGTATCACACCCATTCCCAGCATTGTTTTATGGACAGGCAATTTATTTGCATTTACATGAATATATTTTACATTTCATCAGAATGTAAAATTACTAATTCAACCTATGCTACCTAAGAAACTTTAAAAACATTAAAATGAATTTGGTTTATAATCAACATGAAATTTTTACCTGGATGTTGAAATTACAAATGGGCACTTTATACAGATATTTAGCTTCAAATTTACATTTATTTAGATTTCCAAGCTATGAAAATAAATATTGATAAAAATCAGGGGGTTGATAGACTCAGTGTCAACTATCTTAATCTAATACATCAACATAATGTCAAATGAAAGTGAATTTTTCTTTGTTGCAGTTGGAATACTTCAGCATCTCAAAAGGGCATGGCGGCATCAGACAGGTTTCATTTATATTCCTATATCCACAGCTGTGCTCCCAGACCCATCTGGTTACACAGCTACTAATTTTAAGAGGATGTAATAAACAAGTGACACACAACTGCAAACTCCATCTGTTCTGTATAGTGGACAACAAAACTGTTTAACAGCAGTCACCATTCATACAAGCTTAAAGCAAGAATAAAGTTTTTACTCTTGATTGGAGGCCATCATCCACATCTCATTTGATAATCACCTCTAACTGCTGCTTTTCAACTGTTCCTTGTCCCTTCAAAAAACTCTCTATCATCTTCACTACACATTTTCAGGATATCCAGAGGCATGAAAATGGGTTTTAAGGGTAGGAAGCCAAGAACCTTCATAGAATACACCTTCAGAGGATCCATTAATTCAATTAAGTCTACTGAAATTATGGTAGAGGGGGTAGGGCTAAAGAGTATTAAATGGGGAGGAATAGCATCATTTAAAAAAAAATGTCCCATACTGTTGTGGGGACTGAATGTATAGAGGGTGAAACAATGATAAAATTTGAAAATACTGCTTTCAGGATGCTGGTGACACTAACCATAACTTAGAGACCTGTGGCATTTATGACCCCCCACCCCCTGGCCATTTTTAGTTTTACATCTGAAATCACAAAAAAAAAAAAAGAAGAAAAATAATGTTTCCAGATGTCTCATCCCAAGAGGTTGTTCACAGGATCTCGTTGACACTTGAAGATTTTATTTATGTAACAGAGAAATTAAATTTTTGATACTTATTCTTTTATTAGATTACACCTTTCAAATAAACCTTTCAAATGAACTAATTAATTAACAAATATGAATTATCTTTTTTCTTCTAAATACTAGGAAACATGGGTATTTACACGCTAAAAAATTTTTAATGAAGTTGTAATTCTTAAAACATAATCTAACTGAACAGCAACCAAATAGGAAATCTTAGTTGTGCTAATATTTTTTAGGTAGCACTCGTTACTGGGTCATAAATTACAATATTTTGTTTACATTGGTAAGACACAGGAAATAAAATAGCTTCTAAACAGAAATTAATTCTAGATTTTGACACAGTAATATTCACATCTTATTCTGAATCATTACTGTTCTCCCAAAACATTTTCAATTACTAAACATACGTTTACAAAAAGGCGCTAAAAGTCTTTGAGCATAAAGACTGTATTGTATATTCTTTACATCTCCAGTCCTAGATCTCTCAGTCAATACTGTTGATTTGATTTTATATGGTAATGAAATCTGGAAGTTATTTCTTGTATAAATTCCTCCCAGATGATCCTGTCTTGGTCATCTTTCTTTCTATAGGTTCTACAACATTGTAATACTTACAGCATTTATAAACAAAAAAATGAAGGATTGAGTAAGATTTAGATAACATATATATGAAGTATATTAAAATCATGTAATACTTTGAAAACTTTACAACAGCAATATCAGTATCTCCACAGCAAAACTAAGAACATTTTATAATATGCAATATAATAACACAATGCAGACTGAGTTCAAGTGGGGGATCTTAAGGCCACTGACAACCAACCAAGGAAGTCTTATTTGTACAAACCAGCAATGGCTAATTCAAAGAAATATTTTCTCAATCAGCTAACAATTCATAAATGAATTTGATTTCCCGGGTTCAATGTTAACTGTTTTCGTGGTATTATTTAACTCTTCTGACAACCCTGTGAGGTAATGGCATAATCACTTTTGCAAATATGTCAGCTTAGACTTAGCTAGATCATGACAACAGGAAGAGGCAAGAGGAATGTGATCCTAGGTCTCTTTCCTCCGTGTTCAGTGTTGTCATGGCTGGTATTTTTCTATTCCATGCAGCTGTTCATATTTTCTGTAGATTTAAATTATTTTAAGAGCATAACTATGATTCATTCTAAAAATAAGCAGTAAAGTGATAAAATACTATAATATTATGGTCATCCTGTATCAACTAGGTAAGAGTCAAACATGTTTGATGTTCATTAGTCCTTAGTTGCTTCTCTGACATTATCAATATGGATAAAATCACTCACTGGGGAAATTAAACAGCATTAAATGGCAATTGCTGAAAGAAACTTCGTTATTTAAAATCCTATGCTAAAATGACAAGGCAATCAAAGTTTGACAGAGCAAACTAATTAGTATGCCAGATTTGAAATGTAAAACACCTCCATGGTTCTGATTCTAAAAAGTTTCATATCATTTTAATGGGCTCTTCATATAATTTTTCAAGCAGAGTAACCAATGCTTAAAGTTAAGGTTTTTGTTTCCACAGGTTTACAAATCAAAATTATATGCTAGTTTATTAAAAAGAAGCTATGTTCAGATGTCGTTAGAAATTCTTCTGTACATGCATTAAATCATAAATTAACAAAATTAAACATTAAAACATAAATTAACAAAAATCTTTTTTCTCAAAGATAAGCAAATTCTGCATTGTTTATAAAATGATATTAGATAATTGCATTATAAGGTAGATTTATCTGATACTAAGTCATTTCCTCAAATTAAAATAATAACAAAAATTATAAGAGCAAATGAAGAGAATATTAATAAATGAATGGCTGCACCATTTCTCAAATTCTAATTTATAGCTGTTCATTATATTGTGCCACAAGTGGATTTTGCCACCCCAATATCTTTCTTTAAAAAAAAACCCAAAACCAAAACAGAGAGATAAAAGTGAGTGACATAGTGCCTTGGTGGAAAATTACAAATAATGCTCTCACTATAAGAGACAATCACCAGGTAACTAACTGCACAATAAAGAAAGGAAAAAAAACCCTAACTAATGCTTTTAGAAATATCATGTCATGGAAATAATTTCAAAGATGAATAAAATTTCATGTGAAATTAGAAGAAAACTTCAAAAGATTAATCATCTCTCTTTTCAAAAAAAGGCAATTTACTTTTTTTTTCATTAAAAACTGACACACAACACTAACTGAGGGGATTGTGTTGTGAAAACATACCGTATCACACGGCAATGCTTGATCAAAATCAGCAATCAAGAGTAAAAAGAAGGCAGTGTTTCGTGATCATAATAGCAAATTCTGGAAGACAACCAAATATATCATCTGGCAGTTCAACAGCTGTTACAGCCTAGTAGTAATACCTTGGCATTTGCTATAAGCTATAACTTAGAAAAATTGATTTTTCATCTGCCAGATAAAAACCAAAATCTCCTATTAACATTTTAATATTTAAATAAAGTATATATACTAGTCATTTTAATTTTACACATTTGACAGTAGAACCATCAAGTTAATTTTTGTATTTATAGTTTGATTCACCTCTAAATACTTGGCAAAAAATTGACATGAGTAATAAGTAAACGTAATTTTGTTGAACTTCATTGTGCTAGCACATTGGATTAATATCTGCTAACATCATTCTCAGATGCATTTATCCCTCTTAAGCAGTTAAAACACTGGTTTTCTAAAAGAACAAGTTTGGGGACATCATTAGAATTTCATCATAGAGAGTATTGACAACAATAATAATACACAGAGTAAAATTACATATACTAATGATCTACATATATATAACTAAAATATCAATAACAATAAAATTAAATTTATTGAAAATAAAAGAAGTTTTTTATTCAGGCCACATAAGTCATTGAAATATTTGAACAATATATACATTAGCTAGAGGAAAAAATAAATTGCAACTTTAAGTATAACTGGTTTTCTTATGTGACATTGTGTTTTATTTTAAGACCTGATCAGAATGATGTTTCCCATTAAGTAAATTCCTTATAAAAACCTTCAATTCTGGCATTGACTTTGATTTTGAAATGTCATAAAACACTTAGCATTCAACATTTATGCAATTCAGTTTTAGAAAATGAAATGGCATGCATATATCAAATTTTAAAGTTACCAAATACAGGTACCTTTATCCCTATTGCTGTTTTCTTTGCTTCTGCTTTTAATTTGGTTGCTCGTAAAATAGGTTTGGTTTTTTTATAATCTTGTTTACCTAGAAAGAAATAATTTCAGGCAATGAGCTATGCTTATATATAATTCAAGTTTAACAGCCATCTGAAATGTCAAAGAATGTTTAAATACAGTAAGACTGGAATACAGAGTTGCAAAGTAGCTCCCAGTTTTGGAAACCATAAACTTGTCACCCTAAGGTCAACATCACCTCTCTTAATTTTCTGCAGGAAGAAGATCTGACAGACATCTTTGATTTGGTGTGCAGTGAAGAGCTAAAAAGATAAAAACTAATTTTAGAGAGTAAGATGTTTAAGGTAAAGACAGTAAACCTTTTGGAAGCATTTAGAAACAAATGGGTAAATGAGTATACATAAGATCCCATTAATAGGTAAGTTAACTTCATCTTCTTACATGAAGAATAAGAGCTCCTTATAAATTTATTTTATTAGGGATATATAAAATACCCAAATAATCAATTTGAGGAATATCCTCAAGTTTTCTGTAAGAAACTAGGAAGATCTGTAAATACTTAACTTTCAGTCACTGAATTCATTAGAAAAATACATATTTAACTTTGCTCTTAAGAGAGGACAGAATAAATATGGCTAAATAAAAGATGTAGGAAAGCTACATTTAGATATTAGTTCCAATCTTCTCTACCACATTTCACAGCCAAAGATGAACAAAACTAAGTTAGTTAACATCACCAAATTTCCTTTTTGGTGTACCATTTGATGACTAATGAGTAACAAACCTGAGTTTGCGTGTAACCTGTATATAACCTAATGAGTTACATAACCTGTGAAGAAAATAGATTTAACATAGAAACAAAACAAGAGTAACAAAAACTTTGACTAGAATAATATACTCTTTTGTTAACCAAAAGAACTTTTAACTAAGAACTGGGTCAATGGGTCTCAAATACAGCATATCATTCTGTGTGGGAGTTAGCATAAAACCATGTAATCTCTCTTTCAGTTTGCCTTGTTTCTATCTTACTCCCTTTCCCTCATGATAGGTTCCTTTCCAAATCTTACCCCTGTATCTCCTTTATGTAAATAATACAACTTCTAACTTTAAGTTCCACATCTTCCTCACATTGAAATAAATCTGAACACAGTTGATCTACACTACAATGTATCATAAAAAGTTAATGTGCAATAAAATGTCTTTGTTAATGATTCAAAAGTGCCTTTAAAATCCATATAGATTTTTAGAATTAGAAATGGCAGGGAGAAGTTAGTCAAAAGGATGGGAGTAATGAAGAAATGCTCTATTTGTGTTCATTAGACACATAAAAGTGTTTGTTTGGCTAAAGAGCTACGTATTGATTTTTTGTTTTTTGTTTTTAAAGACCATTGTATGCTATTTCCTTAACTGCTATCATATAGCAGTCATTCTGGATCTACGAACATGCGGAAGCTTAATAAATATTATTTGATGATAAGGTTTAATGATCCAGAAATGAACCAACTGTAAAAATGTACATCAAATGATCTAAATTTAAATTGTGGAATGAACAAACTACAGAAAAATATTACTCTGACCCATTTTAAATTAGCAACATTTAATTTTGCTGAAAAAGCCTTGACAAGTATTCACTCTGATTTCACATCTCAACAGTCAAACTATTCATGTCATTATTCCTGCTGAGATATAAACAGTTCAGAACAATGAAAATGGTGACACATCAAATGCCTCCACTTGGGGTTACAAAGCAAATTTCTAAGGAGAATCTAAAGAGAAATTTGAAGATTATAGATCTGAGGCCAAAAAGTCATTTCTTGTTTTCTCCTACATATACCCTATAATAATCTCTGGGTGCAATGGGAAAAAATAAATGGAAAAAGGATTATCTTAACCCAAATGTTTTACATACACATATGCATTATTCTGGATGATGTGTCTGCCATAAAACAGATTCAAATATACCTCAAAGAGTCAAGGTTAAAGTGAGAATTTATCATTCTACTTCACTTGCCATATAACTTATTGGTTAAATAATGTGTTCCATTTCAATTCAACTCCTGTATCTCTTAGAGAATAATACCTCTAGCTTCATATTAAAGTTGATATGAACATTTGAAACTGTATTTATAATAAATAGATGGTTTTAAAAATTATTTACACCTGGTACTTCTCCAAATAGTGCAGCTGTCAGTAGTTTAGCATTCTGCTTGCTAACTACGATATCCAAAAGTACATA
The DNA here is from genome assembly GCF_037043125.1 of Eumetopias jubatus. Taxonomy (NCBI): domain Eukaryota; kingdom Metazoa; phylum Chordata; class Mammalia; order Carnivora; family Otariidae; genus Eumetopias; species Eumetopias jubatus. Next base: position 150,493,630 of record NW_028274810.1, on the reverse strand, counting down.
CTGAAAAACGAGGTTTCAGTCTATTAAGTGAAAAACGTTTACAGGGGCATCTGTTCTTTATAACTAAAACTAGATATTTCTACTATACCTAAAGAAGTTTTCAACATTTAAATTTTTTTATGGCTTCAAGAGGATACCTATGCCTACACAATTGTAAAAAATGTAAAATACAGAAGCCCCTGACTTCTGAGTACTTAGAAGAAATACATATATATATGTATATATATGTGCATATATGTATATATATGTATGTATATAACATATTGAACCAATCTGGGGCCTCAATTATTTAATTTCTCTGTTTAATGACACCATTCATCATATTTCTGTATTTTCATTTCCTGTGGCATAGTTTAAGCAACAAAAGCTTTTTTTCTCCATCTCCAAGCTTCTTGATTGAATGATTTATGCTTCCTCTCTCCAATATAATCTTATAATACTTTATTATATTTTATTCTTAAATTATCACAATGAAATTGACTTTTTTTTCCTTTTAGTATACAGCTCTATGAAATTTAATGCTCTTCTATAGATTCATGTAACTACTATCATAATCACAGTACAGAAAAGTTCTATCTCAAAAAACTCCCCATGCTACCCTTTCATACCCACGCCTCCTCCCAGCCATAAATTCTGGCAACCACTGAGCTACTGTCCATTTCTATAGCCGTGTCTTTTCAGTAATATGGCAATAACATGACAATGGCTTCTTTGATTCAGCGTAAGGCCTTTAAGTTTTACCCAAATTGTATGAATCACCAATTCATTCTTCTCTATTGTTGATTAGTATTCCATTATATGAAGGTACGAGAGTTTGTTATCCATTCACTCACTGAAGTGCTTTCCGGTTATGTATAGTATTTGGCAAGTACAAGATCTACCTATAAGCACAGGTGTATGGGTTTTTACATGAACACAAGTTTTCAATTTATCTAGAGTAGGACTACTGAGTCATATGGTAAGTATATATTTAACTTTGTAAGAAACTACCAAACCATTTTCCAGAGTGGCTATAACATTTCATATTCCCACCAGCAATGGATCAGAGTTCTGGTAGCATTGTATCAGAACTTGTATTAGTATTATTACATCTAGATTATCTAATTTTTAACATACAACTGTTTATAGTATTCCTTTATAATCCATTTTATATTAAGATTGATAGTAATGTACCCTGTTTCATTAATGATATTAGTAATCTGAGTGTTCTTTGTGTTTTTTTCTTAACAGTGTTAAAGGTTTTCAATCATGTTGATCTTTCTAAACAAACTTTTGGTTTTGTTGATTATTTTTTTATTGTTTTTCTCTTTATGTTTTTTCCACTTGAATCCTTATTATTTCCTTTTCTTCAGCTTTGGGTTTAGTTTGTTCTTTTCGTATTCTAACTTGTCTAGGCAGAAAGTTAGGTTATTGATTTGAAATCTTTCCTCTTTATAAACATAGTGTTTAACAGGTGTAAATTGCCATCGAAGTACTGCTTTAGCAGCATCTTATAAATTAGCAAGGAGAGGAAAAAAGTTACACACAGAAAACACATGTAGACTTCTATTATATTTATCTATGTGGTTACCTTTACTGGTATTAGGTTTTTGTTGTTGTTGTTGCTTTCTGTATATGGATTTGAGTTACTATCTTATGTACTTCCATTCCAACCTCAAGGACTTCCTTTAGTGTTTCTTGCAAGGCAGGTGTGCTATTAACAAATTATCTGGTTTTGTTTACCCAAAAATATCTTAATTTCTCCCTTTTTAAAAGGACAGTTGTGCTGGATATAGAATTCTTGGCTGGCCATCTATTGCTTTCAGCACATCATATGTAATATGTTACTTTTCTCTTGCTGCTTTCAACAATCATTCTTTTATGTTTGACTTTCAACAGTGTGACTATAATGTAGCCCAGTGTGGATCTCTTTGAGTTTATCCAACTTGAAATTTATTGAGGTTCTTGGATAAAAAAATCAAACTCTATGGTGACTAACATAACATAATTTAAAAAAAGGCAAAACTACTAAAAAAAAATCAGTGTTTCATCAAATTAGGGAAGTTTTTGGATATTATTTTTTCAAATACCCTTTCTGACCCTCTCTCTTCCTCCTCTCATTCTGGAAGTATTGTTGTACATAGGTTGGTATGACGGATGGTGTCCTACACGTCTTTGTGTCTTTGCTCATTTTTTGTCATTCATTCATTCTTTTTTCTTCATGTTCCTCAGAAAATCTCAATTAACTTTTCTTCATGTTCCCTGATTCTTCAGTCTGTTCACATCTGTTGTAAGGTCCTTCTAGTGAAATTTTTATAATTATTGTATTTTCCAAATCCAGAATTTCTATTTTCTTTTTAAAATATACATAATTTATATTTCTGTAATGAGGTGCCTTATTTTGTGAGGTATCATTCTCATATTTCAATTCTTTAGACATGATTTTCTTTAGTTTTTTGAACATATTTCAAAGGGCTGACTTACAGTCTCTGTTCAGTAAGTCCAAGATACGACCTTTCTTAGAAATAAGTTCTACTATCCTTTTTTGTGTATGGAGCACACCTTGCTGGTTCTTTATGCATTTTATAATTCTTGTAGAAACTGGACATAGGAAATAATGTAATGTGGCAACTCTGCAAATCATATCTCCCCTATAATGTTGTTGCTGCAGTTTGTTTTTCTTTTGTTGGTTTTATTGTTTGTTTTTTTAATGACTTTTATGGTCTAATTCTGTAAAGTCTTTATTGTTGTCATATGCAGCCACTTAGCTTAATCTTCATCTAAAGACTGGACATATATTCTCTTAAATGCTTTGAACCAATGTCTTCCAGTTTTGCTGGGGAGCTGTGTATAGTATATACATTGGTATATATTTATATGTTGGTATATATTTTCTAAGCTCTGACAGGAGTTTTTAGTCCTGTCTTAGCCTTCACTTCCTGCTAGCTTCTTCAAGGTCAGCAAGAAGTGAGAAATTTTATAGCCTTTTCAGGTCTTTATTGGACAAACCACAGGCTTGTGGCTTTCTAGATTCCCAGAAATCTATGTTGGAGATTTTTTTAAAGACCCTACGGACATCTCATTCCCAGTTTTTTAAAATATTTTTAGGACAGCCCCCTGCTAGTCCCAGCTAGTAATGCTGCTTCAAGTAGTTGCAATGTTAAAAACTTGCCACTGACTGTGTCAAATTCTGGGAGAGGGCTCTTCACACAGAGTGAGTTCTAAGTCTAGTCAAATAAGAACAAGTTTTGAGAATGAGGCTTTTCAGTGAGTTACCAGACAGGTCAGACAGGGACAATTTTCTGAGGATGGAGTGCTGCATAGCTCCAAACACATTCTGCCTTCTCCATTGACTGCAGGGAACTGTTTTTCACAACTACTATAGTTGCAAGGATGAGCAGAGAAAGATGAAATTAACACCAGTTAAAACCCAACAAAGCCTAATGTGCTTACTGAGATTCAGTAAGCAAGGAAAGAATTATAAAAGTGAATAGACTCCTGTAGCACAGGTGTGTTTTCCTTAAAAATGACAGGCAAGATATTGTTGTCCCTATTGGATGGATGTTCTTATTATAGCATTAATACTTTTGCAATAAAATGTGAAAGGCACATGCATAGTTAGGAGTATTATACTCTTGTTACTGAAACTTTAGTGATAAAAACTACAACTTATCTTTAGATAATATCTGTGATTTAGTTGTGAAATAAAATTTCCTACTATTCTTCTCTCCAGTTTTGTGACTGGTTTAAATTGAAGAGTATCCTGATGTTGTTAGATCTGTACTATTAAAAAGTTACATTATTAACTATTCATGTTATGATAGGATTTTCTTGGTATTGTGAAACCAAAACAAAGTACAGAAAAACATGTAATGTTCAGGATGATACATTATGACAAATGCCATTCTTAATTCCCAATCTCAATGACCATCATCAAAACAGCCATAACATTCTCTTTAATTCTCTCTAAAATAACCACATATAATTTAAACTTATGAGATTTATTTATACTAATAAAATGCCATCTTTGTATGTTTAAATTAAAGTTGCAAAATTAATATTCTAATAGAAAATTCTATAATATGGGAAACTGCTTTTATGGCTTGGTAAGAATACAGGTTCTATTATCCATTATGTATAGTCTTCATAAGGAAAATAGATGTAAATAATTGCATTATTAAGATTACCAATCCAAACAGAAAATTTCTCTAAAAATCATGACATGGAGAGTTAAAATTCCTTCAAATCAATCTGAGATTCTTAACAAAAAGAGAGTGTGTCAATGTGAATTACTCATTACAAAACTCCTTTTGCATGTAAAATTCTAGATCATTCTTGGGGAGAAAGTGAAAAAGTCCTCCCCAATTATGATAATGATACAGCTAAATAATACACTTAGAACAATAAAATAAATTTATTTTTATATGAATGCCTGGATTTACCAGTACTCACATAAGGCAAAAATACACTTAGAATGTGTGGCTTTAGTATTTATTCTGTAATAGAGTTTAGCTTTTCTTTTTTTTTTTCAAAATGAATCTGGATTTAATGTGGAAAAATGGACATTTCAAAACTAAGAAATATTAAAACTTGCATTTTCACACAGGAAAATATGTGATAAAATTGCTCTTTAAACTAATCTCAGCACTGATTCCCAAATTATTAGTATATGCACATAGTTATTGAGTAAAAGGTAAAATCTCTGAAGTAAGGTTATTTTGGCTAGCAAGTAACAAAATATTAATAATTTTCCTCAGGAAACAAGAAAAACATAAGAAAAAATATATATAATAGTTTAGTATTTTCACCTGCATCCAAAATTTTAATTGCATAAGTCATTATTTTTTTTTGCATGTCATTATTTTTTAAGGTTAGTAGATAGAATTGCCAGAACCTCTGAGAATAGAGTGACATTAGAACATATCACTGACTATAAGTTTTCCTAGTTAGTCTTGTACCTATTTAAGCATAATTGAAATGTTCCCTTATGGTCATGAGAATTTTTATATTCTGTTTTCTAAACAACTCATTCATTCATTCATTCATTCATTAAAAACTATTTACTGGGGGATGCCTATCTGGCTCAGTCAGTAGAGCATCAAGAGTCACCTCTTGATCTCGGGGTTGTAAGTTTGAGTCCCACATTGGGTGTGGCGATTACTTAGAATCTTTATAAAAAATTATTTGTTGAGCACTTACCATGTAACAAACAATATTCAAGGTACTAAATATACAGTAGTGTGAGCAAAACAGACCAATTGTCTATTATACTTGTTAAAAGATAAATAATAAGAAAAAAAAAGTTCAGTTTTCCAGGTGATAAAAACCACTAAAAAGAAAAACAGAGTTGGTGAGGGGCAGAAAATAAAAGGGAGAGAAGTACTGTTTCAGATAGAGTGGTCAGGGAAGGCCTCCTTGATAATGCACTTGGCATTATTACTTGATGTCACTCGACCAGATACTTAGATGAGTTTAGGGAGGAAGTAATGTTGATATCTGGTAGAAGCAATTCCAAATACTGGGAACATCAAAGTGCAAAGACTCAGGAAACATGAATCCCTAGAGGGCCAAAATGTCACTTCAGTCTCTCAAGTCAGAAAAAGAGCTTTATAGGTAATAAAATAAAAGTCTGAGAGTAAGGTCAGCATCATGGCAGCATGAGTTGTTCCTTTTTTCCCTGCCTTTTCATTTACAACCTAGACATCCATAACCAAAGAAAAGCCCCTCTGAAGCACATAACAGGACACTCAAGACCCCATTTATTCATGCACCCAAAAGTTGGTGGACTGGATAGCAGAGGGGCAGTGTAGCAAGGGGAGTTGCACCAGAAGTGGCAGCTACAGAGAAGACTGCTGCAGGTTTGGCTATGGGCCAGCACAATCTTTCTGGCAGAGGAGGTGGAGGGTGGGGAAGGTGGTAAATGGGGTCTGCCCAGTTTTGTGTTTTGCAGCTGGGGAATCCATTGCTCTCTCTTAGGAGGGAAGTAGACAGACAAAGAGAACCGAAGGGAAGTGTCTCCTGCTGTCTGCCTCAGGGTTCTGGCAATAGAATCAGCCACATTCCTCTGGGAATCTTTCTTCCACAATCATGGCACTCTCAATAGAGCTGTGGACACACCCACAGCCCCAAGAGCTAAATACACACCTACCACCACTGTGCCACCAGCTTTTTTTTTTTTTTTAAATGCCTGGACTCCCAACCTTAGCACAAAATCAGCTCTGATAAGAAAAACCAAAAGATTATGCTATGCCACTACCTTCTGGAAGGCAAAAAGGAAGCCTCCTAATTACCAACCTGTTGAACTATTAGAATCACATTAAACAAAATCTTGACTAAATAAGAAAGGTGGACACTACTTTCATTGTGGTGGCAGAAGCACTTTTCATCAAAAATGAGAAATCATAGTATAATATCACTAAAAGAAAATGACAATTTCCCTGCAACTGAACCCAAAGATACGGAATATTGCAATCTAATGGATAAAAGAATTCAAAATAGCTGTTATGAAGACATTCAATGAGCTACAAGAAAACTCAGAAAGGCCATAAATAGATTTCAGGAATAAAATTAACAAACAAAAGGAGTACTTTACCAAAAAGATTGAAATTCTAAATAAGAACCAAACAGAAATTCTGGAGGTAAAGAACTCAATAAATGAGATAAAGAATGTATTAGAATGCATGTAAGTACAGCAGATCAGATGGAAGAGAGAATTCACAATCTAGAAAACAGGCATCTAGAAATGATTTGGGTAGAAGATGCAAAAGAACTAAGATTTTTAAAAAGTGATGAAATCCTACAAGAGCTATCAGACTCCATTAGAAAAGCCAATGTAAAAATAATGGATATTTTAGAAGAAGAGGAGGGAAAGAGGGCAGAGAGTTTAATTAAATAAGTAATAGCTGAGAACTTCCCAAATCTGGGAAGGAAATGGATATAATTCCATGAAGCTTATAGAACACCTTACTACTCAATGCAAAAAAAAAACAAAAAAAAAAAAACATCTCCAAGACGCATTTTATAAAAACTGCTGAAAGTCAATGATAAAGAAAGAATTTTAATGACAGCCAGGGGAAAAAAGACAGTAACCGACCAAGGAATGCCTATTAGACTATGAGTAGATTTCTCAGCAAAAACTCTACAGGTCAGGAGAGAATGGAACAATATATTTAAAATATTGAAAGATAAAAACTGCCACCTAAGAATACCCTCTGGCAAAGTTGTCCTTCAAATATAAAGGAGAAATAAAGGCTTTCCCAGACAATTAAAGCTGAGGAAGTTCATTGCCACTAGACCTGCCATACAAGAAGTGTTGAAAGCACTTCAAGCTGAAAAGAAAGGACAAAAGGACATAAAACTCTGATTAAGGTGATAAGAAGTCAGTCAAAATTAGATTTAGAATCTTTTCTAAAATAGAGGCACCTGGGTGATTCAGTTCGTTGAGTGTCTCGACTCTTGATTTCAGCTCAGGTCATGATCTCAGGTCCCTAGGATCAGCTTTGCATCAGGGCTCCATACTCAGGAGGGAGTCTACCTGAGGATTCTCTCTCCCTCTTCCTCTGCCCCTCCCCCTGCTCGAGTTCTCTCTCTCTCAGTCTCTCTCTCTGTCAAATATATAAATAAATCTTTTCTTTTAAAAAATAATCTCTTTTAGGATATGTTAAACTCTTAATTATAGCATAAAGGTAAAGGAAAAGAACATGAAAAATATGGTTACTACAACTTGGTAAGAAAATCACAGTGTAAAAGAGATCATTTGTGTCATCAAAAATATAAAAGGGGAAGAATGAAATGACAGAACTCTTACAGCAAATGAAGATAAATTGCTATCAGCAGAAAAAAAAGACTATTTTATTCACCAAATTTTTTATACAAACCTTGTAGTAACTACAAAACAAAAGTTTAGAGGAGAGGCATGAAACAAAAACAAAGGAGACAAAGCAAATCATCACAGAAAACCACTAACTTAAAAAGACAGAAAAAGAAGATAAAAGAAACAATGGAAAGACGGAGTAACCAGAATGCAAAAGATAAAATGACTGTAGTAAATCCTTACCTAGCAATAATCACTCTAAATGTAAAAGGATTGAACTCACCAATCAAAAAGCAGAGTGGTCGAATAGGTTAAAAAAAAAACCACACACACAAACACATACATACAAGTCCCAACTATATGCTGCCTACAGGAGACTCATCTCAGCTCTAAAAACACACATAGGTTCAAAGTGAAAGGGTGGAAGATGATATTCCAAGCAAATAGAAACCTAAAGAAAGTAGGTATAGCCATACTTACATCAGACAAAATATACTTCAAGACAAAAAAGGTAACAAGACACAAAGAAGGTCATTATATGATGACAAAGAGATCAGTACCTCAAGAAGATATAACAGTTGTAAATGCATATGCTCCTAACATTTGAGCACCAAGATATATTATTAGGTAAATAATAACAGATCTTAAGGAAGAAATAGATGATAATATATAATAATTGCAGGGGACTTCAATACCCCATTATACAGCAATGGATAGATCACCCAGACAGAAAATCAACAAAGAAACTTTGTAATGAACCACACTTTACAACAAATGGACTTAATAGACATATACAGAACATTCCATCCAATAGCACCAAAATAAACATTCTTCTCAAGTGCACATGGAACAGTCTCCAGCTTAGATCATGTGATAAGTCACAAAACAAATCTCAGCAAATTTTAAAAAATTGAAATAATACCAACTATCTTCACTGATCACAATGGAATGAAACTAGAAATCAACAACAAAAAGAAAGTGAGAAGATCTATAAATATGTGGAAACTAAACAACACACTTCTAAACAAACACTGGGTCAAAAAAGGAATCAAAATGAAATTAAAAAAAAAAACCGAAACAAAAATAAAATGGAAAAACAACATACCAAAATAGTCAAATAGTGTTTCAAATCAAATAGTGTGGGTTGCAGCAAAAGCAGTTCTGAGAGGAACGTTTATAGCAGTAAACACATATTAGGAAAGTAGAAAGACCTCAAACAACATAACTTTACACCACAAGAAATTAGAAAAAAAAAAAGAATGAATAAAATGTAAAGTTTGCAGAAGGAAGGAAATAATAGGATCAGAGCAGATATAAATGAAACAGAGACCAGAAAAACAATAGAAAAGATCAATGAAACTAAAAGCTGGTTCTTTGGAAACATAAAAAAATTAACAAAACCTTTAGATGGACTAAGGGAAAAAAAAAGAGAAGACACAAATAAGTACAATTAGAAAGGAAGAGGAGACGTTAAGCTGATACTACAGAAATATGAAGGAGGCCTCTATGAACAATGATTTGCCAACAAGTTACATAACCTAGAAGAAATGGATACATTTCTACAAACACACAACCTACCAAGACTAACTCAGGAAGAAATAGAAAATATGAACGAACTAATGAGTAAAGAGACTGAATCAGTAATCAAAAAACTCCCAACACAGAAAACTCAAAGACCAGAGAGCTTCCCTGGAAAATTCTACTGAACATTTAAAGAATCAACACCAATCCTCCTCAAACTCTTTCACACTCTTCCCAGCTCATTCTATGAAGCCAGCATTACTTAGATACCAAAACCAGATAAGGATACCACAGTAAAAGAAAATTATAGACTAATATCCCTGATGAATATAGATGCAAAAATTCTTAACATATTGGCAAACTGATTCAAAAATTCATCAAAAGAATTATATGCTATGGCCAAGTGGGACTTATCCCTGGGATGCAAGGATGATTCAATATATGCAAATCAATAAATGTAATATATCACACCCATAAAATTAAAGATAAAAATCATATGATCATCTCAATAGATGCAGAAAAAGCATTTGACAAAATATAACACCCTTTGATGATAAAAATCCTTAAGAGGTTGGATATAGAAGAAACATACTTCAACATAATAAAGGATATATGTGACAAACCCACAGCTAACATTATACTTAATGGAGAAAAACTGAAAGCATTTCCTCTAATATTAGGAATAAGACAAGGATGCCTATTCTCACCACTCCTATTCAATACAGTATTGATAGTCCTAGCTAGTGCAATTAGGCATGACAGAGAAATAAAAGACATCCGAATCAGAAAAAGAAAAAGTAAACTCTCTATTTGCTGATGATACAATCTTATGTGTAGAATCAACAACTTTAGTAAAGTGGCAGGATACAAAATCAACGTACAGAAATCAATTGCATTTCTTTACACTAATTATGATGCATCTGAGAAAAAGAAAACTATCCCATTCACAACAGCATCAAAACAATAAAATACTTAGGAATACATTTAAGCAAAGAAGTAAAATAGCTATACAATGAAAGTTACAAGACTTGGCTGAAAGAAACTGAAGAAGACACAAACAAATGGAAAGACATCCCATGCATGGATCAGAAGAATTAATATTGTTAAAATGGCCATACTACCTAAAGCCATCTACAGATTTAATGCAATCCTTATCAAAATACCAAAGCATTCTTCACAGAAATAGAAGAAAAAAGTCCTAAAATTTGTGTGGAACCACAGAAGACCCTAAATAGCTAAAGCAGTCCTGAGAAAAAAGAACAAAGCCAGAGGCATCATGCTTCCCAATTTCAAATTGTAGTATAAAGCCACAGTAATAAAAACAGTATGATACTGGCATAAAAACAGACACATCAACCAATGGAACAGAATAGAGAGCCCAGAATTAAATCTCAGTACATTTGCTCAACTAGTATTTGCCAAGAATACCCAATATGGAAAGGATAAGTTTCTTCAACAAATGGTGCTGAGAAAACCAGAGAAACATATGCAGAACAATAAGATTGGATCCCTATCTTACAGCACTCACAAAAATTAACTCAAAATGGATTAGAGACTTAAACATATGACTTGACACTATAAAACTATAGAAGAAAACATAGGGAAGATATTTGTCAATATTGGCCTTGACAATGATTTTTTTTTTTTAACATGATACCAAAACACAAACAACAAAAGCAAAAATCAACAAATGTGTCTACATTAATCAAGAGCTTCTACACAGGAGCACCTGGGTGTCTCAGTCAGTTAAGCATCTGCCTTTGACTCTCAGATCATCATCCCAAGGTCCTGGGATTGAGCCCCACATTGCACTCGCCACTCAGCAAGGAGCCTGCTTCTCCCTCTTCCTCTGCCTGCTCCCCCTACTTGTGCTTTCTCTCTCTCTCTCTGTCAAATAAAATTAAAAAAAAAAAAGCTTCTGCATAGCAAAAGAAATGAGATGAAATGACAAACTATAGAATGGGAGAAAATTTTTGCAAACTATATATTGGATAATGGGTTAATTCCAAAATATATAAAGAACCCAGCCAACTTAGTAACAAAAAACCCAAACAATCCAATAAAAATTGGGCAGAACTAAATAAAATTTTTTCCAAAGAGAACATCAAAATGGCCAACAGACACATGAAAAGATGCTCAACATCACTAATCAGGGAAATGCAAACAAAAACAACTATGAGCTATTACCTCATGCTTGTTAGAATGGCTATAACCAGAAAGACAAGAGACAACAGGAGCTGGCAAGAATGTGGTGAAAGGAATTAAGAGTACTCTCATTTTGATAAGCACTGAGTAATATATGGAATTGTTGAATCACTATACTATACACCTGAAATTAATATAATACTGTATGTTAACTACACTGGAATAAAAATTTTTTTTAAAATGTGGTGAAAGAGAACCCTTATATATTTTTGGTGGGAATGTAAATTGGTCCAACCACTATGAAAAACAATATGGAGGGTTCTCAAAAATTAAAAAAAAAAAAAGATGTATCACATGATCCAGCAATTCCTCTTCTGGTTATATACCCAAAAAATGAAATCATGATTTCAATGAGATATGTGCATTCCCATGTTTATCAGAGCATTAGTCACAATAGCCAAGATATGAAAACAACCTGAATGCCCATCAGTGGATAAATGAATTAAAAAAGATGTCGTAAATATACACAACAGAATATTGTTCAGCTACGAGAAAGAAGGATATCTTCCCATTTGCTATAAAATGTATGGGTCTTGAGAACATTATGCTAAATCAAGTAAGTCAGATAGAGGTGACAAATACTGTATGACATCACATGTGTGGGATCTAAAAAAGTTAAACCTATTTAAAAAAAAAAAAACAGTAAAATGGTAGCTACCAGGGGATGAGTGGAGGAGAGGGAAAGGAGTGATGGTGTTTAAGAGTACAAATAACAGGCACCTGGGTGGCTCAGTCGTTAAGCATCTGCCTTCGGCTCAGGTCATGGTCCCAGGGTCCTGGGATCGAGCCCGCATCAGGCTCCCTGCTCAGCGAGAAGCCTGCTTCTCCCTCTCCCACTCCCCCTGCTTGTGTTCCCTCTCTCGCTGTGTCTCTCTCTGTCAAACAAATAAAATCTTTTAAAAAAAAGTAATAAATAAGCCATAGAGATCTAATGCACAGTATAATGAACATAGACAAAAATGTTACACTTTAATTATGTAATGTGATAAATTTTGCTACATCAGCAATCATAATACATAAATGTATCAAAGTAATACATCGTATACCTTAAACTTATGCAATGTTACATGCCAAATTTATTCAATTAAAAAAATAAATTTAAAATTAAAAAGTTCTATTCCTGATGGTAGGCTCAGAGGTCCAGAACAGACCCTATGAAGATTGACAGTTTCCAGGTGTATGGGTTAAAATGATAGGCAGGAACCTCAGCTTGGTTCCCTGATATGTGCTGTGAGACTATGTTGAAAGTAAAAGTGAGGTAGAAATATTACTCCCCTTCCTTATTAAAATGATAAATCAAAGGGAATGTACATTCCTGGAAAAGTTTCAGAGATTCACTCTATCATCAAAACTAAATATAGAATCACACTGTTTATTTCCAGAGACCTATTTATTTTCTCACTGTGGCTAGTTGGTCTTGAGAAACTAACTGAGCACTATTTTAAATTCAAACTTATGGTAGAATTTTCTTATTGTTCTTATAGTAGCAGAATATAAAAGTCCTTCATACATGGTCACAAATAGATAACTATGTTAGCCAACGCTTTTTTCTAGGTTCTAATCACAGGTACAAGAGACTATCTGCCTTTACTGGAAGAAGACAGCAGTATACTTATAGTCCTGCTCGAGAACTAGAACAACTGTCTATCTCAGTGCTATGGTCTCATTCCAAGAGAGTTTAACTGCCTCACTACCACACAATATATCACAATAACAATGACACAATGTAAGGCTTGGAGAAGACATGAAACTGCCTCAGATGCTTCACTCAAATACATGGATAAGAGGGAGATGAAAGAATATTCTGTTAAATACAGAAATTTGCCATCTAAATCTGATTCATGGAGGTCCACTGATTTAGAGCATGTCAGGATTGTTTCCAAGAAGAAAAGTCGAACTTGCTGTACTTCACGCTATATCTACCATTAATAAAGGGACATAGGCCTAACTTACCAGCTTACTTGATAATTCTTCTATGATCTATGAGCCAACATTCTTCTGCCAGGTATATATTATAGAGAAACTCCTGCACATATGACCAAAGAACAGACATGTCCAAAAATGTGCAGTGAATGCTTATAATAACATTCATAGAAAAGAAGAAAGAGAATGATCCAATGTCAAAACCAGGAGAAAGACAGAAAAATACTAGTATACACATACAATGAAATGCTATAAAGCGTAAAACAGAATAAACTATTATCAAATTTCATAAATAAGAATAAAATTCTAAAACATGATGTTCAATAGGAGCAAATTACATAACAACATATATGGTATGATTTCATTTATGTAAAATTCAAAAACAAACCAATAGATTGTTTGACACACATCTAGGTGGAAAATTTATAAACAGAATTATTACAAAATCAAGATAGTGGTTTATCTCTCAGAGGCTTAGAGATTGTGGCAACTGAGAAGGGACATAAAGAGGGTTCTAAGGTACTGGTATATATCTAATTTTTAACCTGGGTGATGGATACATGGTTGCCCATACTATAATTGCGCTTTTAAAATCTGCATACATATTTTATATATGTAGAGAACCTGAAAAGCTGCTAGTGTTGTGTGGGGCATGGGACACTAAAAGGTTCTCCAGTAGATTGCTGTGCAAGCTACTCTACCTCTTAGACATGGCAGAATAAATGAAGCTTGAAGTGCTTTTAGCTGTGACATAGAAATAAGCCTTTAGCAGGTCCCCCCCAAAAAGAAGTGGCAGTCTCTAGGGTTTTGGAACAGTGCCATACATCCTTCAGCAGGTAACAGCTGCTAAGAAACAATTCCTGGATTGCTACCAAGCTCTGATGGAGACTGACTACCTGGTCATAAGACTCAGGGACCATCTGGCCAGAGCTACCAGTTATGAATTGGAGGTTATCTAATTCAACAAACCATAAAATTGGGTGTACCATTTTAGCAGTTAAAAAAAATGTTTATAGATGGTTCTTTATAACATGCTGACACCAGCTGGAAGTAGACTGCTATCCTTGGAGATGGTTCTAAAATACAACATACAAAAGAAATCCTGCCAGTGGCCAAAGTTTGAGTAGTACATTTTGTTGTGCATTTTACTTACGAAAAGAGGTAACTTAAGAAAGGCATAATATTAGTTTTCCTGAACTGGATATCAAGTCTGCCACCTGGTCAGTTTGGATTATTTATGCCTATAGGTAAACAGGCAACATGGAGAATCACAGTTATCGGCTGGGGTAATTGATGCTGGTTATCAAGGATAAAATGATTTGTTAATACATAGTGAAGGCCAAAAGAATTATGGAAAGATGTTAGGGAACTCCTGGGGAAATCTCATATACTATTATGACCAATAATAAAATTTCATGACATTTCTATATAACTTTATAAATAGAAGAATCACCTAGAACCTTCAGGAATAAAGATGTGAGCTACACATTAAAGACAAAGGGCTCATCAAACTACAATGCTTGCTAGGGACAAGATCCAGAATGAATTTTGAAGGAAGTAAGTCATAAATTACAACTACTACAACCAGCTAGAGAACTGAGAATGGTAACCTGATTATATATATATATATATATATATATATATATATATATATATATATATACACACATACACACACACACACACATATATCATTGAAGATCCTGGACTTAGAGAACAGTAGTCCCAGGCTTGGAAAATATGTGGGTAGTTGCTGGATCCTTTCAAGATTATTTTAATGATAAAGGGCAGAAATCCAACCTGAAATAACATGAAAATAAGATGGGTGGAGGGAGAGGGAGAGAGCGAGAGATTAATGGATTTTTTACTTATTCCAGGAGATAAGAATGAGTTCAGTTGAGATTGACTTGAACTCCAGTCTTGACTCTAAAGGACTTTCCACCACCAGTTTGTATTTCTTGTTTCACTCTAGAATCACAGCTATTTCCTGCTCTGGTTCCCATTCTTACAAAATGAAAAGCAAAGTGGAATGGATACTTTACCCTGGGATCATTTTAATCATTCCTAAAGTCAAAAAAATTATCAAGTTTCTTCCCATTACAGAAGAGTAAGATTCACCTAATAATATATGTCTGGTCCCAAATTCCAGCAACTTTAACAAATCAAACTAGGCTGTCTGATTTCTCCTGTCAAATATAGATTGAAAATATATACTTGAAAACTAATGGTACCTAATCAACAGAATTTCCTGCTCCAAGTCTTAAACAGGGGTTATGAGTATCAAGTAAAAGCAAAATCATAACGAAAAAGTAAGCATTGATGCAAAATAATTTCTGAATTACACCTGGATTTTTTGATAGCAAAGATGATTCCACATACTCATAATTTTTATTTATATATACCTTGCAGACAATCTGTGTAGTATCTGCTTTTAAAACAATAATTTAAAAAGTTATTTTCAGTTATAATTTCTAATCAGTAGCTATTATCTGTGTTAAAGTTTCCTTTCTTATTCACTTTGTTAAAATACATTTAACTCTAGCACAGGCACAATTTCTATAAAAAATCACAAGTAGAATAAAAACATACTTAATAAAAATCATAAATATTTTGGTACCTTAATATTGCTATATGCTGTTCATATTACACTAATTTAGAAAAGAATAGAATACTTTATATGCTCTATTTAATTCAACATAAAAACCTATTTTATGTCATAAATTATTTCATATTTAAAGACATGGCTTTAACTATGCCATAGTTTCACTGAGTTTTCTTACTTTATTGAAAGAATAGATTACTTAACTGCTTTTGGCTTTTTGCTTTTCAATTCCTTTACTTTGTCCAGAAACAAGACTGCATCTTTGCTTTTTGTTGATATTACTATCTAAGCTCATTATCATGTGAATATCTGGTTATTGTTTTATAAATGTTCATTTTTCAGAAGCTTGCTGTTTTTTTCATTCTCAACAGTCGACATTACACTAGCCACACTCATTATCATCATGTGGCAGTACTGCTCTTCCTCTGCCTTTGCTGCTTTAAAAATTAATGCTCTGTTATTTTCTGAATACTGCATAAGCTGCTTATGAGTACATTATGCTATCAAGCAAGCACATGCAGAAAAGCTTCCTAAACTGTTATTCTTTCAATGAAAATACAGCTGGTTCTGCTTCAAAGGCACATCTTTTCACCTGCAAATGGACTTGCTCCTACACTTATTCCTCAATTCATTGTCTTTTATTTGTGTCTGGAAATCTTTAATTGCCTTTAATTAGAAAAAAGTAAATTCAGTGCTTTAATCTTGCAAATACATTCAATCATAATTCTGTCTGGGATGAATACCAAGTTCTATTCACTGTCTGATCTCTATAACAAAGATATATAATTTATTGTCCATTTATAGAGACCACACCAATTAAGATACAATAGAAAAGCAAAGAGATAAGAGTCAAAATATTTGAAAAGAAAAATTTGCAATCTAAATTTAATTACTCAAACGAATTATTGGAAGATGAGTTATTTACAGCATGCCAAAAATACTGACAAATAATAATATTTGTTAATCAAAGTAAAGACTTATATTTCCTTCAACATTTTTAGAATAATTTCTCATCAACTGCTTTAAATCCCTCCCCTCTTCTTCGAAAAGCAAAACACTATTTGAAATCTTACTTTTCTCATCTTACCATATGATTACCATATGGTATTACCATACCATATTACTTGTATTACATAGAAAAGAGCAATATAATTTGGCATATAAAGTAATTTCCCTGCCATATGAACACAAATTTTAGTTACTATATTATAAACTACAAATAACTGTGGAAAACTCATTACAAAAGCAAGGGTCTATAGTCTTTCCTATGGAATCCTATAGCAAACTCCAGTAACTATGTCAATAAACATGATCGGCATTTTCATAGCTACAAGATGAATAAAATCAGAAATGGCATTATCACAGGCAAAAAAAAAAACAATTTAAACGTTAATCGAGTTGATTAAAAACTTATTACAAAACCAGAAACACAATAAAATACAGATAAAGAATAAAAAATACAGATCCAGGGGATTATCACTGGTATAGCACAACTTTATATTTAGCCAGTCATACAAAATGATGTAAAATTTGCAAAAAGTATTTTTCTCAAAATTATTTATGGGTATTTGAACTAAGGAGAGGAAATAGGTAAATTAACCCTTAAAAATATAAACTCATGCAAACTTTAAAAATTGTGTTATAAAGGCAACTCAAACCAATTTTTTAAATACTTGGACAAAACAGCTTGATATTAACCATATACTGCAGAGAACCCACCATCACTTAATATCACATTAAGTACTAAGAAACAATTACCATGCTTTGGGTTGCTAGAAATATAAACCAACAAGTTATTTATGAGATATAAACTAATTTCTCAGAAAATCATACTAAAAAGGCTGACCAAGCAACAACCTAGACATGGAGAGAAATGTAGTTCAATAGAAGATATCATAAAGCATTATCAACCTTTAGTTTGCACCTAGCCAAAACAAACAAGCAAACAAACAATTTTTTAAGTAACTGTTATGTGTAATGTATCCTTGGGGATACAGAGATAAAAAATCAATAGAAAACATCAAAAAAGTATCACAGGGAAGATAAAACACAAACTTGCAGAAAAATTAAGTAACAGCATATTTCAGTAAGTTTTCAAGTTAAAGATACTCATTATTTCAAGAGATATAATAGAACACTTAAGACTAATATGATAAAAAAGAAAGAAAGAAAAACAAAGACTAATAACAGAGTAGATTAAACAAAGACTATAAAGAATTTAACTACCTTAGAATTAGGGAGATTTTTTATTGAATATTTATAAGTACCTTCTATCATCAGAGGTGATCATCAAGGACGCAAAATAAAATTAGATAGAGTTTCATCTTCAAGAATGTTTAAATCCCAGTAGGTACAAATAATATATATATACTTAAAACAAGGAAGGAAGTGGAATGTGCTATCAGCCAATAAAATGCTCAAAAGACTGCCAGTTCTGAAAATATTGTAGACAGAGCTGAAGTGGACACTTCTTTGATATAAACACATAGAAACAGTAGTAAAAACCCCATCCTATGAAGCTATAAATATTGAATGTATATATATTTACATATACATACATACATACATACATGATAATAAAAGGAAAAATGGAAATGTTCCAATGGCAGGAACAAAGATAAAACTCAAAGCAAAACAGCTAGTTCTAGCTGATATCCTAATAGCCTTGGTTGGAGAGGTGGAGGGTGGTACATCTAAAACCAGTGCCTGGTTGTAGATGTCAAGAGGATTTCACATTGGCTTTTAAGGCCCAGGCATGGGCAGCGCTGCTCTGAGAAAGGAGATAAAACTGAAATATATGGATAAAATTGAGATCCTCGAAGGACTGACCAAACCATACGAAAAAGACACTGTACTTATTTGGAAAAATAGCAAGGAATGTTTCTACTTACTCTCAGTTCTGGGTGTGGAGAAAAGATGTGTCACCTGTGGGAAATATAAATCTTAAGCTGTCAGAACTAAAAAGGTGTGAGGTCCAAATTGCAAGAATCTTTGGCCAAAAAATAAGTCTAGAATAATGGTCAAGAAATCCCTACCATCAGTAAGTACATTAAACACTGCTCTGTAAGAATATTTCACAATTCAGACTGCTTGAACTCCCTACAGAGGGAGAAAATAGAAATAAAAACAAATGACCCTCTGTTGAAGATGAATACACACACACACACACCCGGGGAGGGGGGAATAAACCATAAAAGGACTGAAAAAAAGAAAGAAAGAAAGAAAAAGAAAATAGCATGAGGTACAATGAACCAATATAACAAATGGGAAAGTTGGTACCATAAGAAGGAATAGTGGAAGAATCTGAAAGAATATATAAAACTGGTATTTAAAATAATTAAAGAGAAAAAAACAGTATAAAAAGAATGATTTTTAAAGTTATTAAATCAACCTTCTACACATGACAAAAAAGGTCATTGAAATTATATATGTAAATATATATATCCATGGATGCAAGTTAGACACAGTAGTAAATAAATGATTGAGAAAGAAAAAGAATTTGTAAATTTTAATCAAAAGTAAGATAAGTCGGAGAAATAACAAACCCACATACAATAGAAATTTATTTTTTTTAAGATTTTACTTATTTATCAGAGAGAGAGAGAGAACACACACAAGCAAGGGGAGCTACAGGCATTGGGAGATGCAGGCTCCCCACTGAGCAAAGAGCCCAATGTGGGACTCAGTCCCAGGACCCTGGGATCATGACCTGAGCCAAAGGCAGACGCTTAACCAACTAAGCCACCCAGGCTTCCCAGCAATAGAAATTTAAAGAGAGAAAATATATAATTATGATTTTAAGAGATACAAATGTTGTAATATGAAGCCTCAATTTATATATAATAGTAAATCTAGAAGGAGTAATTAGAGAGAAACCCATTATTCAAAAGACAAAAAAAATCAGATATTGATGTCCTTCCAGGACTTAAGACAAGAATCTTTAGGATGAAGGAGCACACCAAATTTCAAGTCTTTTTTTCTTTTTACTAAATAAAAATAAGCACCTGCATTAAATTAAAGCTGAAAAACATTTAAGATAAAAAGAAAAATTTTAAAAACAGGAATGAAAATTAAAAGAAGTGACAATTATATTATTGGAAGATGTCTCATCAGAAACACCAGAAACAGGAAATGAATAAAATAGTATTTTTAAATAATATCGCCCTAAAATTATGTACCCAGCTAAACTATAATTCAAGTATAAGTACAACATAACAATACTGTCTTATAAACACAGACCAAGAAATTTTGCCACTAATAGATATTTGCACGAAGGCAAAAGTAACAAGGAAACTTCACCAGAAGGCAGATGTGAAATATAAAAAGTAAAAACAGCAAATATGAAGTTAGATCTAAGTAATTACTGGTGACTGAAACTAAAAAAATAATAGCTGTAATAATTGAGTTTGTAATAATTGAGTAAAAGAGAAAATAAAGTAATATACACAATAACATAAGCAACATGAAAGAGTAATCATACATAGAGTTAAACATCTTTATATTGTTTTGGATAAATAAAGATATTAAGAGACTTTAGATTTCATTAAGTCAAATATATCACAAATAAAATTTGAGGAATTCAAGAAGAAGAAGAAAATGAAGAGGAAGAAGAAGAGGAAAAGGAAGAAGGAGGAGGAGGAGAGGGAGAGGAAGTGGGGGAGAAGGAGGAAAAGGGAAGGCAGGAAGGCAGGGAGAGAGAGAGGGAGGGAGGGAGGAAAAAAGGAAGAAAGGAGGGAAGAAATGAAATGAAATGAAATGAAAAATGAAATGTAAACCTTTCAAAATGTGAATAATAAAAAGAACTCCAAATATCTCAGGAAAGAAGGGTAGGGTAGAGATTAGCAAAGAAAAGCCACCACAAGTAAAAATTACAAAATAAAATTGTGAAAATATATCTAGATTTTTCATTCACAGGAAATGATATAGAATTAAATTTACTTACTCAAAAGCAAAGATTCTTAGGCTATATCAAAAACATAAAACATAATGCTAAAGTTGAGACAAAAGTAAAGCAACAGGAAAAGGAGAGAAGAGGAAGAAAACTGGAGTAATATTTTGAGGAAACAATGGCTAAGAATTTTCTAGGACATATTAAAGAAATGAATCTACAAAACATATACCATTACAATAACAATACCTCAAGTAGGATAAATTAAGTCAAACTTATACCTAAACTCATCATAGTGAAACTACAGAAATCCAAAGACACAAAATTTTAAAAGGAGGTACAAAAAAAAAGATTGATTATTTTTAAAGAAGCAACATTTAGATTGACTTCCCAGTGACAAAAAATAATAGCCAAAATGCAGTGGAGTAATATTTTCATGTGTTGAAAGAACACACATTGAAATAAAAACAAAAACCTGCCAAATGAGAATTCTATAACCAGAGAAAACATATTTCAAAAATAATGGTATGTCCCCATAACCAGCAAAGAAATTGGATCAGTCATAAAAAAATCTCCCAACAAACAAAAGTCCAGGCCAGATGGCCTTCCAGGGGAATTCTAGCAAACATTCAAAGAAGAATTAATATTCTTCTCAAACTGTTCCAAAAAACAGAAATGGAAGGAAAACTTCCAAACTCATTCTATGAGGCCAGCATTACCTTGATCCCAAAACCAGACAAAGACCCCACAAAAAAGGAGAATTACAGGCCAACGTCCATGATGAACATGGATGCAAAAAGTCTCAACAAGATACTAGCAAATCGAATCCAACAGTACATTAAAGGAATCATTCACCAAGATCAAGTGGGATTTATTCCTGGGCTGCAAGGGAGGTTCAGTATCCACAAATCAGTCAATGTGATACACCACATTAATAAGAGAAAGGATAAGAACCATATAATCTTCTCAATAAATGCAGAAAAAGCATTTGACAAAGTGCACTATCCATTCTTGATTAAAAAAAAGAAAAAAATCTCTCCATAAAGTAGAGACAGAGGGAACATACCTCAACAACACAAAGGCCATATACAAAAGACCCACAGCAAACATCATCCTCAATGGGGAAAAAATGAGAGCTTTTCCTGTACAGTCAGGAACAAGAAAGGGATGTCCACTCTCACCATTGTTATTTAGCACACTACTGGAAGTCCTGGCTTCAGCAATCAGACAGCAAAAAGAAATAAAAGGCATCCAAATAGGCAAAGGAGAAGTCAAACTTTCCCTATTTGCAGACAATATGATACTCTATGTAGAAAACTGGAAAGACTCCACCAAAAAATTGCTAGAACTGACACACGAATTCAAAAATGTCATAGGATACAAAATCATCTGTTGCATTTCTATACACCAATAATGAAACAACAGAAAGAGAAAAGGAATTGAGCTCCTTTACAACTGCACCAAAAACCAGAAGATATCTAGGAATAAACCTAACCAAAGAGGTAAAAGATCTGTACTCTGAAAACTATAGAACACTTATGAAAGAAATTGAACAGGATACAAAGAAATGAAAAAACATTGCATGCTCATGGATTGGAAGAAAAAATATTGTTGAA
The DNA here is from genome assembly GCF_037043125.1 of Eumetopias jubatus. Lineage (NCBI taxonomy): Eukaryota > Metazoa > Chordata > Mammalia > Carnivora > Otariidae > Eumetopias > Eumetopias jubatus. Next base: position 150,471,083 of record NW_028274810.1, on the reverse strand, counting down.
ATGTTTATACTACCCAAAGCAATCTAAACATCTAATGCAATCCCTATCAAAATACCACCACCATTTTTCGCAGAGCTAGAACAACAATCCTAAAATTTGTATGGAACCACAAGAGACCCAAACAGCCAAAGCAATCTTGAAGCATGACAATTCGAGACTTCAAGCTATATTACAAGACAGTATGGTACTGTCACAAAAACAGACACATAGATCAGTGGAACAGAATAGAAAACCCAGAAAGGGACCCATAACTATATGGTCAACTAATCTTTAACAAAGCAGGAAAAAAAATCCAATGGAAAAAAAAAGACATTCTCTTCAACAAATGGTAGTGGGGAAACTGGACAGTAATATGCAGAAGAATGAAACTGGACTACTTTCTTATACCATACACAAAAATAAATTCAAAATGGATGAAAAGACCTAAACCATCAAAATCCTAGAGGAGAACACAGGCAGCAACCTCTTTGACATTGGCTGTAGCAACTTCTTACTAAACACTTCTCTGGAGACAAGGGAAAGAAAAGCAAAAATGAAGTATTAGGACTTAATCTAGATAAAAAGCTTCTGCACAGAGAAGGGAGCAATCAACAAAACTAAGAGGCAACCTATGGAATAGGAGAATTTGATATGCAAATGACATGTCAGCTAAAGGGTTAGTATCTAAAATCTGTAAAGAACTTATCAAACTCAACACCCAAATGATAAATAATCCAGTTAAGAAATGGGCAGAGACATAAATAGACATTTTTCCAAAGGAAATTCCATTTCCATTGTGTATACACACACACACACACACACACACACACACACACACACACAAAATGGAATATTACTCACTCAGAAATCTTGCCATTTGCAATGATGTGGATAGAGCTAGAGGGTATTATGCTAAGTGAAATAAGTCAATCAGAGAAAGACAAATACCATATGATTTCACTGATGTGTAGAATTTAAAAAACAAAATGAGAGGCAGGGGGAAACCAAGAAACAGACTCAACTATAGAGAACGAACATGGTTACCAGCAAGAGGTGGGTGGGGGGTGGGTTAAATAGATGATAGAAGTTGAGTACACTTACTGTAATGAGCACTGGGCATTGCATGGAAGTGTTAAATCACTAAATTGTACACCTAAAACTAATATTACAATGTATGTTAACTAACTGGAACTTCAATAAAAACTTTTAAAAATGGTATGTTAATATCATAAAAGAAAGAAACAGAACTTGCCACAAGTAGACATACAGTAAGAAATTCTAAAAAATGTTCATCGGGCACAAAGAACATGATTTCAGATTTAAGGCCTGGGATGTAAATGAGAATTAAGAGCAGGGTAAGTGGTAAATATGTATACAATTGTATGAGCTTTGACTGAATAAACTATAATAATAATGTCTTAGGAATTTTAAAAATAGAGAGAATTAAGAAATGGAAGCATCATAATTTGGCCTTTCTAAATCAGGAGCAGAGAGAGGTACCTCAGACTCTCCTGACAGCCAAAGTGCTATTTATACTGTCAATCCCATGAACTCAAATCTTGTGACTTAATTATCTTTGCATCTGCCAGTACCTAATATAGTCTTCAACCCCAAAAAAGAAGTATAGTGAAGGGATTAAGGGTCAATTTCTTGGAATTGAGTCCTGGATCTACCTCCTAACAATTGTAGAATCTTGGGAAAATTCTTTAACACACCTGTGCCAAGTCTTCTTGATCTATATAATGGAGTTATATAATAGTAGTTGCTTTTTTACAGGACTACTGTGAAGATAAAATAAGATATGCCTGGCACAAGATGCTTAATAATTGTTATCAACTTTTATTATATAAGAAAATAGAGATTTACAAGTAAATTAGTTGTATTTTTATAAAGGTTTACCTAATACATATAAATATTAATTGGCCTGACATACTTAATAACATATACTTAGAAAATATCTTAATTATGTTAAAGCAGTTTTTAAAATTCTCTTCCAATCTTGAAATACTTTATCTCTAGAATAATACATGTAATATTAGGCAATCTTACTCTCTATTTTTACAATATTATATCTGAAGAAATGAAAAGACCCAAACCAACTTATTTCCTCTTTAAGCCAGCAATGTTTCAGAATATTGTTTTTCTTAGGTGCATTGCCTTGAAATCGAGAAGGTATTACATCTTCACTACACATTTCAAGATCATGCTATAGTAATCAAAACAGTGTCCATTTTAATGTAAGGATTCAGTATCTACAAGGTGTTTACAGTCACAGCGTCAGCCCATTTGATTCTTATCTGAGCAAAGAATATTGTAAAGAAAGCTTTTATTAAAAGCCATTAATTATTGTCATTTAGTACATAATTGAAAAAACTTTTAGCAGAAAATAAATAGTAAACAGTGATATTAAAATCATTATTCAAAACATGGCACTGGTATAGCCAAACAAATATAGTTACTGACTGACCATACAAAAATTATATAAATAAGTGAGATTTCATAACAAGAGGACATTGCACATATGTAATACCACTATTCCTTGTGAATGTTTATTAACTAGCAATTACATTAGCTTACCAATAACTTTAATAGTAAAAAAAACCCACTATGACACTCATTTTATTTGCTATTTATATTTCTTTTTTTAAAATTTTTATTACTATGTTAATCACCATGCATTACATAATAAGTTTTTGATGTAGTGTTCCATGATTCATTGTTTGGGCATGACACCCAGTGCTCCACACAGGATGTGCCCTCTTTAATACCCATTACCAGGTTAACTCATCCCCCACCCCCACCCCCTCTAGAACCCTCAGTTTGTTTTTGAGAGTCCATCGTCTCTCATGGTTCGTCTCCCCCTCCGATTCCCCCCTTCATTCTTCCGCTCCTGCTATCTTCTTCTTTTTTTTTTTCTTAAAATATATTGCATTATTTGTTTCAGAGGTACAGATCTGTGATTCAACAGTCTTGCACAATTCAGCACTCACCATAGCACATACCCTCCCCAATGTCTATCACCCAGCAACCCCATTCCTCCCACCCCACACCAACCCTCATTTTGTTTCCTGAGATTAAGAATTCCTCATATCAGTGAGGTCATATGATACATGTCTTTCTCTGATTGACTTATTTCACTCAGCCTAACACCCTCCAGTTCCATTCACGTCATTGCAAATGGCAAGGTCTCATTCCGTTTTATGGCTGCAGAATATTCCATTGTGTATATATACCACCTCTTCTTTATCCATTCATCTGTCGATGCACATCTTGGCTCTCTCCACAGTTTGGCTATTGTGGACATTGCTGCTATAAACATTGGGGTGCACATACCCCTTCGGATCCCTACATTTGTATCTTTGAAGTAAATACCCAGTAGTGCAATTGCTGGATCCTATGGTAGCTCTATTTTCAACTCTTTGAGGAACCTCCATACTGTTTTCCAGAGTGGTTGCACCAGCTCGCATTCCCACCAACAGTGTAGGAGGGTTCCCCTTTCTCCGCATCCCCGCCAACATCTGTCGTTTCCTGACTTGTTAATTTTAGCCATTCGGACGGTGTGAGGTGGTATCTCATTGAGGTTTTGATGTGGATTTCCCTGATGCCGAGTGATGTTGAGCACTTTTTCATGTGTCTGTTGGCCATTTGGATGTCTTCTTTGGAAAAATGTCTGTTCATGTCTTCTGCCCATTTCTTGACTGGATTATTTGTTCTTTGGGTGTTGAGTTTGATAAGTTCTTTATAGATTTTGGATACTACCCCTGTATCTGATATACCATTTGCAAATATTTTCTCCCATTCTGTCGGTTGTCTTTTGCTTTTGTGGACTGTTTCTTTTGCTGTGCAAAAGGTTTTTATCTTGATGAAATCCCAATAGTTCATTTTTGCCCTGGCTTCCCTTGCCTTTGGCGATGTTTCTAGGAAGAAGTTGCTGTGGCTGAAATCGAAGAGGTTGCTGCCCGTGTTCTCCTTTAGGATTTTGATGGACTCCTGTCTCATGTCTAGGTCTTTCAACCATTTTGAGTCTATTTTTGTGTGTGGTGTAAGGAAATGGTCCAGTTTCATTCTTCTGCATGTGGCTGTCCAATTTTCCCAACACCATTTGTTGAAGAGACTGTCTTCTTGCCATTGGACATTCTTTCCTGCTTTGTCGAAGATTAGTTTACCATAGACTTGAGGGTCCATTTCGGAGCTCTCTATTCTGTTCCATTGATCTATGTGTCTGTTTTTGTGCCAGGACCATATTGTCTTGATGATGACAGCTTTGTAATAGAGCTGGAAGTCCGGAATTGTGATGCCGCCAGCTTTGCTTTTCTTTTTCAACATTCCTCTGGCTATTCGGGGTCTTTCCTGGTTCCATACAAATTTTGGGATTATTTGTTCCATTTCTTTGAAAAAAGTGGATGGTATTTTGATGGGGATTGCATTGAATGTGTAGATTGCTCTAGGTAGCATTGACATCTTCACAATGTTTGTTCTTCCAATCCATGAGCATGGAACGTTTTTCCATTTCTTTGTGTCTTCCTCCATTTCTTTCATGAGTATTTTATACTTTTCTGAGTACAGATCCTTTGGCTCTTTGGCTAAATTTATTCCTAGGTATCTTATGGTTTTGGGTGCAATTGTAAATGGGATCGACTCCTTAATTTGTCTCTCTTCTGTCTTGTTGGTGTAGAGGAATGCCACTGATTTCTGTGCATTGATTTTATATCCTGCCACTTTCCTGAATTCCTGTATGAGTTCTAGCAGTTTTGGGGTGGAGTCTTTTGGGTTTTCCACACCGAGTATCATATCATCTGCAAACAGTGAGAGTTTGACTTCCTCTTTGCCGATTTGGATGCCTTTGATTTCTTTTTGTTGTCTGATTGCTGTGGCTAGGACTTCTAATACTATGTTGAATAGCAGTGGTGACAGTGGACATCCCTGCCGCGTTCGCCGTAGGCGGAAAGCTCTCAGCTTTTCCCCATTGAGAATGATATTCGTGGTAGGTTTTTCATAGATGGCTTTTATGATATTGAGGTAGGTACCCTCTATCCCTATACTCTGAAGAGTTTTGATCAAGAAAGGATGCTGTACTTTGTCAAAGGCTTTTTCTGCATCTATTGAGAGGATCATATGATTCTTGTTCTTTCTTTTGTTAATGTATTGTATCACGTTGATTGATTTGCGGATGTTGAACCAGCCTTGCAGCCCAGGAATAAATCCCACTTGGTCGTGGTGAATAATCCTTTTAATGTGCTGTTGGATCCTATTGGCTAGTATTTTGGTGAGAATTTTTGCATCCATGTTCATTATGGATATTGGTCTGTAATTCTCCTTTTTGATGGGGTCTTTGTCTGGTTTTGGGATCAAGGTAATGGTGGCCTCATCAAATGAGTTTGGAAGTTTTCCTTCCATTTCTCCTTTTTGGAACAGTTTCAGGAGAATAGGTATTAATTCTTCTTTAAATGTTTGGTAGAATTCCCCTGGGAAGCCATCTGGCCCTGGGCTTTTGTTTGTTGGGAGATTTTTGATGACTGCTTCCATTTCTTTAGCAGTTATAAGTCTGTTCAGGTTTTCTATTTCTTCCTGGTTCAGTTTTAGTAGTTGATACATCTCTAGGAATGCATCCATTTCTTCCAAGTTATCTAATTTGCTGGCATAGAGTTGTTCATAATATGTTCTTATAATTGTTTGTATGTCTTTGGTGTTGGTTGTGATCTCTCCCTTTCATTCATGATTTTGTTCATTTGGGTCCTTTCTCTTTTCTTTTTGATAAGTCTGGCCAGCTTCGGCTCAGGTCATGATCCCGAAGTCCTGGGATCGAGTCCCACATCGGGCTCCCAGCTCAGTGGGGAGCCTGATCCTCCCTCTGACTCTCTCCCCTCTCATGCTGTTTCTCTCTCACTCGATCTCTGATAAGTCTGGCCAGGGGTTTATCAGTCTTGTTAATTCTTTCAAAGAACCAGCTCCTAGTTTCATTGATCTGTTCTACTGTTCTTTTGGTTTCTATTTCATTGATTTCTGCTCTGATCTTTATTATTTCTCTTCTCCTGCTGGGTTTGGGCTTTATTTGCTGTTTTTTCTCTAGCTCCTTTAGGTGTAGGGTGAGGGTGTGTATTTGAGACCTTTCTTGTTTCTTGAGAAAGGCTTGTATTGCTATTATACTTTCCTCTTAGGGACTGCCTTTGCTGTATCCCAAAGATTTTGAACAGTTGTGTTTTCATTTTCATTGGCCTCCATGAATTTTTTTAATTCTTCTTTAATTTCCTGGTTGACCCATTCATTCTTTAGTAGGATGCTCTTTAGCCTCCATGTATTTGAGTTCTTTCCGACTTTCCTCTTGTGATTGAGTTCTAGTTTCAAAGCACTGTGGTCTGAAAATATTCAGGGAATAATCCCAATCTTTTGGTACCGGTTGAGACCTGATTTGTGACCTAGGATGTGATCTATTCTGGAGACTGTTCCATGGGCACTAGAGAAGAATGTGTTTTCCGTTACTTTGGGATGGAATGTTCTGAATATGTCTGTGAAGTCCATTTGGTCCAGTGTGTCATTTAAAGTCTTTATTTCCTTGTTGATCTTTTGCTTAGATGATCTGTCCATTTCAGTCAAAGGGATGTTAAAGTCCCCCACTATTATTGCATTCTTGTCAATGTGTTTCTTTGCTTTTGTTATTCATTGCCTTATATAATTGGCTGCTCCCATGTTAGGGGCATAGATATTTACAATTGTTAGATCTTCTTGTTGGATAGACCCTTTAAGTAGGATATAGTGTCCTTCCTCATCTCTTATTACAGTCCTTGGTTTAAAATCTATTTTGTCTGATATAAGGATTGCCACCCCAGCTTTCTTTTGGTGTCCGTTAGCATGGTAAATGGTTTTCCACCCCCTCACTTTCAATCTGGGGGTGTCTTTGGGTCTAAAATGAGTCTCTTGCAGACAGCATATCGATGGGTCTTGTTTTTTAATCCAATCTGATAGCCTGTGTCTTATGATTGAGGCATTTAGCCCATTTGCATTCAGGGTAACTATTGAAAGATATGAATTTAGTGCCATTGTATTGCCTGTAAGGTGACTGTGACTGTATATTGTCTGTATTCCTTTCTGGTCTATGCTGCTTTTAGGCTCTCTCTTTGCTTAGAGGACCCCTTTCAATATTTCTTGGAGAGCCGGTTTCGTGTTTGCAAATTCCTTTAGTTTTTGTTTGTCCTGGAAGTTTTTTATCTCTCCTTCTATTTTCAATGACAGCCTAGCTGGATATAGTATTCTTGGCTGCATATTTTTCTCGTTTAGTGCTCTGAAGATATCATGCCAGTCCTTTCTGGCCTGCCAGGTCTCTGTGGATAGGTCTGTTGCCAATCTAATGTTTCTACCATTATAGGTTACATCTCTCTTCTCCTGAGCTGCTTTCAAGATTTTCTCTTTGTCTCTGAGACTCGTAACTTTTACTCTTAGATGTCGGGGTGTTGACCTATTTTTATTGATTTTGAGAGGGGTTCTCTGTGCCTCCTGGATTTTGATGCCTGTTTCCTTCCCCACATTAGAGAAGTCCTCTGCTATAATTTGCTCCAATATACCTTCTGCCCCTCTCTCTCTTTCTTCTTCTTCTGGGATCCCAATTATTCTAATGTTGTTTCGTCTTATCGTATCGCTTACCTCTCGAATTCTGCCCTCGTGATCCAGTAGTTGTTTCTCTCTCTTTTTCTCAGCTTCTTTATTTTCCATCATTTGGTCTTCTATATCGCTAAATCTCTCTTCTGCCTCATTTACCCTAGCAGTTAGTGCCCCCATATTTGATTGCACCTCATTAATAGCCTTTTTGATTTCGATTTGGTTAGATTTTAGTTCTTTTATTTCTCCAGGAAGGGTGTCTCTAATAACTTCCATGCTTTTTTCAAGCCTAGCTAGTATCTTTAAAATCATGATTCTGAACTCTAGGTCTGACATCATACTAATGTCTGTATCAAGTAGGTCCCTGGCAGACGGTACTACCTCTTGTTCTTTTTGCTGAGGTGATTTTTTTCATCTTGTCATTTTGTCCAGGGGAGAATAGATGAATGAGAGAACAAAATGCTAACAGGTTAACAATGTCCCCAGCCAATATACTCTAAACAAACCAGAAAAGACCTGAAACCAGGGGAAAAGAAAGGGAAAGAAAGAAGAAAGAGGAAAAAAAAAAGAAAAAGATAAAAACAAACAAAAACCGAACAAGACAAAAAAAAATAATATGATTAATATGATCAGGCTAGTGCATAGATCAGTGCCACACACTAGATTTTGGTTGTATTTTGGTCTGTTAGGAGAAAGTGCCTCCTAATATTTTAAAGAAAGAAAGACTATATATGTACAAAATAAGGGTTGATACAATGAAGGGATGGAATATGACTGTAAAGATGAAAATTATAAAAGATTTTATAAAAGGAATTGATAAGATAAGAAGTTGTTTGAAAAAAGAAGATTTAAAAAAAAAAAGAAAAAAAAAGGGACAGAATGTGATCAGGCAGGAGACTAGAACAAAGCCATACACTAATGATTTAGGGTATATTTTGATGTGTTAGAAGAAACTGTATCTCAAAATTTTAAAGAGAGAACAATTTATATATATATGCCAAAAATAAGGATAACTACTATGAAGGGATAGAATATGACTCTAAAAATGAAAAATAAAAGTTTTTTTTTTAAAGGGATTGATAAGATGTTGGTTGAAAAAGGGACATAGAAAAATTCAAAAAAAAAAAAACAGTTAAAAAAAATTAACTTTGAAAAACTAATGAATCATGGTAAAAAAAAGCCATGAATTCTATGTGTAGTATTCCCCTAGCGCTGGGGTTCTCCCATTCTCCTTGATCAGTAAACTTGGTCTTGGCTGGCTGTTCGTTCTGATCTTCTGGGGGAGGGTCCTGTTGCCGTGGTTTCCAAATGTCTTTGCAGGAGGTGGAATTGCCCCGCCCTTGTTGGTCCGGGCTAAGCAATCTGCTCGGGTTTGCTCTCGGGTGCTTTTGTTCCCTGCAAGCTTTCCAGTCAATGGTTTGATCCCCATTCAGCTGAATTCCTGGGACCAGGCGAAATCCAGGTCTCCTACTCCTCCGCCATCTTGCTCCGCCTCCCTCCAGAAAGTGGTCGCTTTTCTGTTCAGAGAGTTGTTGCTATTCTTCTCTTAGATCTCCTGTTGAGTGCGTAGGTGTTCAGAATGGTTTGATCCCTATTCAGCTGAGTTCCTGAGACCAGACGAAATCCAGGTCTCCTATCCGCCATCTTGCTCTGCCCTGTATATTTCTTTTTTTTTTTACCACCAATACTGAGGTATCTCTTCAAGATAATTATGTCTGATTTATTCCCTCCTCACATTTTTTATCAGATTGGGAAACATCTGCATAGGACTCCATTTAAGATCTATCATCATTAGTATGAGTTCAGGCTTGTGGTACTTTCTAACTCTGATATGGAAAATCAGATAATGCTTCCTTGAGAAAATCCTCGAATTAGTTAATATCTTAATTAGTTAGTCTGTATTAATTAACTAGTCAATATCTTTTCTATTTCATTTCTCTGTCTTTACAAAACCTTACATATATCATAATATTCTATAGTATATGCATAAGAACCTTAAGACTGCAGTGCATTATCCTTAAAAGTAGTGAACAAAGTATACCATCACTCTTTTACTTTTAATATATTGTGTTAGATTATGATTACTGTATTTGCAAAGTACACACAGGATAACTCATATCCATGCAACACTGTAGTTTACAAACTGGTCTGACACTTCTCATGACTCTCCAAAGAACCTTGTGAGACAGGTGGATCTTGTGGAGCTAGTATTTTCAAGAGGAAGTAAAATAGGAAAGAGAACTTTGTATGGGAATATAATGCATATCACAGCACCCTCTAAACAATTTAGTATAAGAACAGGGCTGAGGCCTCACAATTATATTACTTTGTCTCACCCTTCCTTGGCTCTAATAAATATGAATAGAACTAAATAAAAGATATGTCATGTTTATTTATAATACAGAAGACTTTAGATTTTAATGTCTATTCTCCAAAGTTGATTATTAGATAAAAATTTCAATAACAAACTTTGCAGGGTTTTTTTTTAGAAAAAATTCATCTATGGTGATAGAAATCAGAACAGTGGTTGCATATGGAGGTAGGTAGAGACTGACTGGAAGCAGATATGAAGAATTACCTGAGAAAATGGAAATGTTTCTATTTTGATTGGCGTTTCTGGTTACACAGGTATTTACGCTTGTCAAAATTCTAAGAATTGTATATTTAAGAGTTGAATTGTGAACTGATCCCTGATATGGCTATTCTTTACGTGGTTAGCATATCCCATTTCATCAGAGGCTTTAATCTGATAAGTCAGTCCTGTTTAAACACATAAATAACATAACAATCCACACTATTTATTCATCAGGTATCCTATAAGTGAAGGAAGGTAGAATATACCAAAAAAATATCAAACATCATAAACCATCCCTCAGGAAATTTAATCAGTTAGAAATACTTTTTTTTAATTTGCTTTTATCTGACTACCAGTTAGATGAGTTAGATCATTTTGTAAGGCTCTTTTGATTTCATTTTTCTATTGTAATAGTTGTTTGTTTTGTTTTTATTTTGTTTATTCAGAGTTCCTCTTTCATGAATTGCCTCTTCATGTTTTGTACCCATTTTACTATTGGGTTTCCAGACTACCTTATTTATTTATAGTAGGACTTTATTTTTCTAAATATATATATGTCTTTAATTGGTTATATAAATTCTAAATATTCTTTTCATTTTGCATCTCTTTTGTTTTACAGAAATATCTTTACGGAGTGCACCTTATATATCACATGTATAAAATATGTATATACTCTTGGTATCAATAATTTCTACTTTTTTTCTGACTTCTATTGTAACTTCTCTGTTTATCCTTCAGTGTTTTAGAAGAGGTTTTTTATTAATTGTTATTTTTTTTATTTCCAAAGAAGTGGGAACGGGTGGGAATGAGTAGGAACACGTAAAAAGAGAGGGTACAGGATGGAAAAGGGAAGTTACCTTTTTTGCTTCTAACCGATTTCTAATTTACTAACCTTTGCTCAAAGTTGTAGTTCTAGGATACAGATTCTTTAAAACTGGGGGGACTTGGTTTGTAACTCTGTATGTGGGTAATTTTTTATAAATACTCCATGTAACCTTGAAAAAATGGGTAGAAAATCCTGTACTTAGAGCACAGTATAAAATAGGTAAGTTTCCTGTTATTTATGTACGTTGACTAGTGGACTTTTCTCTAGTCCATCATTTTATTAAAGTAAAATTTTAAAGAAGAATTTCAGGCTTATCAAATTATTGTCATTGAGTCAACAAAATTAAAAGTTTTTACATGGATAAAAATAAATGATTTAATAGATGATAACACTAAAAATATTTACCATATAAATGCATCTAGCCTTAAGAAAAATAATAAAATGCATTTTTGCTTTTATTAAATTCACAAAAATTATAAGAGCTTTGAAAATCACAAGTACACGTGTATTTCTCCATTGGTAAGTAGGCTACACTTATTTTTTGCTCTTTAAAAATATATAGTCCTTCATTATTCATATTCTGTGTATCGTATGTATTAAGGAAAAGCTATTTTCTTAATATCACACATAGTTGCTTTTTTCTTTATCTTAATTCACAGGAATGTATCAAAGGGAATTCATTGCTTACCAATTTGCTTTCTGTACTGATCAACAGGAAGTTTTATAGTGGAGGCATCTTTTCTACCCATCTTTGATCTCCAAAATGCCTGCTGCAGAGAAAGAAAATAATTATGATGAAGTCCTAAAACATCAAAAGGACTATCTACAAACTTCAGGAATAATTTATTCCATAAAATTCATTTTTAAAGCAATGGGTAAAAATGTCTTTGACTTATTCCCATTAGATATCAGTAAAGAACACAAAATTCTTTCAAATAAATTATCAAGGATACAATTGCTGGTAATTAAATTTCCCAATTATTTGTTCTTGGTAACATTCATTTTATCAAGTACTATCAATACTCAATTAAACCAAACTGTTAGAGAGTATTATCTGTAAATGTGAAAATCATGTACCATTTATTCAGATGGGTTGGGGTTGTAGGCATGCTCTTGGCAGTACGTTTCTTTCCAATTACCCATTCTGTTACACAAAAAGGCTAAAGTATGAATCTCAGATGCTTTGAATCTTGTTTTAAAAAGCATGACATAGGTAACAAAAGTGCCTAAATTTGAGTTCTGGTTCTGTCTCTTCTTCCGTAAACAGTATAAATTACTACCATTTACTAATATTCTCATGCTTACTACATTATATGCACTATTTGATTCAATCCACATCTTTCAAAGCTTATTATTTTATTGAATTTAAATATGTTGCAGACATATGTGGACTTTAAGAAAAAAACAAGCAAACGGGAGAAAAGGACAGGAGACAGGGGCAAACCAAGAAACAGACCCTGAACCATGGAGAACCCACTGACGGTTCCGAGGGGAGGGGTGGGGGTAGGTGACCTAGGCGAGGGGGATCAAGGAGCGCACTTGCGATGAGCACAGGTGTTGTATGGAAGGGCTTAATCACTGTACTGTACACCTGAAACTAATATTACACTGCCAACGAACCGAAATTTAAATAAAAACTTTAAAAAATATATATGTGGCAGAGATTGCACGGTCACATGGAACTAAGCAGAAATAGTAAGAAGGGTATAAAATCTGAGGGAATTATATTTACAAGGAAATCAACTTTGTCTAAAAAAGTATGTGAATGAAAACCAATCCTTGGACCTCTAAACTTAAACCAGCAGATTGCAGCCCCCAAGGAAGGCAAACTCTGTAGATTTCGAACATCCATTTCATATGTGACCAGAAAGGAGAACCATCCAGAAGGGAAGGCCATAAAGAACAATGGACAAGGGAACTTCTCTAAAAAACCATAATTAGACTCAAGGAAGAAACTTCTGTCAGTACAATGGGCCTTCTCAGTGGCCTCACGAACAGCCGGTTTCATTATCATGCTGATCAGTGCTTCCTGTATGTTTCCCATTCTTCCCATCCTTCCCTTTCTAAATGGGACTGATTATAGGAGATGAAGCAGTTACCTTCTGCTTCACCATTAGGAAAATCTTATAGTCTGTAAACTTCAAGGAAGCATATTCCAACCTAAGAGGGAGCACTATGCCCTGGCTTGAGATCCTTGGCTTTGTCCTGGATGCAGTAAGCTGGGAACTTTAGGATCTTCCTACTAAAGAGTCAGGAAAAAGGATATGCATGGCTATTTCATGACCAGAAAGGTGGATTGTAGGAAAAATTGCTGGCTGCTTACTAAAATACATGTTCTCCTTCATTTTGTTTTGTTTTGTTTTGTTTTGTTTCCTGAGCTCACCTGACAACTTTTCCAGCCTCCTTCTATATTAGCTGTGGGCATGTGATTGAATTTCCGCCAACAGAATATGAATAAATTAGTATCTGCTACTTCCAGAACTAACCTATAAAAACTTTCCATATGTACTCACTCATCTGGCTAAAATGGAAATGGCCCCCAGAGTGATGCTGGAAATGTGATGAGGATGGCAGAGCCTGTGACTTCCTGGATCCTGAATGACTACACAAAAGAAACCTACTCAACCAACTTGTTTTTCTCTTTCACACTGCTGTGAGAACAAGAATTAACTTGTAGCATCTAAGCCTCTATACACTTTATATTTGTTTGTTACAGTAGGTAGTACCACCCTAACTAAAAGAAGTATGTATAGATGTCTCCATATAAATTATTAAACTGTAATTTTCCTAAAGAACAATATTAAGGTTCTCAAATGCCAAATGTCTTTGAAATCTGTTCAGATCAAACTGTATTGTTTATTTATATATATGGTCACACAGAACGATCCTAACGATGATACCACCCAACATAGTAAAAGGCATCCCCAAATTAATAATTACTACTTATGTGTAAAAAAATTATAAGTTCTGCTAAAAATCCATTTTTCTATAGATAATAATCTTCAGATTTAATATTACGGTAATATTTGAGAATGTGCAAAATAAGACAAAGTCAAATAAATTAAATCATCACCTCTCATAAACCATGTAGCTATCACATCTAAGATAATATAACCTTAAAATTTCAGAAATGAAACCAAGACATCACCTAACCCTATATTCTCACTTGTTATTATTCAGAACATTAATACAAGCGTCATAAAAATATCAATAGATAGGTTATAATTTATTAATATAGCAATCCATTTGCATAGTGTTTTGCATTTACTAATTGTAAAGAGGAGTCAAGTTATTTTAATCTTGATTATGTGGAGCTAGAAAAAATATAACCATTTTAGGAGAGAAGTTAGTTTAAATAAATAAATACACAGACATTATTCCCTCTTCAATTTAGTTTTGTCTGTTGCCTTTATGGAATAGCTTAAATTTTTAAAACGCAAAATACTAAGGCCACCTACCAAAACAGTCACTCACTATGCTTCCTTCAATTCCTGCTTGGTCATTTAAACCAGCATCCTAACAAAGATAACACTTTAAAAGCCAGTATTTTATTCATTCCTTACCCGTTGTAAATAAAAAAGGAAGGGATCCATAGAGAATATCTTTTCAACAAAAGGAATTAGATTTTACTTATTTTAAAATGTACTTTAAATGAACAAAGTGATACCAAAAAAAGCTAAAGAACCGAGCCCTGTACTCTATGAATTGATACTTTTTATATGTATAAAACCTGTGAATATAAAATCTTTAAAAGAACTTCAACCTAAGAGATACATTAAAGAAGAACTAGCTTTAATTTTTTGTTCCCAATGATTTTGGTGACTGACAATCCTTAACCAAAATTTCAAAAATTAAAACTTTATTCTCTGAAATTATTCTACTCCATTCTTTATTCTATTCTATTCTTTAAGCAAAATAAAATTTTACCAAATGTTGAAACAAAAAAACATCTAAAGAACACACCCATGCACAAATACCTTACATTTTATTAGCTGTAACAAACACAAGAAGGTAGAAAATATTTTACTTTCCTAATAAACACATTAAGGCTATTTTAAATGATCTAAAGAGATTCCCATTCATGTGTATGGTGCAAACTGTCAGTGCCTCAGACATCTAGAACCTCTAAAATGTTCCGACTTTTCTTTGTTCTTCAGAGCCTTGCAGTAATCATCATTCATTTCTATTGCTTTGATGGTTAGATAGCAAACTCCCAAGAAATCCAGAGAGACATTAGCACATAGAGCCGCAATTTCTAATAAGACAGCTATTTGCATACGAGATCAGCCACAATTTAAAATGTGTTGTGATAGATGCGGAAAGGGAATAACAGATTTATATTAGCATGTACAATACCAAGATTGTTTTCACAATTTAATTCCTTGGAGATTACATCTCATCACCTTCTTTTATAAAGAACACCACATTCCCTGAGGAACTAACTTGCTCTGAGACCCAGCTAAACTAAAATATGGATTAATAAGATAATATTTATTATTTATGAATTTTGCTGTAGGAATGATTTCAGATTAAATCATCAGAGAACTTTTTAACATTCCTGAAACTTGATAACACATACTTAAGGAAGAAAAAATGCTAATTTTATTTAATGCCTAAATTGCATATTAAAATACTTCATAATTAATTTTTATTTAATTAAAAATTTACACTCTTCAGGACTTTTCAGATTAAAGAGAGTGTTTTTGTATTTAATATCCTTTCTTAACCTGAATTTTATACAGCAATTTGCCACACGTATTTTTAAGTACAATATGTGACCTTTAAAAACAAACAAAGGTAGTGCAATATCCTATCACATTCCAACCCAGTTATTTCATTGCTCATTTATGCCTCTTTTATGAAATCCAGAAAGAACAAGTAAAGAAATAAGAAACCTGAAGCCTTCACATATGTCTCTGCTTCCAGAAAAAACATTCAATCCAGACTGTGACATTTAAATATAGATCAAAACACAGGTTATTAAAAAATTCAACCTATGACCACAAAAAAAAAAATCATCTCAGTTTTTAAGGCTAAAAGACCCTTCCTTAAAAAAAATTCTTACTTTAGTATGAAGTTATAAAGAGGCAGAAAAGATGTTTGGTTATGGCTGGATCAGAATTGAGAACCAATCATGAAAATAAAATCTTATGCCAGATGTTGTGATGAACAAAGTAGTGGATAAATAAAGAAGACACTTGTCCCTAATCTGATACATTCATTATTTCCAGACTGATGGTTTAAAAATTCAAAGCTGATCATGTAAGCAACATATTTAAGTCATCCAAATAATGGCCCATTTCCTAGATAAAGCAAAAACTCTTAATATACAGGACCATTAATAACACAAGTTTGTCCTGTGTTCCTTACTCATGTTCTACTGCGCTATCAAATTCAGCTTTTAGTTCCATGATTTTGACAAGCTCATTCACATTTTTATGAATTTGCTCATGCTCTACAATGTCCTTTAAATGTCATTTCCACATTCCCCCATTTGTGGAATCTATATTTTAATATTCCAGCAAGGGCACATGATTCAGATCTTCAGAGATAATTCTCCACACTTAAGGAAATGAAAAAAATAAGTTGTTTGGGAGACTATCAAAGCGTGACACAGTAGACAATGTATACTTTGACATAAATAAAACATTGAGATAAGTTATTACAAGCAGGAAAAAATTCCTATTGTGTAAAACTGGAGAGCTAACTAGTGGTCTTCTTAAGTTTTCAGGAATCAAAGTGACCATCTCATCTTCACTTTGTCAAATTAAATTCCTTTATAGCTGCAGAAAAAAAATGTCAGAACTTCAATAGGTGAAAAGGTGATTTCTAAAATCCTGATCACTAGCCAACATGACATAAAAATTCATAAAGAAAGAAACTACAAGATAGTTAGCTGTGTAACCCTAAAAAGTCATATACCAAGAAAGGAATCTTAGTTGTTGGGACTCATTCTTCAACTATGTGATGGAACTAAAATGCAGTATCAACAAACAGTGCTGGAACAACTGTATATCCTTACGGGAAAACAAAGCCCAAATTAGACCCCTATCTCACACCAATTATAAATATCAATTTAGGAACCCAGTTGAAAATAAAGCTACCATATGACCCAGCAATTGCACTACTGGGTATTTACCCCAAAGATACAAATGTAGTGATCCGAAGGGGTATGTGCACCCCAATGTTTATAGCAGTAATGTCCACAATAGCCAAACTATGGAAAGAGCCAAGATGTCCATTGACAGATGAATGGATAAAGAAGATGTGGTATATATATATATATATAATGGAATATTATGCAGCCATCAAAAGGAATGAGATCTTGCCATTTGCAACGTGGATGGAACTAGAGGGTATTATGCTGAGCAAAGTAAGTCAATCAGAGAAAGGCATGTATCATATGATCTCACTGATATGAGGAATTCTTAATCTCAGGAAACAAACTGAGGGTTGCTGGAGTGGTGGGGGGTGGGAAGGATGGGGTGGCTGGGTGATAGACATTGGGGAGGGTATGTGCTATGGTGAGCGCTGTGAATTGTGTAAGACTGTTGAATCACAGACCCGTACTTCTGAAACAAATAATACATTATATGTAAAAAAAAGAAAAGAAAAAAGAAAAGATAGTAAGAAGGGAAAAATGAATGGGGGCGATCGGAATGGGAGACAAACCATGAGAGACTATGGACTCTGAGAGACAAACTGAGGGTTCTAGAGGGGAGGGGGTTGGGGGGGATGGGTTAGCCTGGTGATGGGTATTAAAGAGGGCACGTATTCGGCTCAGGTCATGATCCTGGAGTCCCGGGATCGAGTCCCACATCGGGCTCCCTGCTCAGCGGGGAGTCTGCTTCTCCCTCTGACCCTCTTCCCTCTCATGCTCTCTGTCTCTCATTCTCTCTTTCTCAAATAAATAAATAAAATCTTTAAAAAAAAAATAAATAAAGAGGGCACGTATTGAATGGAGCATTGGGTATTATATGCAAACAATGAATCATGGAACTCTACATCAAAAACTAATGATGTAATGTATGGTGATTAACATAACATAATAAAATTTTTAAAAAAATCAATTTAGGATGGGGCACCTGGGTGGCTCAGATGGTTAAGCATCCGCCTTTGGCTCAGGTCATGATCTCAAGGTCCTGGGATCAAGTCCCATGTCTGGCTCCCTACTCAGTGGGGAGCCTGTTTCTTCTTCCTCTCCTTCTGCCCCTCCCACTGCTCATGCTCACTCTGTCTCTCTCAAATAAATAAATAAATAAAAATCAATTGAGGATAGATCATAGACCTAAACAAAAGAGCTAAAACAATAAAGCTACTAGGAAAAAAAGAGATTATCTTTATGACTTTGGAGTAGGCAAATATTTCCTAGAACACAAACAGTATACACTATAAAGAAAAGAAAAAAAGAGGATGTACTGACCTTCATCAAAATCAGTTTTTGCTCATCAAAAGACACCAGGAAGAAAAAAGAAAATATGTAATTTACAGATAGTTTGTAAATATTCATAATACCTGTATCTGAAAAAAGAACTTACATCCAGAATGTATAAAGAATTACTCAATAATATACAACATACAACCCAATAAAAAAACAGATGAAGGACTTCAACAGCAACTTCATCAAAGAAGATATACAGATGACAATAGGTACATGAAAAAGCTCAATACCATTAGTAGTCAACAAAATGCAAATTGAAATAAGAATTAAAATACCACTACACCCACTAAAATAGTTGAAATAAAGTTTTACTATACAAAATATGGGCAGGATGTGGAGCAACTGACATTGCTGATGGGAGTGTAAAATCACAACCACTTTGGAAAAATTGGCAATTTCTTACAAAGTTAACTGCCAGCAATTCTACACCTAGGTATTTATCTAAGAGAGAGAAATGCACACACCCACAAAAAAGCTTTGTACAAGGATGTTCATAGTATCTTTATTCATAATAGCCAAAAATTGGAAATAGCCCTCATGTTGATCAAGAGCAGAACTGGTAAACTGTGGTTTATTCATACAGTATAATATTACACAGAAAAAAAATACTGATAATATGCAACAATGGAGATAAATCTCAAAAAGAGTGTGCTGAGTGAAAGAAGCAATGGCTCCTTTAGACCTAAATCAAGTGAGTATTCATCAGTTTGATGTGCCCTTGTAACATCATTTAACAATGGTGATCCCTGCCTCTTCCCTGAAACACTCATTAAAACACTTGTTTCCCATGGACAAAGGAATATATAAGAGATAAGAAAGCAGATATGGAAAGCATAGACAAATCTATTACAAAATAAGTAAAGGGAAGGGGAGAGATAGGATATTACTCAGAGAGGGAGAGGTTAGGGAAGATTTTTTTGTTATACTTTGTTTTGTTTTACTCTTGAGGGCTTGTTTGTTTTTGAGTACAGATGGAAATCGGAGTCAGTCTAAATAGTAAGTAGAAGGAGCCAATAGAAAGTGAGAGGTGAAAAGACAGGAAAAAAATAAAAAAAAAACGATTTTCAAGTAGGTAGGAAGAGATAGAATTCAGTGCACACTTGAAGTAATAATCACAGCAAACTACCTCTTTCACTTTAACAGTAGAGAGGAAAAAAGGATGGGTAAGACTAATGTAAGTTTTGAGGTTTGGTAGTCCAAAGAAGTTCCACCTGGCAGCTCCACGTTCACCATGAAGTAGGAGGCATGATTATCTTCTAAGAGTGAAATAGAAGGTAGAAACTTTGGAAATTTGAGTGCAGAGGCTGGAATTTATGCTGGGGATATTTATGCAGGGGCAAAATAGAAAAGGCTGTCCAGGGAAAACAGGATTAATGAGAAACACTATGAGACCGAATTAATTTGGTAACCATGAACCCATGGTAGCATTAAGCTACATGATTGAAAAATAGCATTTTTCCCCCCGAGTGCTCAGCTGTTCACTGCTGGCTTTGGGAAGGGATAGATAGCTGGATTAAGCAAGTTCAGGTTTTCCCAGAGAGGCATGACAGAAGGGCAGTAGGGCAAAAAAGTTTAGGATACTATATAAAGTGGATAAAGTGATGTGTCGTGGCGTCTAAAACTAGAGAAGGAAGTGAAGACACCAGAAGGTATAGAGTTAAGCAGAAAGTGAACTAATTTTTGGACTTTAAAATTTGGATGAGGTCAAATAACCAAAGTTTGGGGAAGAAAAGAACTAGATTTTGTTTGACTAGAGAACTAAAGGTTATCAACAGAGAGTATGGAGTGATTGATGTTATTACTGAGATGGAGTAGGTTATGATCCAGAGTGACTAAAGCAATAGGAAAATAGCATGGCAGACAAGGAAATGAGGGTCAGGATAATACAAACATCACACATGTGGATAGTGAAGGCACCCGGGGTGGTTGAAGGATTTGGGCTAAGGCGGAAAGGCTCTAAGTTAGGAAGACGGAGGAGTGACCTGGATATCCACACTTAACAGCAATTAGGA
Organism: Eumetopias jubatus; assembly: GCF_037043125.1. Lineage (NCBI taxonomy): Eukaryota > Metazoa > Chordata > Mammalia > Carnivora > Otariidae > Eumetopias > Eumetopias jubatus. The sequence continues at coordinate 150,450,657 of NW_028274810.1, read as the reverse complement.
GGTTGAGGTTACTACAGTCAAATGGAATCAACTACAAAGGAGCTGGGTTTCTTGTTTCATTTGTCTTGTTTGTTTTTATATGCATGGAAAAGTAAATGAACTAGAAGTGGCAAAAAGAAAATAAAAAGATAACAACCAGACTTTTAATCCACAGGTATGTGGAGAATTAAAGAAGAGTCTCCAGTTAAGGCTTTATGGAAATGGTGTCTTTGAGAAAAATCAGGTTTCAATGAATGTCAAGAGGTAAAAGCGATAATCAATGAAGTGCTTGAGGATGGATAGGGTTCAAGAAAGATATAAAGAAAAATAGAAGAAAGAGAATAGCAAGAGATTGGTCCAGTAAAAGAATAGAAATAAACCACAGAATAACATGGGCATAAGTGGTCGGGGGAGAACAAACAGTTAAATGTGTCATCTTGGATGGCAAATAAAGATAACAGGAATGTGTAATATTTTGAATTAGGTTATCTCAAAACTGCATTGAGTATGCCGGCCTCTTCAGGAGTCACCTGTGGCCTGGGTAAAATGAGGAAATTCCAGTCCCTCTGGAAAGGGTCAGCTGGCTGGAACTGAACAGCTCAGAAGAAAGACTCAGGTCTCTAGAATATAGTTAGGTACCAACTCACCAGGAGCAACTAGAGGCTCTAGGTCAGCATTTGTCAAAATGCTGTCCATCCAACACCAACATCAAGAGTTGTGTGGGATGCTCATTAAAATGCAGATTCCCCCATCATAGTCCTAGTGAATCAAAAGCTCAAGAGCTCAGGTCCATGAATCTTCAGGGGTTTTTTGTGGTTTTCTGTTTGTTTTTTTCTTGTTTTTTTGGCCATTAATGTTTAAGAATCACTACTTTTCTTTTTAACCAGCTTATAGATAATTCTGTGCACTAGCATTTGAGGAACGCTGCTGGAAGTAGATGGAAGGCCTCAGCAGGGACTGTGAGATCATTCACCCTCTTTGGTGGAGGCTGAATAAGACAGTATGACAAAGCTGAGGAAGCTTTTAAAAATCGGCTGAAACTTCAGACTTTTTCTAAATTCAGCAGGCGACCATAAGAGGGTATTGTGCAATGAGGTAATCAAATCAGATACTTTTTAATATGTTTAGAAAGGCTAGAAGGTTAGAAGATAATTAACAAGCTTAAAACAAATCTAGGTATTTTCCAAAGGCAATCTACTAAGAGAGCAACAACACAGCAAGTAGAAAGGAAGAGACAGTTGGTGTTTGACTTTTCAGAATTTGGGAAGAGCAGAAAGGGGGTATGAGGCAGAGGAAAAGCTGAAGATAATGGTGCGTTTAAACTTGAGTGAGGATTAAGATACAAAGTCCCAGGCCTCATTATTCAAAGATACCCAGTTGGTGAGGTGGGAGAGAGACCAAGGAAGCTGAATTTTTAACAAGCACCAACTCCCTGCCAGGATTTTCGATCTCAAGTGGTACATGGACCACACTTGGCAAAATACTTGGTTAGAGAGATGGTATGTCTTTAACAGAAATAGGTAATATAAGGAGTAATAGGGAGAAATAGATAAGGGGTAAATGGTGAGGGTAGGGGAGTATTATAAATATACATTATAAAATGTTTATAATTGCTGTAAGAGAACAAGGCTCTTGTTTTTCCTGAACCTTATAGAACTGGTTTATCTAAACATAATTGTATCACTAATTCCCTGGCCTCCATCAAAAAATACCCACAAATATTTTACTTACTTTTATTTTAATGCCTTTTTAATGCACAGATTGCTGTGGCATCTGGACACATGACATACTTGAAAACAACACATTAAATTTATACTGCCCAGAATAGACTGGGCAGAAAAGCTGCCTTGCATGTACCATCAACAATGCTCTCACTGGGGGAAGGGGGTGCTGCAGTAACAGGGTCCCATGGAATCATTTTTTTAAATTCAGAACTTTGCACGGATATCAAAGGGATAAACACTTCAAATCTGAGAAAGAGAATTTCTACCAAGTAAGTGACCATGTTCCTAACTGGAAAATGATCATTACTATTTACAGGTTTTAAATTCAGCAAAATGTGAAATGCACTTCAGTTAATTTCTTGTATTACATTTGCAAAAGGAGATAGGTTAGTTAAACTAGGATTGGTCCACGATGTAACTTTTGTCAATAAAAAGTCATTAGTGACAAAAATTAGACTATCTTTCAAATAAAGGATTTTATATAATCGCTTCTCGGCCTTTTGGCTAAGACCAAGTGAAATAAAGGATTTTATTATGTCAACTGTACTGTCAAAAATTTCTCAGGTTACAATAATATGGTACCAAATAAACAAAAGAGCAAACGCTGTGTTTCCTATTACAAAGTGCCGACAGAAGAAGAGACACATATTTGACCATATTGAAAGAGCAAAGACATCTACGATTCTAGTGTAAAACCAGTAAGGCAGGCAGTGTACACTACTGCATGCTAAGAGCTTAATGAGTCAAGACGCATGAGAAGCAAGTGTATGTTTGGCTTCAATGATCCTGAGGTAGAGAAAAGGCAGTTTTGTGTCTACTTTGACCACTAACTAATACACCTTCAGGCTGTTTTTTTCTGATGAGACAAAGAGTAATTGAAAATAGGATTATAGATCTAAAGGTCACGAGCCTTGATATTTCAATATTTATAATCCCTTTAAACTGGTTATTTTAGGAGAATCTATGAAACCCAAGATTGTTTCAATTATCATACAGATAATAAAAAGTTTTATTCTGTCCAGATGGTACCAAAAACTGGTGGCTAAAGGATGAGGGAAAACAATAAGTTCTAGATGCAAACATCTCAGATGGCATCTATTCTTATCTCTGTAATTCCTAAGTAAATATATATATATATATAATCATAATTTCTCAATATGAACTCCCTTTCCTTGGTTCTCAAGTAACATTAGCGAATTCTTATGATTCAGAGCTTTCAGTAAGTTACCACAGACAAAGGTTTACTGACAGAAAGTACATTTTTTTCTATTTAGCCCAAAGGTTTAAACACATTTCACTGGGAACGTCCAATATATCTGTGTTCAGTGTAGATGAAATGTTCTGATACACTCTAAATCTAACAAAATCACAATAACCAAGTTTGACTTATTTGAAGTTAAAAGTTTTTATTTTTCTTAGTTTGCATGTATTTCATTGAAGCAAACATGAACCAAGTTCCCCAAATATGGTCATTTTAGGACAACGTATTAACAACTTTGGGAAGTCTACTGAAAAGCTTTCCTGTGCCTTGTCGATCTCTTAAAGAGAACTTGAATATGTCATTTCCAATGTTTCTTGACCAATTTTTTTCAAATTTGCACATTATCATCTCATGAAGCCTCCATTTCATGTAAAATTTGGTGAAATAGAGGGATTATTGGAAAGCTGATTTAGAAGGATTATAAGGGAAGTGAATAGGGCTCTGGTTGATGAATAAAAGATGTCAAGAACTGGCTAAAAGACATGCTTATCAGCTCCCCAGCTTCATGTAGGATAGGAATATTCTGCCAACAGAGACCTAAAATAGGGTGACTATATAATTTACCATCCAAGCCAGAACATTTTGAGAGTGAAAGGGAACTCTGTGACACCAGATCAGCAAGTATGAACCAGGACTGTCCATGGGCCAACTCCTGCCCCAGTACACTATTGCCCTAACTATAAAGTACACAGGTACAATTCACAACACACTGTACCTCAACTAGTTTTGTCATTCATAAGGTGTTGCAGTAGAGGGAAGGAATGGCACATCTTCTGGAAAACTTACATTTCAGGAAACAAATGATTATTTTAGACAATACCCACTGCAGATATGACAATACCATGATATCAGATTGTACTGTGGGACAAACTGTCCTCATTTACGAATCTCTCTGTGACATATGGCACTACTGAGTATTTGGTCTTGAAACTAAGTTGTTGCTTTCCCAGCCAGCACTGTCCCAATTCTCCCCTTTTCCATCTTGATTTCTTTTTTACCACCTTCAATGCACTCTTCCTCAGTCTGCCTGTTAAAACACTGGTGATCCTCATACTTCATCCATTCCACATATGCTCTCCTTTGGGTATCTCATTCCCTTGAATATATGTATCAAGGGCCTATATCCCTAGCCCTGGCTTCTTTGATCATACATCAAGCATCATTCTAACTGAGTATGACCAACATGAATTTCTCATTTGTCCCAAAGACTGACTTGTTTTTCCTATGTTCTATCTCATTTATTTTCTAACTAAACTCAAGGAATTTCACAGAAGCAATGTTGTTTTCTTCTCATTGCATGTTTTCCTCAACTGGTAGTGTTAACTTTGATCACTTGATTAAGGTGATAATCTACCTGATTTCCCCACTGTGAATTTACTCTTTCCCTCTTTGTAATTAATAAGTATTTGGTTGGAGGTACTTTGAAATTATATAAAATATCCTGTTCTTCCTCAAATATGCAACTACTAGTTTAGGATTTATTGATATTTCATGCTGAATTAATTATACTCATACAGCTGTCACATGATGATTTTCTAATTTCATCATTCCTTCTACATTTATTAGCTGATATTCTATGGTATTAAAAAGTGTCTTCTTCTCCCATTTATTCATTTTTGTGTTTATAGCAATATGTACTCGTAAATTGCTGTTTTATTCAATGGGTTAAAATTTATTTATAACATTTGTTTATTTTGATGCTCAGATTGTCCTGGATTTAGCCAATGAAATGTCCTTCAAGTGATTTATATCTTTTTGACATATTGCCATCATTTTTTAAACACCTGTTATTTTCTGGCACAATAAAATATTCAAGGTTCATCTTATACCCTCCCTGATCCTGCCCTGGAATCTGCCATTTCTCCCAAGAGCTCAGTTACCTTTCAGTGAGGAATAGTATTTAGACATCAAGATCTGGGGACAGGATATGCTCCCTGCTAATGTGTGATACCATTTCCAAGCTTGTCAGTGCACAGAGCTAGGGAACATACATATTGGTGTGAAGTCAGTGCTTCCAATTTACAATCCAATGCCACACAATTCATTGTAGTTTTGCCCTTTCCACATTTATATTTGTAACTTTCTTCTCTAACAGTGACAAACCTATCAGCATTATTATCAATGAAATTTGTCATATTTACTTTTTTGTATAATATTTTGTAATAAAAAGTTAATACCTAAGATTTTTTAACTTGTAGATCTCCTAAGAAACAATGGACAAAAGCCCATGTGAACTAAATCTAACAAGTAATTAACCTATGCTAATGTAGACCAACTTGAGGGTAATAGTAATATCAAATATTAAATACCCCACAGATGTCAATCACATTATTTTATGCCTTACAGACAAGTGCTCCACTCTATGGGCAAGAAAAATGAGACTGCTCTTAAAACAACTAGGCCTATCCCTAAAGTTGACCGTGGGGTCTACTTCTCATAAGCATATGTTTGCATTCTGGAGGAATAGCTAGTGGAATAAAATCAATGTTCTCTGCAGATAAGGGTTAATGGAATTCCAACAGACAACTAAAAGTGTCATTTCAATGTACACATAAATATTCATACATAAAAAAGAAAAAGACTGCATATATTGAATTGCTAACATTCAAGATCTATAAAGATCTATATTGTGCAATTACATGTATGTATATTGATTCATCACTTAATCTAAAATTTGAAAATGATGGTTTTCACACTTTTTTTTTATTAAGCCTTTCAATTTCAGTATAGTTCACATACAGTATTATATTATTTTAGGTGTATAATATAGTGATTCAAAAATTCCCTACAATACTCAGTGCTCATCATAAGTGTACTATTTCACCCACGCCCCTAACCACCTCCCCTCTGGTAACTGTCAGTTTGTGCTTTATAATTCAGAGTCTGATTTTTGGTTTCTCTCTCTCTTTCTTTTTTCCCTTTGCTCATGTGTTTTGTTTCTTAAATTCCACATTTGAGTGAAATAATATGGTATTTCTTTCCCTGACTGACTTACTTTGCTTAGCATTATACTCTGTAGTTCCATCCATATTGTTGCAAATGGCAAGGTTTCATTCTTTTTTTATGGCTGAATAATGTTCCATTGTATATACATACCACTTCTTCTTTATCCATTCATCTATTGATGGACACTTGGCCTACTTCCATTATTTGGCTATTGTAAATAATGCTGCTATAAACATAGGGGTGCATAACTCCCTTTGAATAAGTGTTTTTGTAATCTTTTTGGTAAATATCCAGTAGTACAATTACTGAATCATAGGGTAGCTCTATTTTTAATTTTTTGAGGAACCTCCATACTGTTTTCCACAGTGGCTGCACCAGTTTGCATTCCCACCAACAGGCCAAGGGGTTCCTATTTCTCCCCAATCCTTACCAATACTTGTTTCTTGTGTTTTTGATTTTAGCTACTCTGACAGTTGTAAGGTTGTATCTCATTGTAGTTTTGATTGGCATTTCCCTGATTATAAGTGATGTTAAGCATCTTTTCATATGTCTATTGGCCATCTGTATGTCTTCTTTGGAGAAATGTCTGTCTATGTCTTACTTGTTTTTTGGGTGTTGAGTTGTGTAAGTTCTTTATATATTTTGGATACTAACCCTTTATTGGATATGTCATTGGCAAATATCTTCTCCCATTTAGTAAGTTGCCTTTTAGTTTGTGGCAATTATTATTTATGGCAATTATCACTTACGCTAATTATTAGTCATTTCAATGTGTATTACCTATTTCAAGTAATTAGATTTTCAAATTCAACAAAAACACCCAAAAACAACAAAAAGTGAAAAAGTCACTTAAGTCCATCTAGAGAAGAGCAAAAATATTTCACTTATATGTAGATTCTAAAAAAACAAATGAACCAAAAACCTGAAAAAAAAAAAAAAACAGAAACTAACTCATAGTTACAGAGAACAAACAGTTGCTTGTAGAGGAAAGGGGGTGGGTAAAAGGGGTAGGGGCACGGGCAAAATAGGTGAAGGAGATTAGGAGATACAAACTTCCAATTATAAAATAATTAAGTCATGGGGAAGAAAATACAGCATGGGGAATATAGTCCGTAGTATTGTAATAACAGTATATGGTGACAGATAGTACTTACACTTACCATAGTGAATATGGTATATTGTATAGAATTACCAAATCACTATATTGTACAAGTAAAACTCATATAACATTGTATGTCAACTATATTTCCATAATAGGAATGTTTTAAACACTTCAAAAAAATCACCTAGATTTTTCTTTCTCTCTCCTTCTCTTTGGCTAACTTTAGGAAAAGTTAACTGGAAAAGAAAATCCTAGTTTGGTACATAGATGGTTTCTAAGAAACGTTCAGTGCTAATATACCAGGCCAGAACATATAAAATTTTAGTTGGGCCCAGGCTTAAAAAAAAAAAAAAAAATGGATGACCTTGACAAAATCATGTTATTTCCCTTCTTAAATGATTCCCAAATTTCCTTCAAATTAAAAAAAACTAGTGTACATGATCATATGTATCAGGTTAAGGATAAGTATTTTCATGCCTACAAACAAATCGTAGAAACAAGCATATTGGAGAGGCCCAATAATAATACTACATATATTTTAAATATATCTTTTAAAACCAATGAAAGATATGTTCACTGAAGTAAACTTAATCTGAGTATATAAGGGGAAATAAACATCTCAAGGCAACCATCAGAATGCTTTATTGGTTATTTTGTTTCTAATAATTTCATAATCCTGTATGACTTACTAAAAAATAGCTTTATTAGTAAATAAGTGTCAAAAGTATAAAAATAACTAGTACACATCCAATTTCATAGAAATTGCATTAAATGCATTCATTATATTGAAGTCTCATGTGATTATATCATTACCGTTTTACTAATATAAGGATTTCTCAGACTGGTAGTTTTGAAACAGATTGTGTTATTAAAACTTATATTTATAAACAATGATGCAAATTGCTCATTTTTAAAACCACCAAACTATACTGCCGGAGAAATACAATAAAAAGTATTGAGTTTAAAAACTGAGAAAATAGGTTAATGGGGAGAAGCACTGGGTTATTAACTAATATAATTCTACTATGTAGAAACAATAAATATAGAGAAAAAAGTGCAAAAATACAAAAGTAAATTTATTCTTCTTAAAAGATTTAGAGAGAGAGAGAGATAAAGGGGGAGGCAAAGGGAGAGAGAGTCTTAAGCAGACTCCATGCTGAGCGCAGAGCCCGGCGTGGGGCTCAATCTCATGACAGTGAGATCATGACCTGAGCCAGAACCAGGAGTTGGATGCTTAACCAACTGTGTGACCCAGAGGCCCCCGAAAGTGTGTGTGTGTGTGTGTGTGTATATATATATACATATATATATATATATATACATATATATATATATTTCTATAACAATGGATCAATAGAGAAAAATACCCCAGATATGAACCAAAACACAAATGAGAAAACCATATTCTACTTTGTACTGGGTTCTATCTCCCATTGCCTATTCCTTAATTTCTATTCTATCAAATATATAATGCCTTTTTTTTAAGATTTATTTATTTATACTGGAGAGAGAGAGTGAGAGGGGGCAGAAGAAAAGAATCACTGGGGCAGACTCCCTGCTGAGTATGCAGCCACACCACAGAGCTCTATCTATGACCCATGAGATCACAACATGAGCCAAAACCAAGAGTTCAAGGCTTAACTGACTGAGCTAACCAGGTGCCCCTGTAATGCCTTTTATAAGGCATTTCATTTAAAAAGATGTCAAAGTATTGCTTGATAGCTGACCTAAGAGCATTCAGTTTCACAAAAAAGAAATAATTAAAGAAGAGCTATCAAGTGAAAATATGGAAGATATAGATTTAGAATAGTTAAAAAGCAATAAAAGACTTTACATTCCCAGCAATGTTATGGATTACTGAGATTAAAACATTTCAACTGCAAACTACCAAGAAATTACAGGGTTCTGTTTACATGAGTGTTCATTTTGTGAAAACTGAACATCTAACACTCTTGTGTCATGTTGTTTTATGTATTATATTTATAATTTAACTAAAAAGAAAACACTAGGAAAAAAAGGAGTAAAGTCTCCCAAATTACAAGGAGTGATAAAATAACTAAATAAACTAACAGCAATAAACAATGAAACAAAGATGCAAAAGAGAGGAGATGATCAACATAGACAAAAGCTGATCTTTTGAAAAATAAGAACATGGAAAAAACTCTTGTGATAGAACAAGAAAAAAGGTACAAAAGTATTAGAAATGTATGAGGGAACATAGCTAAACATTCATCAACTAATGCTATTAACAAGAGGATACTGTAAAAAAAACTTCTTATCAATAAATTTAAAAACTAATATAAAATATCATTTCTTAGAAAACAGATTTACTAATACCAGTTCAAGAAGGTAACGGTAGCATAAAACTGAGCAGAACAAAATTCATTTAAAGGAATCAATCAGTTTTTAAAATCTACCCTTAAAAAGTAAAAGATATACACACAAAACAAAAACAAGACTGGATAGTTTTATAGGTAAATTCTATTAACCATTCAAGAGACAGAAAATCCATATAAACAGGCTATAACAGACCCACAAAATGATAAGCTATTTTGAAAAATACAAATAGGTACAACACTTCTCAACTTATTTCATGAGGCTAACAAACCCTTACAATGACACCAAGGCACCAAGGCAAGGACATTATGAGAATGAGAAATCATAGGTCCAACTCACTTATAAAGAGAGAGATAAAAATCCTAAATATAATATTAGAAAATAAATACAATATGTATAATCATAATAACAAAATTTACCACAATAAAGCTGGGCTAATATGAAAGGATAGTTTATCACTAGATAATACACTAGTAATATTCTCCATGTTAACTGATTTAAGGTGAAAAAAAATTGGAAGTCCTCAACAGATACAGGAAAAAAAAGTTATATTCAATGTCCACTGATTCTTAAAGAGTGAGAGAAAGAAGAAACGAAGGGAGGGAGGAGAGAAAGGAGACAAAGGAAGGAAATAGCAATAGAAAAGAACCTTCTTACTCTGTTGACAGGTAGCAAACAAAGAAAAGATTATCCTTAATAGTGAAAATCATGAACAAGACAAAGTTAATCACTGTAATCAGAAATCCAGGCAATACAGTGAGACAAGGGAAGACAGGACATAGGGATTGAAAGGAAAAAAAAGTTATTATTCACAAATAATACAACTGGGGAGGGGCAGAGAAAAGCTACAGGCAAATTATTAGAATCTGTACAAGATTCTTCATAAGAGCTCAGCAAAGTTACAATTTATAAAGTCTATACACAAAAATCATAATTACTGTAGCAATAATTTTTTTTAAATATCTATAAATATGAATACCTATAAAATATATGCAACCTCTTATGGAACTTCCTTAAGAGATTAGATTATTACAATAAAGTAAGAGTAATTAATGAGCATTTTGGGGAGTGCTACAGAATGTCTAGTAAAATCTAAGATATGTATATACCAGCACCATCAATTCCACTGCTGATTATATGAATTAGAGAAACAATCCTCTATGTGAACAAAATACCTAAAAAGGCTACTTAATAACAGCAAAAATTAAAAAAAGTGAAAAAAAAATCCAAAGTCCTATATGTACACCACAATTCATTCATCAATGAAATACAGTGCAGTTAAAATGTGTGGGCAATGAAGGGCACTTAGGTGGCTCAGTCGGTTGAGCACCCCACTCTTGGTTTTGGCTCAGGTTGTGGGATCTACCCCACCTGGGGTTCTGCATTCAGCACAGGGTCTGCTCGGGATTCTTTCTCCCTACCTCTCCCTCCCTTTCTGCTCCTCTCCCCCAACCCCCCATTCACTCTCTCTTTCTCTCTAAAATAAATGAATAAATAAAATCTTTAAAAAAAATCTGTGGGCAATGATACACCTGTTAATACATTTACATAACATTTTAAAACATTCAAGGGACGCCTGGGTGACTCAGTTAAGCATCTGCTTCAGCTCAGGTCATTAATTTCAGGGTCCTGGGATTGAGCCCCAGGTAGGACTCACTACTCAGTGGAGAGTCTACTTCTCCCTCTCCCACTGCCTGACCCCCCACTCGTGTTCTCTCTCTCTCAAATAAATAAATAAACATTCAAATCAATAGCTGATACTATTTAGGGAAAATATATAGTATATATAATATATATATTCATGCTTCTTAATAATAAACATCAAAATATCAAATTCTTTGGTTATCTGGTACAAACAAGGAAGACAGATACAACTGAGATTGCTTGCACAGAGGTATTTAATTGGATCTGTAAATAGCATACAATTGGATCTTGCTTTTTTACCCAATCTGAGAATATTTGGTTTAAAGCAACTGACTCTTGGGTTTGGCTCAGGTCATGATCTCAGAGTCTTGAGACTGAGCCCCGCATCAAGCTCTGCACTCAGCATGGAGTCTGCTTGAGTTTCTCTCTCCCTCTGCCCTTCCTCCCCCACAAATAAATAAATAAATCTTTTTATAAGTAAATAAATAAATAAATGGGAGCATGAAGATCACTTTATTTAATGGAATTATGTTTGTGTTTATATCCACTATCATGTAATTTATTTTCTATTTGTTCCATCTATTCTTTTCCTTGTTCTTCTTTACCTGCTGCTTTGTGATTAATTGAACATATTTTAGTATTCTATTCTACCTTCCCCTTTAATCTGTGGTTATTCCTCTTTGTTTTGCATTTTTAGTGGTCACTTTAGAATTTATAATGTCCATATATTGCTTATCATAGTCTATCTTCAAATAATCTGCTACTACATTACATATTATGTAAGGCTTTACAACAGTAAACTTCCATTCCCCTTCCCCAATCTTTTGGGCCATTATTTTTTTTTTTCAGGCAAGAGCACAACTTTATTTTCACCTATAATAAACCACAATTGACAACAGCAAAGGTGGCTGTGCAGTTCAACTTTTTGTTTTAATAAAATCAGAATATGCACAGCACATGCAATGTTAGCATCTAACCTAACACAATAAGCAATTACTAAAGCTACAGTGACTTGAAGTTCAATCTTTACATTCACAAGTTTAAATCCATTCTTACGTGATTTTTGAAACCTTATTTACTAACTGAAAATATTGCTTGCTGATAAAACTTGCTCAAACGCTACTGCTGAATGTACAAGTCACTGAATATGCCAATGCAACAAAGATAACCACATGTTTGAGGATTGCAACGTGCCAGACATTCACTGAAAAAAAAAAAATACACACAACTAAACAAAACTCACACAACAAACATCTGAGAATCTGGACACTTCTTATCAGTGTTTTTGAAGTGTGTCATTAATATCTTAAGACAAGTGTATCTAAACCTTGGCATGATTTCATTTCAAGTCGCCAATTTTGTTTTTACTAACATCAGAAAGTTACAGCTACACTGCCAATGCTGGGTCTGCTTAATTTGACTTAAGAGTTTAATATGACTTAACATTAAAAGCTCACACTACCCCGAAACATAAATTTCATGCATACAGTTACATGTTACAGCTACATGTATAATAAATAAGTCATAGCCAATATATTTGCTTTAAACAATCAAGTATATTTTTAAAATTTTTAGAAGTGAGAAAAATGTTTTTCATATTTACCAACATAGTTACTATTTCCACTTCTCTTAATTCATTGTATAGATTGATGTTTCATTTTCCTTTCTCCTGAAGAACTTCCTTTAACATTTCTTGCAGTGCAAGCTTTTGGCAACAAATTCTCTCAGCTATTTTCTTAGATACAAAGTGTTTGTCTTTCATGTTCCAAGAATATTTTTGCTGGGTATAGAAATCTATTTTCTTTCTTTCAGTACTGAAAGATGTCACTCCTTTGTCTTCTGGTTGGCATAGTACTGAAGAACACTCTTCAAATGTATTTTTGTCCTTACTTCATATACATCCCCTGCTGTGACTATTTTAGATTTATTTTATCCCTGTTTTCAACAATTTAGTCTGATGTGCTTAGGTGTCTGTTTGTTTTATCCTAGTCGGGGTTCTTTGGACATTCAACTGGCCTTCTGAGAGAACCTGGGTTCTACCCTACCCTGATCTTGCTAACAATGACAACAAAATAAGTGACAATAAGAAAATATTTTTCCAATATTTGTAATATAATTCTAATCTGAATTATGCTGTAATTGTGTGAAATTTAGACAACTGGCTTTTGTCTACACCAGTAAAGAATACTGACCTGGTTGAATACTCACATTTGAAAAGCAACATATCCATAAGATCAATGCTTTTCAGTACAACTCTAAGACTCAATTAACAAAGGTATCCAAAGAAATGATATCCATTGTTTCTCATGTTAATTATGATTGAATTATTTCCCTATCAATGAAAAACAATCCAAATTTTGAAGAGACTCTAAGAACCAAGGATTACATAAAAATTAAACTTTACAAACATTCAATGAGTTCCAACTGTGGCCTAGGTACTATCAAAGGCACATTTACATATGACAAACAATCTTTAAAGAAGTTATCCAGATGCAATTGCTATAAATCATCCTATGTTAGACCCAACTTATGTACCTCCCCAGATTCACTGCTTACTATATATAGCCTCAGTCCTTGCCCAATGGTCAACACCTGCCATTACCTTCAAAACTCATCATCTACTACCACTGTCTTGACTTCCTCTGGGTGTAAAGGCAAAAGCACAGCTTCCACTACCACCTCCACAGTCAAAGGAATACCTATTCCAACACCCAAAGAAAGCCTGGCTCCTCCCACCACTTCCAAGATTCTAATGAAGCCCCAGAGCACACAGTGTGAGATTTGACTTCCCTAACAACAATCTGAAAAGTACAAGGACATTTAACATACCATGAGATGAGCTTTGACCAATGAGAAACAAAAGAGAAGATGACCAATGAGAAACAAAGGAGAGGAAGATGCAGGCAGATAAATTTCTTTCTCTTCCTCAGTTCAGCTACGTTGTCCTTTGAACAACATAGGGGTTAGGGGTGCCAACCCACACAATCAAAAATCCATGTATAACTTTTAATTCCTCCAAAACTTAACACTAATAGTTCACTGTTGAATGGAAGTCTTGCCAATAATATAAACAGTATAAACAGTCAATTAATCCATATTTTGTATGTTATATGTATTATATACAGTATTCTTACAATAAAGTAAGCTAGAAAAAATACTTTAGTCCCACAAACAATGAATCATGGATCACTACATCAAAAACTAATGATGTACCATATGGTGACTAACATAACATAATTTAAAAAAAAGAAAAAAATACTGTATTTATTGAAAAAAAAATCCACATATTTTAAATGCACAGTTCAAACCCATGTTGTTCAAGGGTCAACTGTAATTGGTTCTGTACAGCATGTCTGGAGATTCCCCACTTGACTAAACAAGTCTATGTTTTCTAATGCAGCTGTGGCCAGCTCAGTAACCACCTTGTATTTGTCTTTCTTTACACTGTTTTTCTTTTGTCATGTCCCCCTAGTATTGCACCCAAGCTTAACCTGTACCTCAAAATCTGTTGTCTGATTACCTTATAAGATAATTCATTCCTATATTTCTGTCACATCAATTCCTAAATATATTACAGCTTTTTGCAATTAACTGGGATACTGTGTGGTTTCTCAAAAACAGTTTTGCATGCCCAATAGAGACCCAGAGTAATTTTGCCTGGAATATTCACAAGTTGCTTTTCAAAAATAGAAATCTCAGTGTGTGGATTCCCTATGTCTATCCTGTTCTAAACCCAGATAAGAAAAAACTATGATAATAATGGCAGAGATGTAGGAAGTGGTATGTCAAATGTAAATACAAAAATGTTAAGTGGGTAAAGCAAGAAAGACCTCGTATTAGCTACAAAAATAATGAGGTGATCTTGGAGCACATAGTAAATCAAAGTTTGAGTGTGGGTGGAATCTGTGAATATGATGAAATATAACTTCTATGATTATGTTAAATTAAATGGCAAAAGAAGTTTCACAGATTTAATTAATGTCTGTATCGGTTGACTTTAAAATAGGGATATTATCGAGCTGGGAGTCATCTAATAATAAGAGCACTTTAAATCTTGGTTTAGAGGTCAGAGAAATTAGAAAGACTCAAACTAAAAGGGATTTGATGCCTGAGAAACTCTCCACTGCTGGATAGGGCAATGTGACAAGACATATGAGTGGCCTGAAGGAGGTCAGTTAGCTAAGAGGAAAGGAGGACTTCAGTCCTACAACCACAAGAAACTAAATTCAGCCAACAAAGTATATGAGTTTAGAAGTAGATTCTTCCACAGAGCCTTGAACATTCTGGTATGATTTCAGGTTTGTAAGACCCTGAGCAGAGAATCTAGCCAGGCCACATGGATTTCTGACCTACAAAACTGGGAACTAATAAATGGTTGTTGCTTTAAGTCACCAACTTTATGGTAATTTGTTATGCAGCAATAGAAAATTAATTAATATATACCTGGAAAAGGGTCATCTGATATCTAATCATTGAATCAGTTAAACATAGCTATGCAGGTTATTACTAGTAATTATTTTTAAAGGCAAAAGAATGTTAAATCCTTTCCTAAACTGTATTCTTATTAAAAAGTTAAAATGTCACTATATTAACATATGTTTTAGTGGCTTCTATTTTAGAATCAATTTTTATTCTACCATAAAATGGCATTAGTACTCTGCAGGTTTTCTCTCTTTCCCACTGGCCAATTTTCAACAGTGTTGATAAAATCCTCCTTCAGATAAGTTAACATTTTACCTCTGAAGCAGGTCCTCTAGAAGATATTTCCAAAAGGGAATGATTATTGTCAGCAATTTGCTATTTGCCCCCATGAACAAATAGAATGATGATCACTGATGTTCATAATGAAAGGCCACAAGCACAGGAAATACATAAATGTTTTTTGAATTAAAAAAGTCAATTATTTTAATATAGTTTACAAATATATTTTATTTCATTTTCTTTTATACACTGTTGCTTCTATATTTATATGAGTAAACATAGCATCTCCCTCAGCCATGTCATATAATAAAAGAGTTCATTTAATTTCTGCCCCAGATCTTTGTATCTGAACTTATATGTCATTCAGATATGTAAGCTACTGATTAAAAAAACATCTTTTCATCTTTATTATTTTCAAATAATTTGAAAAACATACTTTGGATCTCCTGGCTAAAGGAGTAGAAAATGAATATAGACAACCCCAGTCACATGGTCCTCAAATCCTCACTCATATAGGTATCCATTGGGAACATGCAGCAATAACATGAAAACCAGGAATAGTGACGTGCATGATTTTTACTTGCACAGTTTCATACCTTCTGTAGAACCACTTGTTTTGTTACATGGTGAGAAGACAGAGCAACAGAATGCTAACACCTTTCACTGTTTCATGTCAATTTGTTTCTTAATTTTGAGAATTGCATTTAAATTTTTACTAAACCTACCTTAGGCAAACACTCCTGCAAGGAAAGAATGGCATTTATGCAATGAACTGTCATACTAGCATGAAAAGCATTCCTTATAAAAAGATAGAGAGAAGTGATAACCAACAAAGAATTCCCATATCCTTCACTTAACACTTTTAACTGTATCATTATAAAGACTAAGGAAATAATAAAAGATGTGTAATAAACTGAACTGATAAAATCAATTAAAACGTATTCATGTTCTATGTAATTAAAGAGAGAGAGTGATAATTTTGTGAATTAAAGATTGAAGTTTAAAGGGTATACTCAGAAAATAGTCAGATACTCTCTGGAAATAAATTGTTTGCACTAGTAATGGTTTATTTCAAAGATTTAGCAATATGCTAGTCTTCATGACATTAGAATAAATAGTTTAACTGTAAGTGCTGAAAGACAAGCAATAAAAACTTTTTTTTAAGATTTTATTTATTTATTTATTTGAGAGAGAGAGAGAGCATGACCATGGGTGGGAGGTGGAGGAGTAGAGGGAGAGGGACAAGAAGACTCCGTGCTGAGCGCAGAGCCTGGCACAGGGCTCTATCCCACCACCCTGAGATCATGACCTGAGCCCAAATCAAGAGTTCAACACTTAACCAACTGAGCCACCCAGGTGCCCCAACAATAAAAACTTTTAAATAAAAGTTTTGGTTTCAATTATTAAAAAGAAAAAATATATAAGTCTGACAATCATAATTTGCATAAAATTTCATATTCAAGAAGATAAACAGTGGGGCTTGCTTTAATTTGACAAGCAATCTATGTAAATTATCTCTACATAAATCAGTAACCAGATTTATTCACAATAAATCAATATATTTACTACAAAAACACCCTTCTTTATGAAAAAATGTGTATGTGTGGGTGCATATACAGAACAAATATGTACAAAGGCTTTATGTGTGTACAAGCATAGATATTCATTCTGGTGTTGTCATGTGCCCAAATAGACAGGTCTGTGTATTAAGTTTAGGCATAAAATAAAATTAATTTTCAATTAAATTGTTAAAAAGAACTTACTAAACTATGTCCACAGAAATGTCCAGCAGCTTCTATTAAAAATAGAAGCAAAGAAAATTAAAAGGAAAAATATATATCTGATGTTAAATAACATAACTATTAAAACAAAACAAAACAAAACAAAACAAAACCTTAATTTCCCAGTGAAGAAGATGGTCTGCGCAGAAAGAAAATGACTAAAATAACAAAATAGAAAATTAGAAAATGGTTTGTTTAATAAAATAGGCTAACTCTTAATAAAAATCTACTACACTTTTTAGAATACTCTGATATGAAAATGATGAGTAAATTATTTTTCAAGTGTGATCTATCTAGGAAATAGATCAGTGAAACAAAAAGAGTAATATCATCACAGCATGCAAACAGAAAATTCACATATAGAAGGAAAAAAATCACAGTTTACATTGCATTCATGTTTAAAATCAAACATCACTTTTTCACATTCTGAAGATTCCCCCCCCCCAAATATGGAAAGAAAAACAAGCTAGGGCTTTAATATAATATTTTTTTCCAACCTGGAACAGCTGCAAAAAACAAATCTTGCTGGAGATAAGCTTGGTTATAAATATCAACATTCCCTTTAAATAAAGGAGTCCAGTTTTCATACCATCTGCCTCTTTCTAAAAGGGAAAAAAATATGAAAATCATAAACTAGGACATCCTCTTTCAAATAAGGCATTTAAAAATGAATGTAGTAAAAAGGCTATGAACTCCTCTGAGCCCCTGCTTTTTAACTTGCCCTGTTTAGCTCAGATCAGAAAACAGGATTTCATGAAAGTAAGCAACTCTTAGTCTATGAATAAAATGCCTTAAGCAATTAATAAAGAAAAAAATGTTCTCAAACTTTTTCACATTTATTGGCCATAATCATAATTTCTGATGGGACCATATTTCTCCTTAATGCATCACACTCCTTACTCTTCATTTTTTAACTACATTTGTCACTTTTGTTACCTCTACTTTTTCCAAAACCTTTTTACAGCCTGTGCCAAAGACTTCCATGTTATCTCTTCTATGCAAAAATCTAGTTACTAACAGAACTGGACTTTTCTTTTAATACAGATTCTATCCTCTGCAAAAATCTTTCCAATGTCTCTCTCAACACAGTGATCTTCTTATACTCAAGTTTGGATTTTATCTTAAAACCTTCTTTCTTCTTTTGCCCTTAATTATTTTTCATTCTTTGTTAATGACCTTGTGATTGAACATTTTAATTTTTCACTGTACCACATCATTACTACTTCAATAATGAAGTCCATAAACCGTATCCATTATTTAACTCCTTAAAGCATTCATAAGAGAGAATTAATGAAAGATGGCCTACCAAATAGAACAGTGCAGAGTGGTCTACTGGAGATGCATACATAAAGGAAGATCCTGTATAGCAAAACTAAGATCGCTTAAGAGAAAGTAGAAGAAACCCAAGACAGAGAAAGAGCGTCCTCTATTTTAACAATATATGTAAATGTTTAGCCAATTCCTGGAATTACAGTGGTAGGATTCTGAAAAGCTACTGTAACAAAGGCACCTAGGAAGCCCTGACATAATTCATTCTCATATTTATTCTCTCCCTTCCTCTTTTTCTCATACACACATAAAGACACACCGATATAGCTGAACAAAAAGAGCAAAATTGAATCTTCAATCCATGAGCATTTCCTGTTATTTTACGGTGCTAAGACTACACTTAAATGTGTCCTTCATAGGAAAAATATGTCTGGAGACTTTTTTTAAGTCACTTTCATTCCATTTTAGCCATAGATCACCCAGGTCTGTAATTATACAAAACAAAGTTCTTTTACAAATGACAAATGACATTTAATTGCTTTCTTGGAATGCTGTATCTTCAGTGTATAAGGAGAGAGAAGAGGGAGAGATGTCTTCAAAATAATGGTCAATAATATTTAATCTCCAATTAATTATTTAAAATATATGACCATTTCATAACAATCAATATTTCATCCTTTTCATGATTTGATGTAGGCACTACAAAATGATGGGAACAATTAGATTATCAGTGTTGCAACAGAAAAGTTGTTTTACCTTAGATCTATCAACTATTTAAATATATTTAAAAAGGCTTTTTCATATTAAATTTACTCTACTGTTTATTTTCTGAATTCCATCCACTAGAACATAGTACCACAAGAGTAGGGATCTTTGTTTTTATATACTAAGAGTCTGAAACAATTAGAAAACTGTGGCACACAGTAGACACTCAGTACATGTTTTTGAGTAAATATTTTTCAGAACATTAAGTTAAATCATCCATATTTTATGGTTAGTTATCATAAACAATTAAAAATGCTTTGAGTTTTAAAATATTACTATAAGTTCTCTACCTCTTATAGAATATGAGCCTGATAAAGGATGGGTTAACTCTTCTCTATTTTAATTCATTTCCTTTCTGGTTCTATCACTTTTTAGTTGTTTACCAAGCTAAGCTCACTTACCATTTTTAAAATGGGCACAGTAAGAATGCCTATCCCATACTGCTGTTGTGAGCACTAAATTAAATAGCTAAATATATAAAGTACTTAACATGGTGCTTCTCACATAGTAAGTGTTCATTAAATGTTATTAGTATCATTACGTCATGCTGGTTTAATCAGTTACTCACTGTTGAGGTGCCACACAGTCCAAATGGTTTTTATAAACAACAACAACAAAAAGACCCTGAACTTGATGAACTCACATTCATTTAAAAAGTAAATGAGCTCCTTTATAGTTAAGGTTCTTAAGAGTATAAGAATTGCCTCAGAATATACTATGCCTGTATTAACTTAATTACATATAAATTGTATACTTTTCTGCTACTATTTGGTCTCCTAACTATCTTCTAGTATCAGCTAAGTGGCTTCAACAAAAGTATCTTTGGATTAACTTTTAAGATGCCAAATTGCACATGCTCTTTTATTGTCAGTAAGCATTGGAAATTCCAAAGACAGCACCACTTTCATGCTTACAGTATATGCACATAATCAGTACTCACAAATACTTTGTAAAATGGTAGGCTTCTAAAAAACAAACAAACAGACTTAAACACTAGTCCCCAGTTTTAAAACTAATAACTGTTATCTCTAATTTTTGTCAAGAGTTCCAAATTACCCTCCAACCTAAGAAAGGAATCTTTTCAGGTCAACATTCCCATCAATTCTTTGTTATTCCCTCCTCAGGAGTTGTACTAAGTTGTACTAAGTTTACATATATGAAATTTATATATCTATATCCATATGTATCTATATTCCCACCACATGCATTGGAGCAGGTCAGTATGGTTCTCTTAGGGAAACAGTCTGATATTATATAAAACTGATTCTATCAACAAGGTCTCAAAATTTTAATTTGCAATAATAAATATAGCATCCCAAATATTTTTTTAAAAGATTCATTTACCTATCCATTGGACCACAGAGAGAGAGAGAGAGCACAAGCAGGGGGAGAGGCACAGGGAGAGAGAGAAGCAGGCTCTCCGGGACCCCGGGATCACGACCCAAGCCAAAGGCAGATACTCAACCGACTGAGGCACCCAGGCACCCCAGCATCCCAAATATTTTAACCACGGGTCTAATACACAATGGCAAACAAGAAACATGACTTTAGAATATCCTTTAAATTATAGAACATTCCAAGCAATGTCTTCTAAAATCTTTAAGAAAAATATCACAAGTATACCAATCATTTCTCTATCTTCTTTTCAAAAATTAAACTTCACTGTCACATTATACTACTCTCTTTTAAAGTATATCATAAAAGAATGACTTTATAAAAGCACTGGGTAACTACCTTAGAAATCTGTATTCCCTCTGTTATGAAATAATTGGGTCCTTATTAGCACATTAACCAAAATTTGGGGGCTGGAATTAGATTATATCTCATGAGTCCCTCTAATTTTAGCAGCATACACAAAAGTCTTTTCAAATGTATATTTTTTAATTATTACTGAACTCTAAACAATTTAAAGAAAAAGCAACTGAGCTTCCCAAAGCAATTCCTGCAGTAAAATGTATAATCTGATTTTTCACAAGTGCATAATACTTCCCAGCAACCTCTCTACCCCAAGTTGGTTGTATGTCCCATTGGACTCAGTAGCCATTACAATTTTCAGGACTCTCCTGAAGTCTTCCACCCACCTTCATTTTATTCTAGGCACGTGAGCTGGTTTCCCAAGTCACAAAGAAAATACAGATCACTAGGTAAGAATCGCTCACTTGCAAGCTTATTCTAACTCATTCTCTCACACACCAACATCCACATTTATACACACACCAAACACATAAATCCACACACACATGCTAAGGTATGGACACTGTTCATGCCATTACCTCTACTATAATCTCAGTGGATGAAGTGTCCTGTCTTCCACCAAGGCTCCCTCTGTGCCCCGGAGTCCACCCCCATGTATATACTTTCCCTGCCTTTTTACCTTTGTTCCGCTCCTTTATCATTTTCTCTGTCATTGCCTTCATCTGCAGTCTCACCAGCGTTACTGCATTAGTATCCTAATTGGTCTTACTGTTTCTGGTCTTGCTCCCCTAAAACCATACTGCTTCTAGAATAATCTTTCATAAATTAAGTTTAATCAAGAAATTCCCCTGAAGTATATTATATCATTCAGTGTTTCCCTATGTCCTTTAGGATGGAGTTCTAATCCCATAGTTTGGTATAATCTAACCCCTGTTCTCCCCCCATCTCTTTAACCTATCTTTATCCAACACCAACACTGTGCTCTAACTACTCTGAATTACATACAGTTCCCTGAAATTATCACACTACGTAACAGCTTACTGCCTTTGCCCATGCTCTTCCTTTCTCTGAAATACTTTCAAATACTTCTTTACCTAGATATCTTATACTCCTTTAAAACAGTAGAAAGGTATAGCATTCATTAATTCTACTCACATATCTTCCAATTTTCCTCTCCCTCTGGGTAGAGACGATATTGCACTTCACAGTCCCCCTTTTGAAATTTGTTTTGATCAATAAAACTCTAAATACCAGTACATAATTAGCCACTCTCTTCCCATTGCTGCATCTGGATCATGGAAGTACATGAGCTTTCCTACCAACACATTTTGGACATGTAGTCTCTGTGAGAAATAAACATTTGTTGTGCTAAGACACTGTGAATTGGGCTTGTTTGTTCCTACAGCATAACCTAGGCTATTCCAGCTGATAAAAAAAAAAAAAGAGGTTACCTTTCTCAGGAAGCCTTCTATGAGCCCAACACAGTCTGATTCAAATGCTGTTTCTCCACGTGATGATAGCTTTGTATTCATACTCTCATCACAACACAACACTGTAGTAAGATGGCTGCTGTAACCATCCATCTCCCTTCAAACAGTACTTCTGAGGGCAGGAACTGTGTATTTCATCCCTGTATTGCAGAGGCAGCTTTTAGGCAAACAGGCTTGAGCAATGGAATATCGAAAGGCCCATCAGGAGACCCACCTCAAAATACCCATTAGGCCCTAACTGACCAACGGCTACTTACAATTAGGCACAGATACCAAAACAGAGAATTCCATAGGAGGGCATACCTCCTCACCTTCCCTCTTTAAAAACAGCCTCCACTCACACCTCGTTGCAGAAAGCCTCTCCTCTGCTGTTCTGCCCACCTCTCCCTTGCAATATATTCAATAAACTTCTGTCTCCTTTGTTCTGCCTCAGGTGAATTCTTTCACCTCCTATGCCACGGCTTCTACCCAATCATCACCCCCCACCGATGAAGAGACACTCCATTTGGACACCACATGTAGGGTCACCAATTAGCATAGTGCCTCACTCATGGTAAGTGAGACACTTACCATGTTTGCTAAATTAACTGGTCATTCATTCATTCACTCATCAAGGACCAAGAACTACTCTAGTTGCTAGAGACAGAGTAAAATCAGAGCAAACAAAAACACCTGCACTCATAGGAACTGATATTCTTGTGAAGGATAATGACAATAAGCAAGACAAATAAGTATAAAATATATAGTTTATTATATAGTGATAAATGCTAAGTAGAAAATATAGAGCAGGGATATTTGGATGGTAACCAGGTTAGATCTCATTTAAACGGTGATCTTTTAATAAAGACCAAAAGGAAAGTAAATAAATGGGCTATGCAGATATCTAGGGAATATCTAGGGAAGAGCAATTCAGTAGAGAGAATAGTATAAAAACCCTGAGATGGGAACATGCCCGGCATGTTCAGAGAACAACAAAGAAGCCAGTATGGCTGAGCAAGTGAGTGATTAGAGATGAGATTAGAGCAGTAACAAGGAACCATCTCTTGCAGGGACATATAGGCCAGTTTAAGAGCTTTAGCTTTTATCTTGAGTGAAACAGAGAGCCATTGAAAAGTTCTGAGCAGAGGAAGAGGTAGAAGAGGACAGGGCCCATATTTTTGATGGTATAACATTTCCTCTTCCCACAAAACAGGTGAACGCAGATATACCAATTAATCAAGAAAAATTAAAAATGACATTGAATGACATTTTATGAAGGTCTTAATCTGTTCATTACCTACTATATAGAGACATTGATTATAATCCAAATATAACTACCAAAATATAGCAATGTACCAAAGTATCATAGTGTATCAAACATAAGAGAGATCAAGTATTTAAAGTAGAAACAAATCTTAATAGACAATAATATTAAATGATTTAAAAAATAAATCAGATATAGATTTATAGCTCTATGGATCTTGCTTTATTTACTTGGATTTGCTCAAATACGACAAAAAAAAAAAAATAAGTAAAATCATTCCCCCATTGTAATACAGTCTTCCATAAGAAAGAACTACATTCCAAACTCAAGTTCATTGCCAGAAGCAAACAAACCAAAACAAGAAAAACAAGTGAAAGAAAACAAACCACAAGTCAAAACACCTTTTGCCAAATGTTAAATCAAATAAACACACCTTGTGCTGTGTCCTTGATGCTGCCAAGTCTGAACTCTGGAGAGCTGCCAAGGGTAAGATGTTTCCAAAGGCAAGATCTTTACTGAGGAAGCTGCGCTTGCATTCCTGGCAAATTCAATTCCAGATACCAATAACAATGCTCTTGGTTGCTTTTTCTTACTGGAATTCAAAGTAGAGTATATGGAAACATTATAAATGGATGACCTCCAGTGCCCTAATACCCACAAAATAAAATCACTGCGGTAGCTTTTTCCAAGAGGTGTTTCTTGGTTTGCTAAGTCTGTTATACATTCAACTGAATTAAGTTTCTCTGGTCAAATATACTCAGAAAATGTTGCATATCATGCCCATGCCCCTTCTTCACAAGGCACACCTTCAAAAACAAGGCTCTGAGAAATCCTGTAATAGAAAAGCCTATTTAAATTTACTTGACCCAATGTGTCTGACATTTATTTAATTAAAGACCCCCTTTCCACTGTAATAATAGTAACATTATTTCTGCAGATCACACTTTACAAATGGTTTATTGTATAGTGATTATCTGAAAAGTAGTTAGAGATGTGTTCACTATATTTTAGAGTTGAGTATGAATATAAAGAGACCAATTTGAATTTGTTCTCTGTTAGTGCAATTTATGCAGGATCAACCTATAAAAATAATTGTATTTATTTAACCATAATTGTTTAAATATGTTACTTTCTAAACTAAATGCCCATTAAAAAGTAACAAAGGAAACAATCAGATAATATATGATTTATTCATTTTTGTTCGGCAAATATTTACTGAATACCTATTATGTGCCAGGCACTGAACTTATCTCTAGTTTTATATTGCAATTGCTCTTATATAGATAAGAGTATCAAGTTTAAATGGTTCCAAACCACTGTCTCATAATAATAACACCAACTCAAAATTTAACCCCAAGCATTTGAGGACACAAGTTTCACTAATTCTAATCATATCATTAAAAATAGCTTGCAACCTTTAGGCTGTTTTTAAATAGTGATAATAATCCAGCTCAAGCATGATAATAAGAAAACATAGTCTTTTAAAAATAGTGCTGCAAAAGAATAAAATTGAAGTCTGACATGGGAAACAAAGGCAAAAAGAAAAATTACATTTCCCTACTACCTACAGCCCACTGCCAAGTCCTTGAAACAGACAGTGACATTCCTCTAGGGACTCAACTCCCTCTATGTTAATACTTTGCTAAGGGCAAAAGGCAATCTTAGCCTGACCCCCAGGATCCTGTAAGTCTACTTTAACATATACAAATTTCTTTGGAAACTTCCTTTATCTCTACCCACCCCCCCCACCTAGATACACGTTAGCAATCATCCCCCAAGCATATGACCCACCAACAGACAATAGTAAATGACCTTTTCCCAACAATAGCTAGTCCCCTCAAGGTCCTAGAAACCTTGCTTCCAAAATTCCTTAGAGACTTAACACTATCCCTAACCCCCTCCCAACTTGAAAGTTGGGATATAATCAGCCACTCCTCATGACCCCCGTGCAGCTATTTCTGCCCACGGGTCCTATTCCTGTGCTTTAATAAAACCAAAGACGTCTCAAGAATTCTTTCTCAGCCATTGGCTCTGAACCTTAACATCTTTCCTACATCAAAGTCCTGTTTACCATGCACAAAATTTAACTTAAACAAATCACAGACCTAGAGGTAAATACTAAAATTATAAAATGCTTAGAAGAAAACAGGAGTAAAACTTCATGACCTTGGGTTAGGAAATAGTTTCTTAGATATAACACCAAACATACAAGCAACAAAGAAAAAAATAGGCATGTTGGACTTCATCAGAATAAAGAAAAACTTTTGTGCTCCAAAGTACATGACCAAGAAACTGAAAAGACAATCCACAGAATGGGAGAAAATATTTACAAGTCATATATCTGATACGCATTTTATACCCAGAATGAAGAACACTTACAACCCAACAGTAAAAATGCAAATAATCCAATTTTTAGAAAGACAAAGGATTTAAATAGAGATTTCCTCAAAGACTAAAAACAAATTGCCAATATACACATGAAAAGATGGTAAATTTCATTAGTCACTAGGGAAATTCAAATCAAAACCACAATGAGATACCACTTCACTAGACAGACAATAAGATAAAACATGTTAGTGAGGATGTAGAGAAACTATAATCTTCATACACTGCTGGTGGAAAAGTAAAATGGTGCACAGCCTTCTTCAAAACAGTTTGGCAGTTCCTCCCAAAACCATAGAGTAGCCATATGACCCAGCAATTCCACTCCTAGGTATTTACCCAAGAGAAATGAAAACACATGTCTACATAAAAACTTGTACATGAATGTTCAAAGCAGCATTATTCTTATAGCCAAAAACTGGAAACAATCCATGATGAATAGACAAATAAAATATGATATAACCATACAATGGAATATTATTGCACCATAAAAAGGAATGAAATATTGATACGTGTGACATCATGGGTGAACCTTGAAAACATTATGCTAAGTGAAAGAAGCCAGTCACAAAAGTCCAATTAATACATCATTCCTATTGTTCTCTTTATATGAAATGTCCAGAATGAGAAAATCTATACAGACAGAAAACAGATTAACAGTTATGTAAGGCTGGGAGTGAGAGCAGAAGAAATGGGGCATGACTGATAATGGGTACAGGGTTTCGACTGATAATGGGTACAGGGTTTCTTTTTTGAGGTTATGAAAATATTCTAAAATTATGTAGTGGTGATGGTTGCACAACTTTGTGAATATGCTACAAAACTACTGAATTGTACACTTTAACATAATAAATTTAATGGTTGTGAATTACATCTCAATAAAGTTATTAAAATAAAAGAATCATAATAATATATATCTATAGTCCTTATCTAAAATGTTGGGCCAGTTGTGTCTTGAAGGTGTTTAGATTACAGAGAGGTAATATGTCCCATTTACTGTAATTACAAAAAACCCTTGAGGAATGTAAGAACAGCACGTTAATATTTCATAGCAAAATCTTATCACTATTGACACTGACTAGAAAAGTAAACACTACATAAATAGTCCCATGTCACGTTAAATATGGTTTTACCTCAATTGAGTTTATGCAAAATTTGGGGAAAAATTTTGCAGAACTTTTTTTTTTTAGAACTTTTGGGTTTTGAAAATGTGAATAGGGGCACCTGGGTGGCTCAGTCGTTAAGCGTCTGCCTTCGGCTCAGGTCATGATCCCAGGGTCCTGGGATCGAGCCCCACATCGGGCTCCCTGCTCAGTGGAGAGTCTGCTTCTCCCTCTCCCACTCCCCCTCCTTGTGTTCCCTCTCTCGCTGTGTCTCTCTCTGTCAAGTAAATAAATAAATCTTTTTAATAAATTATTAAATAAATAATTTAATAAATAAATTTAATAAATAAATAAATAAATAAAATCTTTTAAAAATGTGAATAATGGGTATTGGACCCTTATTAATGATGATGATTAATATTAGCAACAATAATCATATCAGCAACCTCCCATTTACTATGCTTTGCATGTCCCATGTATTATCAGAAAGAAATTTCCCTAACATTCCTGTGGGACAAGTACAATTAACTCCGACTGGGAAAACTGAGTTTCCTAATGATTAAGTGATTTTTCCAAGCACACATAGTTAACAAAGAAAAGGGCAGAGATTTGAATGCAATTCTATCTGATCACAGAGCCTACTCCCTTTCCTCTCCAGGGAAGAGTATGTGCAGATCATCCATCTGAGATATAGACTTCAAATCTATAAAATGGAGTAAAGAATTCTTTTATATATATCACAGAGATTACTGTAAGAATGAAATGAGATCATTTTTATGAAAATAATGTGGCAAATATAAAGGTCCATATAAATGTGAAACAATTTTACCTGGAAAACTATTTTTATTATATATCTAAATCAATGTTTAAAGTGAGATATAGTTTTAGTCAAATTCTTCACAGGCATTCAAAATAAATACACTAATTTTATTTGAAAAAATGCTAAGCATTAAACATTGTTTTTTAAATATCTAAGAAAAGAAAATCTGAATGTGTTCAAGGAGTCCATAACTAAATGTCTATCTCAAGTTTTTATAAGCCATATATAAAACTGGTGCAGTATGCAAACATATATATTATGTTTGGTCTTAAAGTAGTTCTGTGTACCCAGGCGAGGCCAGACAGATTATTCTTTTACTTTATAGGTAACTTCTTAATCTTCTGAAATCTTGAAATTATTTCAGTTTATTTAACAGCCTGCTCACAAAAGTTTACATACCATATAAGTTCCTAGGATAATTAGGGGATTGTCTATATATCCTCCCTCAAGGAAAATTTTGTTATAAATAGGACATGCGGGGGTATATTCATAGCATTAAAAAAATTTAGGGAGTGCTGTCTGTATTCTAAAATACTGATCCAATCACATTGGCTCTACAGTATAAAAATCTAAAATGGATCCTCACTGCCTATCAGATGAAAACTGCTTTGTGTGGCATATAAAACAGCCTTCTCAGCCTGGGCCAGCAGGTCTTTATTGACTCAACTCCAGCCACTTTTCTCCAAATTGTGTTCCAGCCACTGAATTTCTTTCATTTCCCAACTATGTGATCCTATTGACAGCTTAGTAGCATTACAAATCTTGTTCTCTTTGCCTTGTTATTACCTTAGCCCCAGCCTTATCTCCCTTAAATTCAGAGGCATCCTTCAAAACCTCATTTCAAGCCACTTCCCCTATATAATTCACCTATACCTGTCAAACAAATCTTTGCTGATTGACTGATACATAACTTGCATATTAATACAGTACATGCTTATCTCTATAAGCACATAGATTTTTGGCATAAAGAGTAAAGTATTACTATTTCTTATAAAACTGCAATATTTAACTGAATGTCTTTGGAAATGAAATTCTAAAATCTTTACATGAATATGTTTCATCTAAGGCACAGAGATGAAAAAGAGAAATTTTGGTGATTAAATATAAAGAATAATAGACTTGTTTTTAACCCCAGTCCATATAAGACCAAAGAAATGCCAGGGGAAAGTAGAACCATGAAAGGCAATTACTGAGTAAATTTGGGTACCTTGAAATAGAAAGAAAATTCCAATCTTATACACTAAAGTTTATAGTTTAGGGCAAGAGTTGCAAACTCTTCCTATAAAGGGCCAGATCATAAATTTTTAGGCTTTGAAGGTCAAGAGGGAAAATCAAATTATAACTGTGTCACAGCAATTTGTAGTGCTCTGAGCAACGCAAAGCAACACAGCCGCACATTTGCATATCTGCGGCAATTACTCAACACTGCTGTTTAAGCATCACATACAGCATGTAAACATATGTGTAGGCATGTTACAATAAAACTTTATTTATAAACAAAATTTTAATTTCATGTTTACATCACAAAATATTGTTTGTTTTTCCCAACCATTTAAAGATATAAAAACTATTCTTAGTTAACGGGTCATACAAAAACAAGCAGTGAGCCAGATTTAGGTAGGCCATGGATCATAGTCAGCTGATGAATGGTTTAGGTATATATTTTTTTCCAGTAAACAGATCCCCTCCCAGAGCCTCCAGAAAGGAATGCAGCCCTGCTGATACCTTGATTTCAGCCCAGTGAGAACTATGTTAGACTTCTGAACTACAGATCTATAAGATAATGAATTTGTGGTTTTTAAAGTCACTAAATTTGTGGCAGTTTGTTAAAGCAAAGAATATAAAACTAATACAGTTCTCATTTTTAGTTTTTTCCTCATCTTTTTGTTTTACCTTTTTATCTTCCTACTGTCACTTAATCATTATCTGTCCTTTTTATATGGAGTTCTTCTATCCATAGAGGCCATGAATTCTTGCAAAGAATTTCCTCAAATGTTCTTCCACAGCTTAAAATTCTTGATTTTCACAGGTATGTCACTGAATCTTCTGATGATTACCTTTTCCTTAGATTTGTGGGATTTTTTTTGTTCCATTCATTTCAAATGTTAAACCTATCCAGAATAGTTTGGCATTGAACAAAACTATACAGATCATTTCTACCTAGTCCAATCTTTTCCAAATAGATGTATGTATGTAGGTATGTATGTATGATATGTAGATATGTATGTATGTAGGTAGGTATGTATGATATGTAGATATGTATGTATGTATGATATGTAGATATGTATGTATGTATGGGGGTGTGATGGAGATGTTGAGGAGAGGAGAAGAAGCAAAGAATGGAAACCTAGGAAATGACAAAATGGAATCAGAAACTGATTCTTTTTTAAATTACACCTTTCCATCCTGAAAAAAAATCTGATATACCCCTGCCCAGAGAGATTCAGTGTATATTGAACCACTGTGAATAATGAGAATATATAATGCTCAAGCACATTCTTCATAAAAATGGAAGAATATCACAAATTTTCAACTGTATATATTCACATATAAGGAACTTGATGCCTGAAACATGATAAACCACCTCCCACCCCACCCAAAATAATGTATCTGCTGCTGGAGCCAAGCCTACAACTTTCAGTCCAGTACACCATCTACCTAGTATAGTTATAAACTGTAATCCACAAGTAGGATTTTGTCACAGGTATCCATATAATTTATTATTCTACATCCTGTTAATATTCAAATATTTTTAATATCTATGTTAAAAAGTTTTTTGGGTTAAACCATCTTCCTTTTGTCTTTGCCAAAATTTTAATTTCTTCAGTCTAATTAGTCTGCTATTTTTGCAACTGTGTCATCACATAATACTACTATGGAAGAACTAAGCTTCTTCTTATTCCTATTGTCATTCTCCATGTTCAGTGGCTTGAAAACCATGAAATTGGTAAGATCCTCTTATGGAACTTATGGAACTGTCTCCACCTTCTGATTCAACAAAATAGAATTTGTTAAACCTTTGAGTACAGAGTATTTATCTTTCTATTGTTTAACATTTCCAAATTAAGAAGCTAAGAAATCATCTTTTCTTTTTCAAGAAAATATGTACCTATTTCACTCTGTTGTTGCAAAGACACTTAACAGGTATGAATCTAACAGGTGTGAAAAGATCTAGCTCTAGGACTCTATCTGTTCAGTTAGAAATGTCTTGAGGATATCACATATTATAAAATATGTATCACTGTTTTCCATTAATACTGTTTTAGACATTCTGGGAGAACACCAAAAAATGATAATTTTCTAAGCAATATTTTTATTAAAACCTTCGCACTTAGAGCCAGATCTATTGATATCAAAAATACGAATACAGAGGAATAAAGATGAGGGAAAAATCTGGCCTAGCCTCATGTTTCCATGAGGAGGAACTTCACTGGAATCATAGTTCTCAAAGGAGATGTTTTTGGCATTGGAGTGGGGCAAGAAAATTCTTCATTGAGCTGGACCTCTAGATTACACAAGGCCCCCAAAGCCAGTAGCTTTTAAACACATAGTAATAATTTAAAAACACCTCCACTTATTTCAAATGGCCCAAAGGGATCACCCAGGGTGGAAAAATCAGAGCACTAGGTTAACAGTCCTGGCCTCAGATCCCACTCCTTATTTGCAGCTTCCCAACAGGAGAGTTATCTGATTGATGGGTGAAATCCATTGGTCCATATTACTCCAGTGGGTAGATATTAGCTATTGTAAACCTGTAAATTCTAGAGGTTTTCCTTCTTTCACTTCACTCTCCGCCCTGGACCACGCATATCAGTAATTCTGGGTAAATGTATCTTTTCTGCAAACTGAAATTTTCCCTCATTGAATTCCAGGTTCTGAGAAAAGAAGTGCAGGCAGAAAGGGGTAGGAAGTACTAGTACTCATTTTTGGTCTCCTATCCAAAGCATTATGCCCAATCAGCTATTTAGTACTGAAGCTGATATTGCAAACTCCACCTGTTTACAAACTCAAGAGAGAAAAAAAGCTATTATTTATTGAGGCTTTAAAAACTTTAATTTCATTAGAATGCTTTCTCTACTCCATTTGTCTTTATACCAGCTTCTCTACCAGAAATGGAGTTAAGAAAGGAATAGTCAAAAACTAAACAGTTCAAATGAAATTATAAATGCTAATAAAGAAAACAAGTGCTCCTATATACTCCTGTGTTTATTACAAAACAATATATATTTTCTTTTTTCAATGTTTTCCCTATCTAATGATACTACCTACTACAGATGCCCACTTCTATTGGTAAACCTAGATAAAGAAAATTTAGCGAACAAAATAACTCTACCTATAGTCTTTTATTTAAATAGAGAAATCAGGAAAAGAGCCACAGTGGAACCAACCACAATATTTTTTAACCACAAGAAATTAAAATAGTATAAAAGCTGACTCACTTAAGTTAAAGAAAATAGTCTAAGAGTCAGGTTATAGTATTCAAGTGGCATATGCTAAACATAATCAGTTTTTCTTTGTCGACTTTGATAGAAGAGAAAGTTTATGTATTTAATGTTTATTTCAAAAATACAATTTAACATTTTCTCAAAATATTTGGCAATAATTTCTCTTTCCACTTGCTTAAATATAAGAATATCCTTTAAGAGAATGATCAAAGGGCATGTGAAAAAAATTACAGCTTACATGGTTTTGAAAAGACAGCAACAATCTATTGGTAGTTCCTGTTTATTAAATAGCAAAAAAATAAAAGGATTGGTTTAAGATTCTGCATTAAAGTAAGCTATGGTAAAATGCATTGTGGAAGAAAAGGAAAAGACCCAGTTCTTTTCCCCACTATATACTCAGTCTATCTTTGGGATGAGGCAAGGGGGAGAGTAATTTCCTTATCCCTCAAGAAGGTGATCCAAAACAGTATCTTAATCCAGGACCACTTATGCTTCCAACTGTGTCTTTCTCTAAGGGGAGAGTCAATAGCTCCTTGGCTTCTCAAAGTAGTATATGACACCATAAAGGTCATTCATCTTTGGATTAGAAGGTAATCTTTCCCAATCCTTTCAGGCTATGTATATACTTTGAAAAACCTAGTGATGTCAATCAAGGGGGTAAAATGTGTCATGCAAGACATTTAAGGTGCTATGTAACCAGAACTATCACAGAATCAGTAAGAAATAGACAAATGAGTTTCTTCCTCAATTCTAAATAACCCAATGATAAAAGAAGTCACAAGGGAAGTCTGAAAATATTTTAAGCTGAATAGTCATACTTCTTTGTTTACAAATTCAGATTATGTAGACAAAAAGATAAAGTGTAATCAATAACACTTCACATCTGTCTAGATCATTAATAATCAATTATTCCTTCTTACTCTTTAGGAACAAAGGGCACAGTAGCCCCACTTTTATAGATGAGAAAACAGTTATGAAGGTTATTGTCCAAGGACAGTATTTCCTAACCCTGCCAGTTTTCTGTCTTATAGGCCAAGGTTCTCCCCAGTGCTTTCAAGCAGTACAAGCTTCCTTCTTGGGGATTTATACCGTAAACCTAGCAGAAGGAAGTAAAATCAGATTTTTAGCTCCTTTTGTGTTTTCTCTCTGGAATGTTTGTTCGCTGAATCATTTGGGGCCAATTGGTATGAGCAAAGAGATCTGAAGTGGTTATCTGTGGTTACCATCTTAGAGTTAATCATTAAATGTGGGTCAATGAAGCAAAGGAGCTTTACACGCTTAATATCACCCACTCTCCACAGAAGAGACGGAGATCATCTATTGGGGCCTGTCCAAAAATAAATTGCCTCAACTTCCTGAGCTGCTCATTGTGCTCAAACGGGCACCAGCAAGAAAAAAATTTCTAGGTAGAAGAAACCAGATCTCCTATCCCCATTTTCCTAGCAATCCACATGGACACCAACACTTTGTGGGTTCAGGGATTCACGAAGCACCAAGCAAAGATCCTCTCCGCATCCCACCCCAGCGCCCCCCTCCTCCGTGCAAATAAAGCCATCTCACGCTGCCTAAAGCTCTTCTCTGCAGATACTTATTAAGTTTTGGTCTGCAGATACTTATTAAGAAGGAAAGGCAGGGAAAAGAACAGAGAGGAGTAATACTGGAAAAGGAGGCCAGAGGAACTACAGAGCCGGAGAGCTGGCCAGTAAAATAAACGGACGCGAATTAACTGACAGCACAAGGGAGCCAATCCCTAACCAAGTGAGAGGTCTTGGGAGGTGGGCGGGACTAAAATTTCCAGGGCCCCGCGCCCCAGCCAGACACGCTGGCAGGGCGGGAACCGTGCGTTCCTTAGCAACAGCGGCGGCCACGCCCACCCACCACCCCAATACCAGATCCGCCATCCCCACCCCCACCGCGAGCGTCCTGTTCGCCAGAAGGGGTCCTTAAGTTATTACCGTACATACTGGGTTTCCCGGGCTTCGGGTTCCCCCTCTTCCAGAGCCTCCCTCCACCCGGCCCGCCCTAGTGCCGCTCTCAGGGGCGGAACGACCATCTCCTAAACGCTTTGGGGGATCGCTAAGGACGTGCGCCCGCTTTCAGTCCCGGACCCCGAGCTTCCCTGGCAGGGCCTCCCCAGCCCCCTCGCCCTCGCCGGACACACACACCTCAGCTCAGCCAAGGCAAAGGCCGACAAACTTCGTGTCCGGCTGGAAATGTTGCTGTCCACGGTCCTGTCACTCAGAGGCAGGGGCGGGACGAGCCAGCCGCACACCCCTAATCCCAAAGGGCGGTACGAAAAGAGGCGGGGCTCGGCGGAAAGGGCCGGGACCAGTCCCCAGCCCGCGCTCCGATTGGTCAGTCTCTCTCCCGCCTCTGCGCGGGTCCCGGACGCAAAGGAAGCCGGCCTTTCCTTCCTCTAACGTGGAGTCCCAAATTCCAATACTTGACTCACGAAATGACCACAGAAATTAGAAATAAGGACTATGACTTGTTTTATAGATATAAAACACAAGAATACGTTATTTTGATTGTTGAAGCCTTCTCACCTAACACACACTCCCCATCCCCACTCTCCGGGGAGCATCCCTTGGAGGAAGCATGAACCATCTCTGAAAAAAATCATTGTTTGCAGATTGAAGTTTTAACAGATTAATCAATTTAGGAAAAGTGATTCCTGAAATATGACCAACAACAAAACTTTGGAGGTATGTCCAGGTATTCAGTTTTCACGTCTACGAAATGGGAATGAAATACTAAGTTATTGGGAAAGCATTTGACAGTTGAATGATTTATGCCTAATAATCATGTACTCCTCTCAACACCCAACAGAGCTGTTATTATCCAAGGCCTATGAACAATGAAGCAGGCTCAGATATGTTACATTTATTCAATCATTCAACAAATGAAAAAGTGCCTGTAGTCGTTATTTTTTATACTGTGGTAAATTGAATTTAAAATTCTTTCAAAAAATTATGCGATTTCCAATTTAATTTTTCAATTTTTCTCTTGCCCTAGTTAAGTTATTTTCCTATGGGCCAGCCCAGCATAGTTTCAAAAAAAAAGCCCTTGAGAAAGAAAATAGCATACAGAATAAAGACGGACTGAGACAAGTATAAATAGACTAACTAGAAGGTCTCTGAAATCTCTCAGGATATCAGGGCCAGGAATTGAATTCAAAATGTAATTTTATTTTCTTTTCTCCTAAATCATTTGCTGGTCTCCAGTTCCTATCCCAGAAATAAAGGTAGAGTTAAATGAGATTATCTTAATACTCTTAACCAGATTTGTATGCGTGTGGTTTTAAAATAGTGCAACCCTTTTTCCTTTTATATTAAACCAATACCCAGAAGTGTTTATCTTGTCCAATACAGTAGTAATAAAGGAAAAAACAAAACAATACTTCTGGACAAGTGCTTTGAGATTCAATTAAAATGTCCACTATACTATGATAAAATTGTTGGAATAAAAGAAACATTCCAATTGCAAATGATTTTATTCTCTTCTGCTGAATTTTCAAATTCTTCTGAAAGCTCACTAACTGTAAATACCTCTCCACAAAATTTCTCAATTTGTATAACTCAAGATCACCATTATGTTTCCTTAATCTTTTAAAAATATTTTGTTTTAGACTAAAAAGAAAAAGCTATGATTGTATATTAATAAGTACGTTATATAAATAAATACTGTAAGATTTAAATAAAAGTGGTGAATTATTTATTTGAATCCTTTTTCAATTGCATATTCAAATAAGGACAGCAAATGCATTTGTTTAAATATTCTCACATATATAAGAGATTGTACATTTAAATAAATGTATTGTATGTATGTAAATGTGTAATCATTGAAATAAACACAGCTGTATATTTCCCATATGTATAGCTCCAGATGTTTGAAGCATACATTCAAATTTCTGGAACTCTACACCTTGGTATCTAGTTAAACATCCAGTAGAAAATACTGCGCTACATATACAGAGGAATACACATCAAAACTTTATCCTCAATGAGGAAATAAGGTTAGAACAATGAATAATGAGTCTCTGTCACTGAATTTCTTATCTTGAACATTTTCTTTTGAGATAGCTTGTCCTGGTAAGTTGTTTTGCAAGCACTTTACTGTTCTATAAAATGATCACTTGCCAACTTACCCTATATGAATAGGACTATTGCAAAGTAGTTTTACAAGTATTTATACAAATAGTTAAACTCCAAAACATAATGTTTCTAGTTAACTTCTCCACTTTGGAGTAGGAGAGTCTCATGTTATCTATGCCTCAGTTGTTTATTTTTTAACTTACACTTCTGCTCCAATACTTGGAACATTTATAATTTGAAATTTCCCCATAGGCACAAATTTACACTAGAAGAAATTATGAAGTACAAACTAACCTAATATGAAATAAAATGTATCTTAGGGATATTGAACAAGAAGTAAATGGCTTAATGTAAAATTAAAACATCCAGATGTATATTATGAATATGCTTATTTCTTTACCATGTAATGACAGACATGCTACATTTAAATTTGTGTTAAGTTGAAATATAAATTTAGAATCTAATAATTACATGAGCTAACACTTTGGTCTAGATGAATATGCATATAGCGTGAAATTTGTGGTTACCAGTTTGGATCATTTGCAGAAATTATGATTCTGTCAAAATATATGAAATTCATTGGGTATATTAAAATAAGAAATACAATATCAAATTATTCAATCTTTTTCAGCAGTTCTTTGCCTTAAATTTTAAAGTTTAAATATCCAAATTAGCTCTTTGAGTAGCTGGAAAATGGCTTTTTTAATAGGTCAAATATGCATATTACTATTTCTGTTCAGTCATTCTAGAATATAGGGATGCATTTAAGGTGAATTTTGTTTAAAACATGTAAAGAAATGGTTTTTCATGTGAATTCGTTTAAGAAATCCCGGTTGATCCCCAGAGTCTGTGCTTGAAAATCTTGGTTTTAGCCCATAGTACTATATTGAAACAACTTAATAAAACCTTGAAAATGGGTATGCTTTTCTTAAAGAAAAACTTCCTTTACAAAACTCAGAAAATTAATAAACCATAAAAAATATTTTTCATTAATTTGTGTAATATTTGAAATTATAACTATATAGCACATATACAGAATGAACTCCCTGGGAAGAACTGACATACATTATTAAATACATATTCCTATATTTGTTAGATTTTTTGATTACTTGATTGCAAAACTGTCTCTGAAACCCAAAATAAAATTATATCTCAAAATATTCTTCAGACGTTACAAGAACAGAGAGAATTATTTCATGTGCATGGAAGAAAGATGGATCATATATTACAAATATTTGGAGAATATAATTTCAAATATATAGCTGCTAGCTATTTCTTTAACTGGCAAATCACATGTAGGTAAAATGTATATCTTGTAGCCATTTGAAAATGTTCACATTTACTTTTTTTTCAATTTATTGAAAATTTAATCCAATATGATAATGATTCTAAACCTTCTGAAAACAGGATGCCGTTTACAAATAATTCACTGACAGCATTTTTTTTCCCTTCTGAAGGGTACACATAATAATAATGGCCTTTTTTCAGTTGATAGCCCCCTTGTATCTAGGTGGTGACTCATTAATCAAAACTGCTTTGATCTCATGCCCCTTTCACTCTCAAAACAAGGCCTCTGAATTCCTCACATCAAGAAAGGAGCAATTGCAGGTTTTCATAGTTTTCACTGCTACAGGACAGAATTGAGGCATGGCATCTCGATGTACTTTTGTCACTCACCATTGCTATGACTCATCAGTATTATATTCATTTAATGTCACACTGATAAAAGCAATCTTCCTATGCTCCCCCTATATCTTAACCCCCAGATTCTCCAATTCAAGTATTCCAGAGCCCACTTACCAATGCTTCCCTTGTATTTGGGGATTTTCTAAATGTCTTTATTATTGACATTTAATTTAATTCCACTGTTGTTAGAGAACATACTCTGTAAGATTTCAAACTTCTGAAAATTACTGAAACTTATTTTATAGCCTGGCATATGGTTTATCTTCAATGATTGTTCCCAGTGTGCTTGAGAAGAATGTGTATTTTGCAATTGTTTGGTGTAGTCTTCTATAATTCTAGAATTAATAATATGTAACCTTAAATTATTGCTAAGATTCATCAGTATTATATCCATACGATATTATATCTTTAAGAGTGATCCCTGTATGCCCCTTCTTCATACTGTCCCTAGTTTTCTTCTCCCCTCCCACCAGCCCGAGCTGGAGTTCACAGTTGCACATTTCACACACATTACTTTACACTTTCCATTCGTACATCACACTTCACAGATGTCAGAACCTTATGACAGTGTAATTCCATTCATCTGCCCCCACTCCGTCTTTTGTATTATTGTTTTATATGTTTCTTTTAAATGCATTATAAAACCTCAATTTAAAATGTATTTGCTTTTTTTTATGTATTTATTCATTTGAGAGAGAGACAGAGAGAGAGGCAGAGGGAGAGGGAGAAGCAGACTTCCTGCTGAGCTGGGAGCCTGACATGGGGTTGGATCCCAGGACCTGGAGGTTGACTCCAGCTGAAGGCAGAGGCTTAACCATCTGAACCACCCAGGCGCCCCAAAATGTATTTGCTTTTGACCTAAGTGGTTAGCTTTTTTAAAGAACACAAAGAAAATTGTCTTTTTATTTACTCACATACTTACCATTTCTGGCGCTTTTTGTTCTTTTCTACATCTCCAATAATATCAATTCCCTTTGTACTGTAGAATTAGTATTTTTTCTATCCTCTCCAATTTTCAAGTTTCCTTTCACACAAAATATGAAATTATAAATGATTCTGTTATTGTGTACATATATATGTGAGTATATTTCAAATAAAAATGAATACAAATAAACACATATATATACATATATGCATTTTTACTTTTGAACATTTTCTTTGGATTCAACAAATATGTCTACACATTTCAATTATTTCTTGCAACATTTATCTGAAGTCACATTTACTATCCCACATTATCTTCAGAAATAAGAAATTGAGGCTCAGGGAGATTAAACTTTTTAAAGCTTATTGTGTACTTTTATTTCTTAATTAGCATCCATCTTCCCTAACCCAATACTCTAAGATTCATTCCTCTTCAATACTGTATAGTGCTTAGCTCACTATTGGGAGGCCCCCAGGTAGATCTTCAAAAATGATAATGAATAAATAAAAGAGTGAATCCAATTTTTAGATATAGGTATAGGTATATATAGATATAGATGATATAGATGCTGAATCAAAAAATGCAATTAGAGGGCGCCTGGGTGGCTCAGTTGGTTAAGCGACTGCCTTCGGCTCAGGTCATGATCCTGGAGTCCCGGGATCGAGTCCCGCATCGGGGTCCCTGCTCAGCAGGGAGTCTGCTTCTACCTCTGACCCTCTTCCCTCTCGTGCTCTCTATCTCTCATCCTCTCTCTCTCAAATAAATAAATAAAATCTTAAAAAAAAAATGCAATTAGAGTGCATTTTTTCCCACCCCCTGACCCTGCCTCTGGCAACCACCAATCTATTCTCTTTATCTATGAGCTTGTTTTTTTTTCTGTTGTTTTGTTTTGGGGCAGGGGTTGTTTGTTTTTTCTTTTTAGACTTCACATATAAGAGAGAATATGGTATTTGTCTTTCTGTGACTTATTTCACTTAGCATAATGCCCTTGAGGTCCATCCATGTTGTCACAAATGGCAACACTTCATTCTTTTTTATGGTTAATATTCCACTATATATTTTATATATATTATATGTACACATATGTGTATATATATGCACATAATATATATATATGTATATACCACAGTTTCTTTATCCATTCATCGATGGACACTTAGGTTGTTTCCATATCTTGACTATTATAAATAATGCTGCAATGAACATAGGAGTGCATATATCTTTTTCAATTAGTGTTTTC
Organism: Eumetopias jubatus; assembly: GCF_037043125.1. Lineage (NCBI taxonomy): Eukaryota > Metazoa > Chordata > Mammalia > Carnivora > Otariidae > Eumetopias > Eumetopias jubatus. Next base: position 150,410,025 of record NW_028274810.1, on the reverse strand, counting down.
ATTTTCTTCAGATAAATATCCAAAAGTGGAATTGCTGGATCATATGGTAGTTCTATTTTTAAGCTTTTGAGGAACATTCCATACTGTTTTCCATAGTGGCTACACCAATTTACATTTAGCCAAAGCAATCTTGAGAAAGAAAAACAAAGCTGGAGGCATCATGCTCCCTGAATTCAAACTATATTACAAAACTATAGTAATTAAAACAATTGGCATAAAAACAGACACATAGACCAAAGGAACAGCATAGAGATCCAGACATAACCCCATGTATATATGGGCAATTAATTTACAACAAAGGAGCCAAGAATATGTGATGGGGAAAGAAGTCTTTTCAATAAATGGTGTTAAGAATTAAGTATTTTTTAATAGTCCAGGTGTGTTGGTGATATTTTCTCTCAGTTTTTGTTTATCTGAAAATGTCTGTCTCCTCTCTCCTTTTTGAAAGTTACTTAGAATTTAAGGTTGAAAGTAATTTTTCTTTGAGCACTTTAAAATATGTCATTCAGTTGTCCTTTTGTCTCCATGTTTCTTTTGTGAGGTTAGCCATTATTTATCTTACTGTACCTGTTTGCAAATTTATCTTTTCTTTTCTCACCTCTGACTGCTTTCAAGATGCTATCCTTGTTTTTCAGTCTTTTGACTGTCATGTATCTAGGTGCTTCTCTGTGTACTTATCTTACTTTGATTTTGAACTGGGATTTATAAGCCAAGGCTTCATATTATTTGGGAAGTTTTCAGCTACAGTTTTTCAATTAACTTTTTGGGCCCATTTTAATTCTTCTTTCATTCTTATTTTTATCTTTTATTGAAGTATAGTTGATATACAATATTATATTGGCCTCAGGTGTATAACATAGTGATTTGACAATTATATACATTATGCCATCCTCACCAGATAAGTTGTAGTTACCATCTCTTTCATTCTTTAATGCCAGTTACATGAATGATAATGTATCACCCAGATCACTGGGGCTCTGGTAATGTTTAAGCCTTTACTCTTTGTTCTTCAGATTGGATGCCTACTTCTGCTGTCTTTAATCTGCCCTTAAGCTTATTCAGTAATTTTTTCAATTCAGTTACTATAGAATTTTTAGAATTCCCATTTAAATGTTTGTTATATTTCTATTTCATTTCTTATATTTCTATCTACTGAGATTCCTTAACTCTTCACTCATTAAGGCTGTATTTCCCTTTAAGTGCTTGAACATGTTTATAATATTTGTTTCAAACACTTTACCTAGTAATTAAAACATCTTCTCAAGATCAGTTTTTATCGACTGCTGTTTTCTTTGCTGTTGGTCATATTTTCCTGCTTCTTTGCCTATCTGGTAACTTTTTTATTGAATACTGAACATTGTGGATGATACACTGTAGGGGCCCTGTAGGATGTTAAATTCCTCTGAGAAGTGTTTTGTTTTGTTTTATTTTGTTTGTTTTCTACTAGCAGCAAGTTCAGCTATAACCAATCACCTTGCATTTGCCTAGCCTCGGTTTTACACTCTGTGAAGGTGCATTAGTGGAAATTCCAAGGTGATCCCCAGGACCCTTTGCATTGGCTATCCTCAAATTCCAAACACTGTTTCCCTCCTGTTCTTGTCCAGGCTTGGTTTTAAGCTCTGTTTGCAGAGGTCCAGAGTAGTTCTTACTTTAGGATATGGCCCTTGCACCTAAGTTGTGGTTGTGCTGTCTCAGTTTTATTCCTGAAGTATTTCTGAGGTTTCTTCATTCTACTTGGGCTGGAATTTCATCTCTCAGCTCTGATTAATCTCTAATATCTTTATTCTTCTCCCAATCTCATAGCCACTGGTCTTTGGTAAGCCTTGCAAAGTCTTTCATCGCATATACCCCGCCTATTCCTTGGCCAAGGACTTGTAGGAAACCCCCAACCAGACTTTTGGATCCTTCCTAATGTGCATCTTTCCTCTCCAGCTGTTTTGACAACCTCGGACACTAAAATCTACGTCTGAAGACCCATGAAACTGATATGCTTTGATTGTGCTTCAGCTCCTTATGCTGTGATCAGGACATTGGCTTCAGACAGAGAGCTGCAGCGAACCTGGGGGCTCATGTCAAGTGTTTCCCTTCTTTAAGGAATCACAGTCATGTGCTAACTCTTGCCCAATGCCTGAAAAATATTGCTTCCTATATTTTGTACAGCTGTTAAGGTAGAAGTGTTAGTGTGGCACTGATTATTCTGTCATGGCATGAAGCAGAAGTTCACATTGATATTTGAATTTTTATTTTGTCTTAAAATTTTGCTAAACTTTTTTTAATTGCCTTTATCATTTTGTTTTTTACACAGTCATTTTATAAATAATGACTGTTTTTTCTTTTCAATACTTACTAGTTCTTTTTCATGCTACAATACTGGATAGAAATGATGATGGTCAGCGTTCTTATCTTCTCCGTATTCTCAAAGGGAAAGCTTTAAACGTTTTTGATGTGGGGAACAAAGGGAAAAGAAAAAATTTAAATTTCCTTACAACTTATAGCCCATTGACAAATCCTTGAGACAGGCAGAGTGACCTTCCTCTAGGAACTCAACTGCCTCAATGCTAATACTTTAGCTTTATATTAGCCCAACCTCCAGGATCCCATAAGTCTCCTTTAACATATACAAATTCTTTTGGAAGCTTCTTTTATTTGTACCCCCCAAGATATATGTTAGCAATCATTCTCCAAGCATATGGCTGTTAGCAATCATTCTCTTAGCGTATGGCTGAAGGGTTTCATGACTAAGGTTTTATTCGACAGTAGTAAATGACCTTTTTCTAACAACAGCTAGCCCCTAAGGTCTTGGAAACTTGCTTCCAGATTCCTTAGAGACTTATGCTATCCCTAACCCCCTCCCAACTTGAAAATATATAATGGGCCACTCCTCACAACCCTGGTGCAGCTCTTTCTGCCCACGGGTCCTGTCCCCATGCTTTAATAAAACCACCTTTTTGCACTGAAGACACCTCAAGAATTCTTTCTTGACCATTCACTCTGAACCCCACCATTGTCACATCACTTTTATCATTAAGTATTTCTTAGCTATGAACTTTTTTATGGCATACTCAACCAGGTTAAGGAATTTCCTTTACATCTAGCTTTTAAAGATTTTTTAAAAAATCTTAGGTGGCTATTGGCTTTACCAAATATATTTCTGTATATTTGAAATGATCATAATGTTTTTCAACTTTTCCTATTGGTGTAATGAATTAGATAATTTTCAATATTGACATTAACCTCAGGGGCTTTCCCACCATCGTACCAGGTGCAGCTGAAGCCCTGGCTATTGGCCCAGGTAAACACCTGGCCATGCACAGGGCTTCAGTGGGTCATTGGGAACCAAAAACTTTCTTCATCCTTTGACACCAGGCCACATGATATGACCCCAACCAGGAGGGTGACAACACTATCTTTTGTACCTGGGCCAAAGAGACAAGGAAGTGAACTAAGAATGGATAAGGCCAGTCCCACCAAGTGGTAGGCCAAGCAGTCCTGAACCGTTAGCAAAACCCAACACTTCCCCCTAATTTTTACTGAGCTCTAGAATGTATCACTCAAGGCTAGCTTCGTGGCATGAGAACTATGTGAGCCCACAGGACCATATGCTCAGAAGGGCCCTGTGGTTAATGCTCTACTGTCGTCATCATGAAATTCTTAATAATTTTATCTTTGAACTTGTCTTTTGTAAAGGGAGTTTAATTGGATAATGGAGGACGTGCATGAACAGAGGAGATAGACACGGTACGCATGTTTGCCACCATTCCTTGGCATCCCATCGCATGTAGAGTTTAGGATGCCCTGTGAGCACAGAATTCTGGCAGATTATGATGTGTGGGAGTTCAGCATGACACAAAATACAAGGTAAGTGTGTAATGAAAGTCACTGACAATACCAATAGAGTATTGGTAGAATGTTCACATATAAAGAAGTGAAATAAGAACAGTTGAGTTAGTTTTGAGCAGTGTTATTACTATTTTAGCAAGAACAAAATGCATATGCATGTATGAGCTATGACATATGAATTGTATAATTTCAGTGGGTCTGCATATCAGCAACTGACCAAGGATACCTGGCTGGAAACATGTATTGCTCCAGGTGGTCTGCTCCTATAACCTCCTCAATTTCTGCCGATAGGAAATTATATTATTTTACATAAAGTAAAAGAAACCTAAAACAATATACTTCCATTTCTCAGGCCCTTTGTTATGGTCGTGCACTTTATTTCTATATACATTACGAGCATAACATTATGTTATTATTTTTCTTTTAATAATTTTCCTTTAGAAATATTTTTAAAACATGAAAAAAGGTCTTTTATCTTTACCTACATATTTATAATTTGTAGTGTTGTTTACTCCTTTGTGTAGATGGATGTTATTTTCCACTGGATATTGTTTTCTTTCTGCTTGAAGGACTTCCTTGAACATTTCTTATGATGCCTGTAGTGATCTACTTCTTTTGTATGACTGAATAAGCCTTTATTTTGTCTTCATTTTTTAAGACATTGTTGTTGGTTATAAAAGTTCAGGTTGGTGGTTTTCATTTCAGTATTTCAAGGACATTACCCCCACTTTCTTCTGTCTTACATTATTTCCAACAAGAAGTCTGCTATCTGCTATCATTTTATATTTGTTGTTCTACAAGTAATAATTCTTTTTCTCTCTGACTTCTTTTAAGATTTTCCCTTTATCAGTCCCTTTAAGCAATTTGATTATATGTTATGATTTAGATTTCTTCATGTTTCTTGTGTTTGGGTTTGTTGAGTTTCTTGGACCTATGTGTTTTTTATTTTTATTAAATTTGACAAATTTTTAGTCATTTTTGCTTCAAATATTTTTTCTATCCTCCCACTCTTCCATCTCCTTCAGGGACTCCAAACACATACACATTGGGCGACTTGACCTGTTTGTATTTTTCTATATTTTTTCTCTCTGTATATACTTTAGTTTGTATTGCTCCATTGCATTATATTCAAATCATTTATATTTTTTGTTGTTAATCTCATCCACTGTATTTTTCATATCAGAAATTTCTTTTTATATCTAGAAGTTCAGTTTGATAACTTTTCTGTATCATTCATTCCTTTCCCTAACAGATTCCTCCTTCCCTCTGCTTTCTTTAATATTCAAAAGATAATTATAAGAACTTTCTTCATCCTTATCTACTAATTTTATCATCTGTGTCACTTCTGGGTCTGTTACTACTGACTAATTTCTTTTTGCATTGTATGAGTCATATTTTCCTGTATCTTTGAATACCTGGCAAATTTTTTTATTGAATGCCAAACATTTTGAACTTTACCTTGTCGGATGCTAGAAACTTGTGCGTCCGAAAATATTCTTGAGCTGTTTTCTGGAATGCAGTTGTTACTTAGAAACAATTTAATCCTTTTCGGGCTTGCTTTTAAGCTTTGTTAGGCAGAAGCAGAGCAGACTGTAGTCTATTAATCTTTCCCCACTACTGACCCAAAACACTTGTGTTTATTCTAACCACTGCCCTTTGAATTATGATGTATTTCCACTTTGGCTGGTAGAACATAAACTATTAATGACCCTGTGTTAGCCCTATAGATTGTTCCCTCTGCCTCTTCCAGGTAGTTTTTTCTCAGACTCAGGTTGTTTCTTCATGCACACTCACTGATCAGTCCTGAGCTGACATTTGGAGAGGTAACTTTTATGTTTATGAAGAACTCTCACTCTGCAGTTTTCTGCAGTCTGGCTTTCCTTCCTGTGAACTGTGGCTCCCTTGGCCTCACCAAATACCCAACTCCATCATCTTGACTGAGGGGTACCAGCAGCCTCCACCTGTGTCTCCTCTCCCTGTACTGTGGCCTAGGAACTGTCCAAGCTGTAAACTGGGACATTCAGAGCCCTGACCTCAAATTTTTTCCTCCCCCCAGAGATCAGTGTCCTGTGCTGCCTAATGTCCAGTGTTTGAAACCATTGTTTGACAGATACACTTGAATTTTTTGTTTCAGGTGAAAGTTAGATTTGATCTCCATTACTCCATTACTCCATTACAGAAGTTCTGAAGTACTCAATTTTATTTGAAATTTATTTGAAAATTAATTATCAGAACCTTTTGGTTGTTGGAGAAAGGTGCAGTCTTTCAGAGAGGATGTGTATCACCACAGTAAGCACATTAGGGCAGTAAAAATGTAGAATCATTTAAAACTTAATTGAGGGGCACCTGGGTGGCTCAGTTGGTTAAGCATATGCCTTTGGCTCAGGTCATTATCTCAGGGTCCTGGGATCAAACCCTGCATAGGGCTCCCCACTCAGCATGGAGTCTGCTTCTCCCTCTACCTCTGTGCCTCCCCCCAACTTGGACTCTTTCTCTCTCTCAGATAAATAAAATCTTAAAAAACAAAAACTTAATTGAAGCATAAGAACCTCAACTATTGACTGCACATACATGTAAAGTCTAGCTTGTGGCTACAACTTCTCAGGGAATTTTTTTTTCTCTGCTCAGAAACAGCAACAATAGTTCTTTGAGGATAGAGGCATGAGTATATTTAACTTTGCTTCCTTCTTACACTGACGTTCCCAACTCAATGTTTGAGAGTTTCCTATCAGATTTCCCACCTTGGGTGGGCCCTGACTCCTAAAGGCTGTGAGAGCCACTGAAGTTTCTACCTTTGACATATAGTATCGAAAGCAGTTTCGATTCCTGCTACTTGCTGAAATACAGCTGTTCCAATTAACTGTTACTGCATAACATACCACCACAAATCCAGTGGTTCAAAACAACAATAATTTTATTAGGATCAAAAATTCTGTGGGTTGGGGGCGCCTGGGTGGCTCAGTTGGTTAAGCGTCTGCCTTCGGCTCAGGTCATGATCCCAGGGTCCTGGGATCGAGTGCCGCATCGGGCTCCCTGCTCCTTGGGAGCCTGCTTCTCCCTCTGCTTCTCTCTCTCCCTCTCTTCCTCTCTCTCTCCCTCTGTCTCTCATGAATAAATAAATTAAAAAAATATAAAAAAATTCTTTGGATCAGGAATTTGGACAGGACTCAACAGGAAGCGCTTGTCTTTTACACGTTTTCTGAGGTCTCAGCTGGGGAGACTGAACTGCTAAGGGAGGACACAAATGGCTGGTAGTTGGAATTGTCTCTAGGCTCTTCTACGCAAATGTCTGGTACCTGGATCAAGATGTTTTGAAAGCTGCCTTGCACTTAGCTAGAGCTGTTGACAGGAGGACCTATACGTAGCCTTGCGCTATGGCTTGGGATTCTCACAGCATGTTGAGGTCACATTGCAGAAGATCTGTAGGATGGAAGAAATTATTATACTCATCTTTGGAAAATGAGATTTGTCATACCTTCTCTTACATTTGTGGTTGAAAATGCTTTAATCTTACTAACTCTTTGGATATATACATATATAAGGATTTTTCATTGTTTTTAGCTGTTTTCGGCATTAAGAATTAAACAATGAGGAATTCCCGAGGTCAATCTGGATATTTAGGCTCAATCGTTTCACTAGATATGGAACTCTCAACTTTTATATATATTTTAAAATCAATTTTTCAAATTCCATGAAGGTCTTACTGGCATTTTGGTGGGCATTTCACTGATATTACTGATTTTTAGATGCCTTTTTAATATTGTGTTCTCATTCTTGAACATACATATTACTAGTCTTTTTTATCGCTCGTTAACTAAAATTTCAAAATTATCTCTATTCAGGTCATGAACATTTTTCTTTAGATTTGTTTTTTGGGATATTATAGTTTTTGTGGTTTCATGAATGGTATTCACTACATGCTGCTATATTTTCTAATTGCTTACTACTGGTTTGTGGGAAAGTTATTGATTTTTGCATACTGATCTTGTATCAGGTCATTCCACTTGCTTCTTAGCTGTTGCCAGTTGTGCTTGCTGATTATCTTGAAATTTGGGATCATGTACAAATAGTAGTGGGCTATCTTGGAATTTGACATTATACATGAATGACAGAGTTGTTTCTTCTTTTTCAGTGTATATACCACTTTATTTTCATTATTCCAGTAGCTAGGACACCCAACATAATGTTGAAGAATAGCAACAATAGAGAGAATCTTCATCTTGGTATCAACTGTAATTTGAAATATTTTTAATGTTTCACCATAGTGATATGGTGTTCACTTATGTATCTGGTACTTTATTAAATTAAAGATGTTCTATTCTAGACCTGTTTTGTTAAATACTTTTATTATGAATGAATATTTACTTATATTAAATGTTTATCATTATTCATTAAGATAAATAACATTTTATTATTATTACATTAATAGATATTCTAATATGGGAATATACTTTACCCTGAAGAAACACTACCTAGGGGCGCCTGGGTGGCTCAGTCGTTAAGTGTCTGCCTTTGGCTCAGGTCATGATCCCAGGGTCCTGGGATCAAGCCCTGCTTTGGGCTCCCTGCTCGGCGGGAAGCCTGCTTCTCCCTCTCCCACTCCCCCTGCTTGTGTTCCTACTCTCACTGTCTCTCTCTCTCTGTGAAATAAATAAATAAAATCTTTAAAAGAAAAAAAAAGAAGAAAAGAAACACTACCTAGTCATGCCTTTTTTAAAATGCTGCTTAAATTGACTTTTTAATATTTTATATGGTTTTGTATCTATTTTATAAGTATAAATGGCATATTGTGGGATGTGTGTGTGTGTGTGTGTGTGTGTGTGTGTCTGTGTATGTGGTGTTTGCTAGCTTTGCTCACTTTTGGTAACTACTGAGTATACTAGGTTAATAAAGTGAGTTAGGTAGCTCTACCTTATTTTCTTTGCTCTGGAAATCTCTGCAAAAGATGAGAGATTGTTTATTTTTGAAGTCTTGCCAGAATTCACTATCTGGGCTAAAATTATCTGGGCTTGCTACTGCTTCAATTTCTTGTAAGGTTAAAGGTTTAATTCAGTTGTTCTAATTCCTCTTGAACACACTTGGAAATTCACATTCTCCTAGAAGCATATACATTTTTCATAGTTTTAAAATTTTATGGTATAAAATTTTATATATTCTCTTATAATATTTTAAACTTTATTCAGTAACTTTGTCCATTTGAGTTCCTAATGGGTTTCTCCCTTTTTTAATGACCATATTTTCGTTATTTTTTTATATTTATCTCTCCAGAACTCTTGCTTTTGGTTTCTGTTGATCAACTTTAGAATTTTTTTGTTTTTTGTTATTTTTTCGATATATGCTTTCATTTTACTGACTTCTTTTTTTAAGTTTATGTTATTTTTGTTCTATATTTATTACTTATCTTTAGTCTTTATTGTTTTCTGATAATGCATTTAGGTTCATAAATCTTTGTCTGAGTTCTGTCATGGACACAAAGTATACATTTTGTTAAATAGTGGTTTTATTCGTTAAAAATAGTTTAATTTTTCTTAACAAAGAATTATTAGAAGCATTTTCTTTAGTTGATAGGTTTGTAGATTTGGAGGGGGCTTGGAAGAAAGCTATTTTTTTGTGTTAATTTCTTATTTTGCATCTTCAATGAATATGGCCTCTGTGGTATAAGTGTTTGGTGGCTTTTTTGAGATTTGTTTTGCGGCTTAGTACATAGTTGCTTTTTCTTTTGGTGTCCCATTTGTGTTTAAATCCTCCATTGAACACAAACCTATGTAAAATTCTATGTATATCTACTAGATTGAGTTTGTTAATTGTGTTATACAATCTTATATATCCTTTTTCTCTGTGGTGCATTTAGAATTAACACATACTACACCTTGCTTAAACCCTTAATTTTTTTCTTCTTCCTCTTCTGTTGCTTCAAGTTTTCATTTAAATTCGAGTTAGTTAGGGATAGCTGGGGGGCCCGGGTGGTAAGGGCCTCTTGGTCTCGGCTCAGGTCATGACACCAGGGTTGTGAGACGGGCTCGCTGCTCTGCCCTCAAGCGTGCATGCACTCTCTCTCAAATAAATAAATAAATCTTTAAAAAAAATTTTTTTTAATAAATTCTAGTTAGTTAACATGTAGTGTAATATTGGTTTCGGGAATAGAATTTAGTGATTCATCAGTTGCATATATAATATCCAGGGCTCATCACAACAAGGGCCCTCCTTAATGCCCATCCCCCATCTAGCCCATCCCCCCCCACCTCCCCTCCAGCAACCCTGTTTGTTCTCTATAGTTGGAAGGCTCTTATGGTTGGCCTCTCTCTCTCTTTTCTCCCCGTTTCCCTATGTTCATCTGTTTTGTTTCCTAAATTCCACGTATGAGTGAAATCATATGGTATTTGTCATTGACTAACTTGTTTCGCTTAGCATAATACATTCTAGCTCCATCGACATCATTGCAAATGGCAAGATTTCATTCCTTTGATGGCTGAGTAGTCTTCCATATATATATATATATATATATATATATATATATATATATATCCCTAACTTTGTATACACCACATCTTCTTTATCCATTCATCAGTTGATGGACACTTGGGCTCTTTCCATAGTTTGGCTATTGTTGATAATGGCGCTATAAACATCAGGGTGCATGTACCCCTTTGAATCGGTATTTTTGTATCCTTTGTATAAATACCTAGTAGTACAATTGTTGTATTGTGGGGTTGTTCTATTTTTAGCTTTTGAGGAACCTCCATATTGCTTCCTTACTTATTTTTATATCTCTGATTCAACAAATCAAAAGTTTCTAAAGGAAGGTATTAAAGTTTCTGACTATGATTGTGGATTCATTAAATTTTTTGTGTATTGAGCAGTTTTACCTTATGTATTTCTCAACTATGCTGATTGCTACTTAAAGAACATTTACTGCTCTATACTGCTAAAATTCCTATATTATATTTCATTAGTATGCCATATTCCCTCCCCCTCTTGAATGCTGCTTACCTTAAATTCTATTTGGTCTAACGTTAATATCACTATTTATTTTTTTCTTAACAGGTTTCTGGTTTATTTGTTTTTCATTTCTTCCTCTACTTCCCAATATGTGTCCTTATCTTCAGGTGAGGTTTCTGCTAGTGAATGCAATCTGCTTGGGATCTTTTAAATTTTCTCATAGTTTCTAGACTAAAAAGGAATATCCTTCTTGTTTTCTGGTGCAATCCTGGATATTTTTTAAATATTTTTACTATGAACTCCAAGAAATTGAAACAGAAGAATAGGATACAGCATTTATCTAGTGTGTCATTTTGATCCTGGTATATTAGTAGTATTTTAGGCTCTGTAACTTATCATATCTCAAGGGCATGATTTTTCCTTATGAAAATAATACCTTTCATTTTATATTACAGAACATACAATAAAACCCCATTTTCATAATATCCATAAAAAAGTAAATTTTCTATTTTTTGTAAGAATCTTAGAAAAATCAATAAATGGAGACAAAATAGAAATATTTAAAATTAGCAATAGGTAGTAAAAAGACATTATTAATTTTGGAAATTTGGCTTCTCTTTGGTAATTTTTTATTTGAAATCTGCTAAATTAACAGTTGCATCATTTGCAATATTACTTTATTTGGGTATTTTTCTATGGAAAACAATTTTGCGATTCAATTAGACTTAAAAATGGAAAAGCTAGACAGTTGGTCCACTTTAATTTTAGCAATGTATATTTTCTGATTTTCAGTGGGAATCATGTTTTTATATATAATATATTTGTTGTGGAATGTTAAACTATAATTGTACTCTGCAAACTCAATAAATTGTGTTGTCAGCCAGCCGAATACATGAATACTGGACAAGAAAAAATTCTTTCAACAATTGGACACTCACTGAATTAACCATAAGTTGTTCAGTTGTGGGAAATGTCCAGGATGAGGAAGGGATCATGATTGACTGCTTTCAAGGCAATTTTATCCTGCCAGAACATGCACCAGAAGTGATGCAAAAATCTGAGAGAAATAATTTTTCTATTTCTAAATGATTGGGTAAATTAAGGATATACTGGCCTTTTAAGTGTTCCTGTAGACTCAGATGCCCCAAATATCAACGGGAACTATTATATTCTCTTTTCCATACAGCCAACTGTCCTCTGTTATGTTTCCTGAAGGGGGTCACATTATAAGCCCAGAAGTAAGACAGAGTTATGATGTGAAACTGAGGCTCTTCTTCCTCTTTGTTGGGGAGTGACAGTGCCTAAAGGAAGTATTAAGAGAAAGATGGACCTTGCTGCAATCCATTTTGAGGATCTTTGGGGCCTTTCAGAATTAAATTTAAATGCTAGGTCTATCCAATCTATATGCAACAGATTGGGCAAATTACTTAATGTCTCTGTGCCTTAGAGTTCTCATCCATAAAATTAAGATAATAATATCCAGTTCACAGTGCTGCTATAAAAATTATACAAGATGACGTTCGAAAAGTTACAAATGCAGTGAAAGCCATGGTATGAATTATATGGTTTTTAAATTTAAATTTACTCTAAATTACTTTTATTTACTCTACAAGTGCTGCACTAAAGAGAGGAGCAGGGTTGCTATATATGTGCTAAGACACTACTTGTGTCTTCAGATTGCTCTATTAGAGGTAATGCCACAGCAGACACAAAGCAGACACAGACAGGAGATGAGAGAGCTTCACTTCAACTCAAGTCAAAACAAAATATTCTGCAACTGTTCATATGCACAGAGTAGAGTAAGAAACAAGTGCCAAATTTCAGCGGTTTCACAGATTAAAGGTCTATTTCTTGCTGACTTCACAGTTGTTACAGAAAGGCAGTGGGGCCTCTGCTTCACGAAGTCACCCAGAGAATCAGGCTTCTTTGACCTACAGGTTCTACTATTCCCACATCTTGAAGATCTTGGGTGAATCCATTACACCTGGCAACTAGAATTAAAAAAAAAATTTGAGAAACACATGGATGCATTCTTAGGGACCACACGTGGAAGCAATATATATCATTTCCAAATTTTTCATATTGCATTGGCCAGAACTCAGTCATACATGGTCCCACCTACTGGAAGAGGGGAGGCTTGGAGATATACTCTGTGTGCCCAGGGTGGAAAGAAAATAGTCTGATAAACAAATAGCGTTGTTTCAGCCACAGATATCATTTGGTCAGGTATCGAAATAAGGATAGAGAGTTCACTGAATTTTTCTTTTTAATTTCCTCACCTAACTTTTTTCATGCTCCTTTCATATGATCTTCAGAATAAACATCCAATTTTTGCTTAAACTGAAGATCAAACCCAAGAATAGTTTATGATTTGCTAATCAGCTTATCTCAGCAGATCTTAGTTCAGTGCTGGATTCTTATGCCTAGCTCTTTGTAAAACTGAGATGCCTCAACCTCTCCAAGTTTCATTCACCTGAAAAATGCCTGTCTAAATCACAGAAATGTAAAGTTAAATTGAAATAATACATGAAAATGTGTTTATAAATTAGGAAGCATGAAGCATTATTATTACTAATGAAAAGATGGCTGAAAAATTACTATGGTAATGATGTGGCATTCTATTTCCACTCTGCCCTGTCTTCATCAAGTCCATTAGCATCCCCGTGCAAATCATGTTGTTTAAATGTCAGATGTATATTTGACATGTACTATACAGATGGAATCTATATTTAGTTAACACTTTCTTATACTGAGAATGTTCCAATGAGCTATGAGGTAAAAAATAATGAAGTCATCACAGGGGACAGGATCTTACCATTACATAACGATCCAAGGACTTGGAAGACAAAGATCCAAATGAAGAAAAGGGAGAAAGGAGTTTTGAAGGTCACATTAAACAGGGGTCTGAAAAGTGGAGAATTCAGTTGATTGTTAACATTATATTAGATATCAGAATAAGAAAGAAACCTGAGTATAGGGTCTTAAGCTAATTCTTCATTAAAGAATTGAAAAGAGGAATTTAATTCTTTAGTTCCCTTTTATTCTGTTATAGACATTAGCCTACCTTTCAAACATACTTCCTCTGCAATAAATCATTACTTATTTAACATTTACAACTTTGTCCTTAATCACATAAATGGAAACTTAATATCAAATAGTTTTTCATGTAAATTGGAAGATGATGTGCCAGTTCAATGAAGTCGCAAGTTATAATTTTTAGGTAGGTGGAAAATGATTTTTTTTCTCTCACCTCTCTTACCTTCCATTTTGGCTTTCCCTGCCTTTCCCTACATTTTCTTCATTATTTTTCCAAAAGTTTTCTTGACTCTGTGTGTATTTTACGTATTTAGTCTCTAAAATCTGGAAACCACAGCCAGGATATTCAATTATGCATAATGCTGTACTTGTTACCTCTAACTGAGCTAAATTCTATGTAGAATAAATTAGTTCTTCTGCTAATTATCATGACAAATTCCTCTCCACCTGTCATGTGTCCAAAGGTTAATAAATTCATTGTCTTAATTTTTTTTCCTAGACTCAAGTCAGATACTACTATATATTTATTTCATTTTAGTTTTCTTTTTTCTTTTTTTGAAGTCAACTGATACTGTGGGTAGATTTTGAATGACTACTACTGTTCTCCAAACTTGTATAATACAATTTCTTAAATACGTAGCTTATTTTTACTTAAATATGAGTTGAAGGGTGCATGTGTCTGTATGTGCAAAAAGAAGAGAAAGAGCCTAGTATCTGTACAATAAATGTTTATTGAAAATTTTGCTAGTGACCATGAAATTTTTTCCATTCCTCATGAGTACTCTATAATAGTTTCTAGACTCCATCTCCTATTTCTTCTTCCACTTTTTTATTTCCTGAAAGCTCCCAGAAGAACTCTCAGTAGATGAAATCCATGAACCTATTTATTCCTGGTAGAAAAAAAACTGGGAGATAGCTTAATTTAGAGACATTAGAGGAGACTGGGCTTCACTCTATTTTCAGTTGCCATTCTCTGTGGGAAACCAAAGGCTAACATTTAATCTCAAGCACTTACTGTTTGTCCATGTCTGACATATCCTAAAGTCTTCCCAAGGCCTTGTTATCATAAAGAGTCTGACAAACTTGACCAAAAACATGTTAATTGAGGAAAATGTAAGTAAAATGACTTTTTGTTGTTGTTACTGTTGAAGCAAATTGAACAAACCTTTCAGCTAAAAGTAAGAAAGAGAGCTTTATTCAAGCCCAAGTTAGGACTGCTGCCCAGGAAACATGCTCTTCACAGGGAAGAAAGTGTTACGAACAATGAACAGCTTCTACAGGGTTATATACGTTTTTACATTTTGGAAAAGCTCAAAAGATTACAGATTAGCATATAGGCAGAAATCACAAGTTTTATCATAGAGGAATTCAGTGAGTAGGAGCATTGATCGATTATCTCAAGGACAAGATGGGTTTCCTTTAAGCTACTCATTCACAAAGCAGATAGACGTACAATGCATGATGGCGGGCCATAAATCAGGCTTTGGTTTGAACAAAGTTTATATAAAGTCATGTTGACTTAGAAAGAAATCTAAAATGACTTCTCTTGTATATCAAGCCTTGAGAGAGTTTTCTCCATCATTACTTTTCTTACAAAACTGTATTATACATTCCATGCCCAGGATCTAGTCAAGAAGAGGCCACATAAGGTGGCCATTAGCATAATCCAGGTTCTAACCTCTCATATTTACAGGCTGGGAACCTTGATTTGTCAGTTTATCAAAATTAATAACTATCCAATATTCTCTACAGTGACTAATAATTAGAGTAGTAATTTAATTGTTAAGAGCACCAGATGTTTTTCTCTGTATGACTAGCAAATTTTCTCCCTATATCTGAGTTATGTGGGAAGTCAAATTACTGAAAAGGTATTTGTGGCCTTACACCTAGCAAACTAATTCTAGTTAAGTGATCTGAATGTACAATGATGTAGGATGACATTAGGGTTCAAAGCCGATGGCCAAGAAAGAATTCTTGAGACGTCTTTGGTGCGAAAGGTGCTTTTATTAAAGCCCGGGGACAGGACCTGTGGGCAGAAAGAGCTGCAATGGGGTCATGAGAAGTGGCCTATTTTACACTTTCAAGTTGGGATGGGGTTAGGGATAGTGTAAGCCTCCCAGATATTTTGGAAGCCGGGTTTCCAGGACCTTGAGGGGGCTAGCTATTTTTGGGAAAAAGTCATTTATTACCATCTAATAAAACCTTAGTTATGATACCCTTCAGATGTATATCAGTGGATCATATGCTTGGAGGTGATTGCCAACATGTATCTTGGAGGGGTGGGTAGAGATAAGGGAGGTTTCCAAAGGAATTTGTATATATTAGAGTAGATTTACAGGATCCTGGAGGTCAGGCTAAGATTGCCTTTTGCCCTTAGCAAAGTATTAACACTGAGGCAGTTGAGTCCTTAGAGGAATGTCACTCTGCCTGTTTCAAGGACTTGTCAATGGGCTGTAGATAGTAAGGAAATTTAATAATTTTTCTTCTGCCTTTGTTTCCCACGTCATTCCTCCCCACCAAACAATTTTGACCCTTAAATCTTTAAGGTTGCTGAGGGAGGAAGGGCTCATCTTCTGTGAGATTTTCTTTCTGAATAGGAGCATAGAGGTGTCTCTACCATATATATAACTCATATATACATGAGTTACGGAAAGTAGAGGCAGCTGAGTCCAAGGGCGACTGCATGTGTGGATCTCCCCAAGTGGAAAGGAGCATCTGTCAGCCTGAAGTTATGGCAGTGAAGGAGTCTCGGCACCAAGTGGAGAGAGGAGGGAGAAAAGGGCAGAACATGATTAGTATAGCAAAAAGAAACAGAAGCCCAAATAAGAGTCCTATGATAGTTGACAAAATTCCTCTTCCAGTCCAGGAGTTTAACCAATCATTAAAGGAAAGAGAGGGATCTTTAAAAGTGCCAATTTGAGTATCCATGTCCGTTAGAAACCCAGAAATACTTTTGTGGTAATCTGGAATGCATACACAGCATTTTGTTTTTATGATAACACAAGTTCCACCTTGGGCAGGAGTTAAAACATCTAATGCCATTCTACTTTGTAAAACTGCTTTACACATTTGTGTTACTTCGGTATATAGTAGAGAAATGCTATTTTGACTGTCATTTAGGGTTTTGACCATGTACTTATTAAGAGCTTCTGTGTGCCAAACAACATCGTCTAGTCCCAAAGAGGGAACAAAAAAAGATGTTAGGTAGTCATATCGATGAGACACAGAACATGTCCACCATCATTTTAGATTTGGAAAGTTGGCTGGGTTGGTATTGGTTTTAAAATAATGCATCCATGCAGGATGCCTGGGTGGCTCAGTTGGTTAAGCATCTGCCTTCGGCTCAGGTCATGATCCCAGGGTCCCGGGATCAAGTCCCACATTGGGCTCCTTGCTCAGCGGGGAGCTTCTCCCTCTGCCTGCCACTCACCCTGCCTGTGCTCTCTCCTTCTTTCTCTAACAAATAAATAAATAAAATCTTTAAAAATAATAATAATAATGTGTCCATGCATTCAGGCAAAACCCAGAGTAGAGCAGCCTATCCAGCCTGGGGGAAGCCATGGACACAAGTTAGAGCTACATAGCCCTTGGTCCCATTAGGAAACAGTCATCTAATCTTGGGTCTCCTTTAACTGTTGTTAAGATATCAGGGGCTATTCAGTTTAAGCGGGCCATCTTTTGAATTTGTGTAATAAAAGACAGTCTGTTGTCACTTTGTAGGGACCAAAGGAGTCCAAATCTAGGGACAGTTTCTCTTAGCAAAGTTCTTGTCACCTCCATGCTCTTTTTACTCAAATCAATAGCCTGGTGTAAACCCTGTATTACCTTCCATTGGTTATTTTGGGGTATAAAGATTTTTCCCTCATTATTAACAAGCCAGTCCTGTGCATTTTTTAATATCCTCATTCCTGGGCTATGTGAACTTCTTAGTCTGAATAGACTGAACTTACGGACTTGATTGGAGTTAACACTGGTAAAAGACTTAATATTTATTTATTTTGTGTGGCCTGCTTGGCTGCACAGTCTACTGAATTGTTTCCTTTAGATCCTAATGTCAGATCCTTTGATGTCCTTTGAGGTGAATTACAGCTACCTCTTTAGGCAGGTGTACAGCCTCAAGGAGAGTCATAATTTCAGGCCCATATTTGATTGGGGAGTTATGGCTTGATAGTAATCCCCTTTCTTTCCAAATTGCTCCATGGGCCTATAGGACTAGGAAGGCATATTTGGAGTCGGTACAAATATTAATTTTTAAGACTTTGGCAATTGCAAAGCATGAGTGAGCGCTGTTGCATACCCAGGTTTTCTTATTCCCTTTTCTATAAAACTAGTGCCATCAGTAAGCCAACTGTCATCTGCATTTTCAATAGGGGCATCTTTTAAATCTGGTCAACTAGCATAAACAAGATCAATAACCTCTGAACAGTTATGCTCTATAGAAGTATGATGGTCAGGTTGAAGCATAAGCGTAGCTGGGTTTAAAGTTTGACAGGTTTTAAGTATTATTTCAGGCATATCTATAAGCATAGCCTGGTATTTAATAAGTCAGCCTCCCATCATCCATTGGTGGCCTTTGGTCTCTGAGACATTCTGGACCTGATGTGAAGTCATTATAGTCAGGGACTGTCCCATAGTGAGATTTGTGATTTTTATTTTTACCTCATACTTATTTATATTTTCTAAAATAATTATATCCCCAAAGGCGAATCCATATTCTTTTTATATCATTTTTATTGTCACAAAAGGAAGGAGGGAGGTAGAAAAGTATGTATGTTTGTATATATACACAGTGTTTAAATTCCATGCCACCTTTTCTGGCATTTAAATCAAAAAGGGCACTAGATTAATTAGGTATATTTTATGTTTTACTTTCATACTAAAAACGATAAAGTCAATTTTATTTTCAAGTATTATAATTCGTTCAGTGATTTAACTCATCAAAAATTATTCTGTTTTAGATCGACTCTGTTCTACTTAATCCCCAACATTTACTTGGGTAACATTAACACTTAATAATTTGGTCATCTCAAACATCTGTTCCCAGAGGCTTCCCAAGATCCATTTGGCCCATGCATCAGTTCCTTGTATTCTCATTATGCCAAAAGATAGTTCTCTCTGAACACCTGGCAAATTTTATTGACTGTAACTTTCTCAAAATTAGAGATTATGTCTTATTCAATTTCTTATACCTTGGGGGGGTGAATATTATATGATGAATACATGTTGAATATTATAAAAATGTCTAACCCTTTTCCCCAATCTGTAATTTTAGTTCCATTCCAACCACAATACAGCAGTGATTTATTCACTTTTGGCAGTAGACATGCAAAAATTACTCTTAATTTTATTTAGAAAAGTGATGAACAATAAAAACTAAGAAAATTAGTACATTACAGATGCAAAAATATATGGACAAATCAGTGAAAGAGAACATACAATCCATAAACAAACTCTTTAGTCATGAGGATTTAATTTAATATGCAATAAAGATAATGTTACGTTTCAGGAATGGAAGGATTAGTCTATAAAATGTTTCTATTTTAAAATAATCAGTTTAGAGCTACTTCACCCCAAAAATGAAAATAAATTCCATGTGCATCAAAGTTAAAGCTTAGAAGATATTACAACTAGCCAGAATAAAATACAGCACAATATCTGGATAATCAGAACCAGTTAAGGATAAAAGTGAAGGAACCATCAGGGAATGTACATTTGACTACACGAAAAAAACTTTTTTAAAATCTTGTTTTTTTAAAAAAAATCAGAGAATTAAAAGACAACAAATAATGGGAAGAATGCCATAGGTATTAATGATTTTATTTTACTTACTTTTTTAATAAAGGTTTAAAACTTTTTTTTAAGATTTTATTTATTTATTTGACAGAGAGAGAGAAAGAAAGAGAGCACAGACAGGTGGAATAGCAGGCAGAGGAAGAGGGAGAAGCAGACTCCCCACGGAGTAGGGAGCCTGATGCGGGGCTCAATCCCAGGACCCTGGGATCATGACTTGAGGCGGAGGCAGACACTTAACTGACTGAGACACCCAGGTGCCCCAGTATTAATGATTTTAATAAAGCATTTGTAATAACTCAATTACTAAGGTCATGAAAGAGCAATACATAAAAACATAAATTAAAAATAGAATAATGCTAGGACAATATTCCATATTGGTCAGAATGTGGTAAAATTGAAACATAATGCTGAGAATCCCAAAGAAACTGTGTATTATGTGCTTTACATTGCTTGTTAAAATAACAAAATGAAGAAATACATTTCATGAAAATTTGCTCAAATGTTGAGAACTTTTTTTGTCATTTAATAAGAAAATTAAATTAGCCAGAACATCTGCTTCTCTAAGAAGTTCACTCAATTACAGTACTAAAATTGATGGTATTTTTACTGTGATGCTTCTGTTTTATTTCCTGTGATTTCTCTTTGTGCTTCTTTGTAATTTTTTTGGTCAGATTTGCCAGAAAACTGTTCATGTTATTGGTTTTTAAATTTAAAAAGACATAAAAATCAAGTTTTATTTATTGTACCAGGTAGGATTTGTTGATCTCAAGTGACAAAAACTGCCTTTGATTAACCCAAGCCAAAAAAAAAAATTAAATTTATTACTGGATTATAGAATTGAGAAGCATGAATTAAAGGAACTCTAGGGATTTTAGAAGCAAGATCCCATGATAATTTTTTAGGTTCTTATTAAAAGAGTGACACAACTCTAGTTTTATACACTACTGTGGAGATTTGGATATCCCTTCAGATTTAAATTTCTGGAATAAAAAATCCAACTCCTATCAAATAGCTCATTGGTTCTAGTAGCTTTTTAAAAATTTTTATTTTGAGTCCCTAGGTTTTCTTGATATATGCAGTTATCACAACAATTTTGTCTTTTATAACCCAGTGTTCTTATCTTATTGCACTAGTTATTACCTCAAAAATAAAATGGAATAAATTACTTATTTCTTAATTTATTTAATTATACTTACTTAATTTTTGTGCCAGCCATTGTGTAAGGCTTAGAGGACATAGCAGAGAATAAAACAGACAAAAACTCTGTACTCCTAGAATTTACATGCAGGAGGTCAATATGACATAGACAATAATGCAGGAAAATAAGTAAAATATGCAGGGCATTATACAGTTTTAAGTGTTGATGATAAAAATAAAACATGGAGGATCATAGATAATGTTGTTGGTGGGCTGAAAATAATGGTAACAGGAGGAATCCCTATCTTTTCCTAATTTTAGAATATAGATTTTCACTATTTAGAATGAGTGTTATTTGTTGCTGTGAAATCATCCTTTTTTATATTTAATTATTTTCTTTCCATTTCAGTTTTTTTTAATTAAGAATGGCAGCTAAATTTGATAAAATTATTTTAAGCATTCACTTTTACATTCAGAGAGATTTCCTCCTTTAATTCATTAATGAGATTAATTATATTTATGGATATAAGCTCATTCTAGCCTTCTTAGAATAAATAATATTTTCTAATAATGATTATTTTTAAAATGCTCGATTCAATTTGCTAATATTATATTTAAAATAATATAGCTTTATTTATAACAAAAATTGGTCTACAATTGTTTCTATTTTGTCTTATCATAATCAAATTTAAGAATTATTTCAATGAGGAATTTTCCATCTTTTTTTCTATTGCCTGAATCATTTAAATAGCATTAGGACTATATCTTCTTCAATATAAGAGTAGCTAACTTTTATATGAAGCTTAATCTATTGCTGACTATTCTAAGCACTTTATGTATATTACCTTAGTTAATCATCACGGTGACTCAGTGAGGTAGACATTATTATTCACATTTTACAGATGAGAAAACCTAAGCACAGAGAGGTCTATATATCTAAGTTCATGAGAGTGTGATGCCGTTTTTTAAATTGTTGATATTAAATACACTTTTCAATTTATTTCATGATCATCAATCTACTCATACTTTGTACCACTGTTAGATTTTATTAACTTAAATTTTGCTAGAAAAATATCCATTTCCTCTAATTTTTCAAATTTGTTGCCTAAAGTTACCATTTTTCTTCTTACAAATCTTTTATTGTTTATGTATCTCTAATTATGTTTCTAATCATATTCAAATCATGTTTTTTGCTCTCATAACTTTGTCTTCAATAAGGCTCATTAAGGGATTTAACTATTTTATTAGTCTTTCCAAATAACTCATTTTCTACTTCTTAAAATTTTATTAATGTCAACTATATTTTTCTAATTCCTTTTTCAATTTTTCAATTTTTTTCAATTTTTTTAATTTACTAAGATGAGTGTTGTGTTCTTTTATGTTTTTTATTAATATTAAAGAGTGTTTATAGAAATAAGTTCTTTTTTGCCCATTTTTTCACTTGCAACCTATTTAAGTCTTTGGATCCCAAATGAATTTCTTATGGACATGACTCCTTTCCTTTTATCTATATAGCCCTGGTATCTATTTGCTCACTCTTGTTTTCACCTTTTAAAAAATCCCTTTGTTTCAATTATGTTTCATAAAAAATAATCACAAAGCTAACAACTGCTTTCTCTAAGAGGCAGAATTCATCCCATTCATATTCAGGGGAACAAGTTATATATTTACTTTTATTCTTTCTACTTCAATGTATTTTTACCATTTAGTTTACTTTGTTGCTTCTTCTATTTTTTCTTTTTTTTTCTTAGATCATTTATTCCCCCTTTTTACCATTGTTAGTTTAAAAGTCCTAATATTTCTCCTGTCCTTCACATGCTTAACACTCGATCAAAATATATTTTTATTGAATTACATCAAATGAGATACTATATCATATTACAGTACTCTTTTTACTCACTGCCCCACTTTTCCAACCCCTGTCAAAGTAAATCTCTGAGAATGCTGTTAATTTTGCTGTTCCCACTGCCAAACTCTTTAGTTTGATAAATTAGAGCATTAATTCTAGAGTACTGTTGATTTTCTATTACAATAAGTTCCTTCTCTTCCAAAAATCCATATTTATTATGTTACTATTTCAGTCACAGTTCACTAAACTATTTTTATTGAATGTTTATTGCTCACCATATTTTTTCCTTTCTATTTTCCTACCATTATCTGGGAGTCTGGTTTGTAATTCATTCTTTATTTGGTTATAGTGGAGTTTTTCTCACTTTTCTTTTTAAAGATTTTATTTATTTATTTGACAGAGAGCGAGAGACAGCAAGGGAAGTGGGAGAAGGCAGCGGGCTTCCCGCCAAGCAGGGAGCCCGATGCGGGGCTCCATCCCCGGACTCTGGGATCATGATCTGAGCCAAAGGCAGACACTTAATGACTGAGCCACCCAGGCGCCCCTCTCACTTTTTCTTAAATGTCATTTTTTATACCCTGATATCTTTGCTAAGTATAAAATTTTCAGATAACTCTCCTATTGTCTTAATGTATGTTACTGCAGTGTTTCTTTGTTTCCAGTATTGTAGATAAGAAGTTCAGTGTCAGTCTGATTTTCTTTCTTCCTTTGTTTTCGATTCAGTTGTTCTGATGGGAAATCTCTACATTTTTCTCTTTTAGTGAAATTCAGAAGTGGTATTAGGATATGTCTCTTTTTTCCCATTTACTCTGCCTGGAGTTTGGTGAGCCCTTTCAATCTGGAGGATAAAACCATTGTTAAAAGCAAAGAATTTTTGAATGTAGTTTCTTTCAATTTCCTCCTTTCACTTCAGTTTAGATCCTCTATGAATCTTTTCCCTTTTCTCTTGACTGTTTCCATATTTTTAAAATTTTCATTCTGTTTTGAAGTAATTTTCCTATTATTCTTCCATATCATTGACTCCATTCTCAACAGTAACTCTTTTTTTCTGTTCATCTACCAATATTTGTTTAATTTGAAAACAGGGAGTCATTTACATGTTATAATTTTTTCTACTTAAAATGACACTATTCTTTTGGCTGAACATGTTAGGTATACATCTTGCAATTCTAGTTCATAGGGGCATCTATTTTATAGGTTTTTCTTCATCCCTGTGAAAGTACCAATATTTTTCTTTACCTACTCATTTCTTCATTCAACCCTAGTAGCTAAGTGAGGTTTCCTGGATTATTCATGTGATAGGAAATCTAAGAGTAATAGAAGGTACACAGATTGGCATTTTGTGAGCAAATGTATAATTTATCAACTGTCTTGTTTCTGTTAAAACACTAGAAGGAGGCTTTTTTGATCTATGTTCTCTCTCTGTAAAATTCTTAATGCGTTCCCAGTCTTGGACATAAGAAATATCTTAGTCCATCTGTGTGACTTTCCTTACAGTCCTTCTGGGTTCTGGAATATCCTGAATTCCAGTGCCCCTCCCCCCCACCACCAGGATAACATGTTCTACATGTTTTCTCTTCCAAATATTTTGGTAAAGGCTTTGAACAAGTACGTATTGTTCCAGTTCTGTCAAGGTACTTGCCCTGTTTCCTGCATTTCAGAGATGTAGTTGATAGGAAATTGGGAATGAGAGTGTCCTGGGCTTGAGTTCAGAATGCCATTTTCCCAGATCTCTCTGAGTGAGTTTATAACAATGTAAATCACATCATGTCACTCCCCTAATTAAAATTCTTCAATGATTTTCCATTGAACTTGAAGTTAAATCTGAACGCCTTTCCATGGTCTGCAAGGTTTGCATGATCTAAGTGCTGTCTATTTATCCAGCTTCAGCATGCACCACGCTAAACCTTGTCCTTCTATTCTGTTTTCTATTTTGCAAAATTTTTTAAAAATTGCTGGTCCATTGATTGCACCCTTTTATTATTTTCTAATGTTCTTATGACATTTTAATTTTTTTGTTGTTATTTCAATAAATTTGGGAAGGTAAATTGATGCGTGTGGCCTACTGACTCGAACCAGAAATCAAGACAGGCTCTTGGACAAAATTGTGTATGGTGTCCTATGGATGCTATAATAGTAACATGGGAGGAATCATGTTGGATATCAAGGAGCAAGGAGCTACTTGTATATGGGTTTAATGGTTGATAAGAAAAAGGTTCACAAAGGAGGTGAAATGAACTCATGGACTCTTATCACCTTGACATCAAGAACTGTGATTAATTCTTTTCCGAATCATCTCAATACTGGTTATTTATTAGTGTAAGACGGTAGTTACGTATTAAATAGTGAAATAGGTGAGAGACTGACCCCTTCTACATTGTGGAAAGATTCTACTCGTTTGTATTACCAAACTTGCAAGAGTTTGGACCTCAGATAGACTGGTCTTTTTTTATTTTTAAGAAAGCTTAATAAACAACCTTTGTGAATTTGCACAGAAAGACCTAGAATTATGACCAGAGTGGATACTGAGACTAAATTAATTATAGCAAGTTAATTAAACTGAATTAATCTTAAAAATAAATTAATAGAAATTCTTAACTAGCAAGAGGTAGAGTGTTGGTTGAAGAAATGGAAAAATGGGAAAATCACTTCAATAGAGGTGGGGTGCACATAATCAAGATAGATACAGAATGGGGCCTATGAACATTAGTATCCACTGAGAAATTCCTTATGTTGAGGACAATTAGATAATTTTAAGATGACCAATACTCAGGGCGCCTGTGTGGCTCAGTCAGTTGGGCATCTGCCTTCGGCTCAGGTCATGATCTCGGGGTCCTGAGATCGAGTCCTGCATCGCGCTCCCTGCTCAGCGGGGAGCCTGTTTCTCCCTCTGCCTGCTGACCCCCCTGCTTGTGTTCTTTCTCTCTTCTCTCTCTCTCAAGTAAATAAAAAAAAAATTAAGATGGCCAGTACTCAATTACACATTTTTCTCTCTTTCAGTGCTAGAGTGTAATTTCCCTTCATTTCCTATAAACCTTTAGTAAAATATGTTACAAAGAACACCTTTTGCTAGTAATGTATTAAGGAATCATTAACTGAGAGGAACTGAAAGAGGAGGTCCACAGAAAGTGAGATAGTAGCACCAAAATCAATAAACAAACTGGCACTAGGAATTCGGATTGTGCAAAGGAGTAAAGAAATATGTCCTCTGGGAAATTCTCAAAAATATTTTATTTTGCTGGTATTTCCACAGTACATGTGATAGAATTTTGAGAAATATTATTTATGTGTTAAAAGAAAGGGCATCTCAAACTTTATCAACCATGTAAGGCTAAAGGACCCTGGATATCTAGGTTACAAATTTGTTATTTTTTTAAGTGAACGATGTTATGTCATCTTAAAAGCAGCTCAATTTCTATCCTTACATCTAGTCATCAGAAGTGAGATTTAGTGTTTGTGATTTAGTCTCAGATTTTGAAATAATGGATACTATTTCCTTGATGTTTTAAGTACTAGTAAGTAGGCATGAGGGCACTGAAGAAAAGGCACTGGTATCTTAGCACCTACACATAGTAGATTTATATATATATTTGTTGAATGAATGAATCAATCCATCAGTTAATCAATCGATGCATGAATAAGTGAAAGAATGAATGAAAAAAGAATGAATGAAGAGTCTAGGAACTGGGTTTAGTTCTGACCTTTGAGATTCAACTTTTTTTTTCTAGTTTTTTAAATATTTTTATTTATTTGAGAGAGAGAGACAGAGCGAGAGCAAGACCAACACAAGCGGGGGGAGGGGTAGAGGGAGAAGGAGAAGCGGGCTCCCTGCTGATCAGGAAGCCCAACGTGGGGCTCAATCCCAGGACCCTGAGATCATGACCTGAGCCAAAGGGAGACTCTTAACCAACTGAGCCACCCACGCACCTCGGGCCTCCACATTTTGAAATGTGGAAAATTTGAATTTGATCTCTGAAATCATTCTAGTTCTAATAGACCAAGAAAGAGTATTAAATGATTTCCAACAATAAGACAGTACTTACAAAAATGAAATAAAGTGAAGTCTAGAAACATTATAATACCCATTAATCCAGACAAATTAATTAAATAGTTACAGCATTAATTTTCTGAACATTTAAATAGATCATATAGAGATAGATAAAGGTATATAGCATGAGAAACAAGAGCAGTTATCAATGAAAGAAAGTTATCACAAATGAAAGAAAATGTAAAGGTTCAGTCAGCCCAAGGCTAAAACTTTTTCTGCTAAAACCTCAATAAACAGTAACTTTAATTTATTCATATTTTAATCCTATATAAAGTCTCCAACTCAGTGCTTGGCCCTTAATAATCCTGCAGTAGGTTTTTGTAGAATAAATGAATGAATAATTAATAATCACATTATGTAATCAAATATTAAATATTTAGCCTACTTAATATTGATATATTTTAATTCTCTTTCCATATTCATTTTAATTCTTTCCATTAATTTTCAGTGTTATAATAAAAATGTAGAGAGAGGGAAATGGGTTTAAGCTTCAGTGTGAGGATTTATAGTCACTTTAAGAAAGACAATTTGGCAGAGAAGAGTGTAGAATAAGAGATCAGTTTACTGAAAGAGATTGGGAAATTTTTAAGGGGGTAATGTTAGCACAGTAAAAAGGCAGAAAATTAAATTAAATCAATACTTTTTAGACTTCTATATTTTATATCTCTCATCAAAGACTGTCAGGAACTGGAGAACTACCATGATAAAAACAAAATTCCCTCATTTTGTGTAAGGTCAAGGATTTTATGTATAACATAAGGTCAGTTATGGGTAAATATAAAAATATAATAGCATTTGGGGAAAATGTTATTGATATCTCAAACACAAAGAAAATAGTAAATTTTATTAGTTTTTATTCATTTTAAAAAATAATTATTGAAACTCTATTATGTTAGTATTTTAGAAGTGAGGCTACAAAAATGAAATAACAACTTTAAGATACATACTTCAGTGGGAAAGTCAGACAAGTAAAGCACATTTTCAAGAGAGGCTAATATGTTTTAATAGGTGAAAACCAAGGAAATGCTAGGAAGAGTGAAGAAAGAACATCTATCTCAGTTTAGGGAAAGATTTACAAAAATATCTCTAGAAACCACTAGAATATCTCAGGTAGGAAAAGGAATATGTCTTTGGCAGAGGAATGTAGACTTGTAGGACTGTCAAATTCAAAGTCATAAAAGCATGAGACAACATGGTTTATCCAAGCACAAATGTCCACTATTTCTGGACGTCTGAGGTGCTGGAAAAAAGTGAAGAATGAGTTTCCAGCTTCAGGATCATAGTTTGCTAGTATTTAGAAATAGTTTAGTAGCACTTAATGAAATTCAGAGTTCTGTGTGTGAGTGTGTGTGAGAGAGAGAGAGAGGTTGAGAGAGAGACAGAAAGAGAGAGAAAGAGAGAAGGAAAGGGAGAGAAAAAAATAAGCATACTGATATGAGCCAGATCACATTCTTCTGGGGCATCTGAAATGTTGAATAAACAAATATAATTGTGTTAACAGCATTTGGTAGGCATTTCCCTCCAGCTTTCAAGAGTGCTGGTACAGTCATATTTGAAATTTGACATATTTTCAAGATGTAGCAAACCCAGACAAATATAATTTTTTAGATACTTCAAAGAATATTATCACAATAAGCATAGTTGAAGCCATGTCTTAGTAATAAATTCAAATTATGTGCCATCTATGGCATAAATAATTCTTCTAGATTGTTGGCCAAATTCTACCTTTTTCTTTATTAACCATTTCAGAGTTACTATCATAGATTCAACAGTCTTTGCCTAAAATTGAAAATCGTGTTTCTCTCAGTTCTTTACTTGAGTCAAAACAAATGTGTTTTGTAATAAGTGTGAAACTAATAAAATAGTCATTAACTTTGAATTATTTTTCTTCTTCTTCTGCTAACTCAACAATACATGTAATAAATGTTACTTGTTAAATTTGACTTTTGTCCTTGGTACACTCTGCTTGATTGAGCAATATTTAGTTTTTAAAATTTCATGTATGATTTGTTTAAATTAGTTATCTCATATTGAATTTTTCATTCTAGATAGTAATCATGTCTTCCATTATTTTTTACCAGTCTTACATGTTTGAATTTTCTAACATCACACTTTAAAATTGTTTTTACAAAACCTAAAAGTGCTTCATTATTTTTTGTAAATATTATGCTATTAGTGCCAGAAAGCACTGTTGTACATGGCTTAAGCAAGTCTATTATATTATTGTTTCACAATCATCATGCCAATATACAGCGTTGTTTGCTTTTCTTTGTTGAATACTAGCTACTGCTATTCATTAAACCTTTATTATAGCTCTAGTAGTGGCTTGTGTTTCGTGTGCAAATGACATTTTAATTTTGTTTTAATTGAAACCTTAAGTGTTTTTGTTCTGTTGGCCACTAGCAGACTTGACTACTAATTTGAAACTTATGACAAAAGTTAAAAAATATGTAGTCTCTGACCATTTAATTATTATATATCCTAGTTTCTTTCTCCATTTCAATGGAAGTTGGTAAACATTTATCCAATGGAGTATTGTAATTACTAGTTTGAACTGGATCATATTTTGCTAGAAATAGTGTATGAAGTTAGAAGGTCTTGATGGCCATCTTCTAGGATCATCACCAAATGCAAACAGTGAAGTTCCAGAGACAGTTTTCTCCAGTTTTTCGGCTTCATTCATGTTATTTTCTTCATCTTCTAATAGGCAGGCCAAAATTAGAATTGTTGCTTCTGAGGGGTGAATTTGATATAAATAATTTTTTATTCTCATTGTTCATCAACATTTAAATCTTCTTTTAATAAAGAAGATGAGATTTCAACTGATCAATTCAACTTACAGTTTGATGAACATAATTTTTTTTCTCATCATTGTTTTGAGCAGTAACTAGATATCCATTAAGTAAAAAATATGTAATGCTTTACATATGAAGTTGATGTGTTACACATTGTAAAAATTGGCCACCTTCCCTTGTTTCCAGTTTTAAAAACTTAATGAAATATCTTCTTTGCATGTTTTCCATTTATTATACATTTTTTTCCTTTTCTGAATTCCACTTTTATAGTTTCAGTTTCTATCATGTTCTCCACTTATACTCATTCCCTTCACTTGTCAGAGGGGTGATGGAAGGGATGGATCCTAATATTGTAAACAATATTAAGGAATTTTTTAAAAATTTATTATATTCAAAGTATAGAAATTTATATGAAAATATAAAAGAAAGTAGCTAAAATCTAAAAATTATTTTAATATATGTTCAAAGTCATATTTTTCTTTTAAAATTTTCAAAATTATTGAAATTTTAAAGTATAAAAATTATAACTAATACATATAAATTTTAAATTAAAACTTTAAATAAAGCTGAATTTAAAATGTCTTCTTGAAAATGTAATTAAATCTAAATTTTTAAATATTTTTAGAAGGATAAAACCTTTACAATTCTTTTTTTTTTTAAGAAATGTATTTATTTATTTGTCAGAGAGAGAGAAAGAGCAAGAAAGCACAAGCAGGGGGAGAAGCAGGCTCCCCGCTGAGCAGGTAGCCCGATATGGGGCTGGATCCCAGGACCCTGGGATCATGACCTGAGCTGAAGGGAGACGCTTAACAACTGAACCACCCAGGCATCCCTGCAATTTTATTTTTAACACCATTAGTTACCAGTGTGTTGGTGTCCTATTCCATAAAACCATGTATGTGTGTGTGTGTGTGTGTGTGTGTGTATAAATCTTAGAGTAATATAAGTAGTTTGATATTGTAAAATGTTGCCAGCCACCATGTGCAACTATTGGAAGTACTGTACTAATTTATGAAAAATTTTAGAAACAAATTGAAACATGAGAGAAAAAAATGGGTGCTTGGATTCTTAGAAAATAATACCTTATTGTGCAAGTATTTACCCCATTCATACTATTTGAAAAGAAGAATTTAACAATTAATTCAACTTTTCCTTACCTAAGTGGTTTTGCTACACAAATTCTCCATGCACTCTGAAGCATGTCGCCTATGGCATAGCCCATAATATATCTTAGCTTAGTATTTCACCAGTACCTGAATGGTATTACAGGAAGGGACATTTCAGGTTAGTGGTCAATTTATGCCAAAGCCAAGTGAAGGATTCTGAGTATCATAGATGTCCATGTGGTCTTTAATAAGCTGTGTGTGTGTGTGTATTGTGTGTTTAGTGACCCCTCTATATACAGGGGTTCCTCTTGTTCCTCTTGCCTAGATCTAATAGCAATACTGCCTGATCTAAAGCAGTGGACATGAATGGAAACCTGTTTACACCATACTTCCTATTTTAACTATAAAATTGCCCCATACCAATAATGTCTTTGCTAGGAAAGATGCAAATGAGAAAAGCTGATGGTAGTTTAACACAGCAACTAAAAAAATAAGCTTTAGGTTAAAAATAGTTTATTCCTTTTGAAGAAAGTATCATCAGAGAATACTATTATCACTTTCAGGTTCCCTACCCTTGTGAGAGGGTGACAGAAGGGATGGGAAAGTAAGATCCTAGCAATGCAGCTCTCTGGTTGAGGCACAGCTTGTGGAAAGGGGAGAAGGGAGGGAGCAAGAGGAACATCATCAATTAAGCTACTACTTTGTGCCAAACAATGACCTGTACTTTACAAATGTTTTATCACTGGACCATTACCACAAAACTGTAACATGGAAATAAACTCTATTTTATAAAGGAAGCAACTGAGAACCAGAGAGTTTAGGAAATGACTCAAGTAACACAAGTACTAACTATCAGAGATGGAATTCAAACTTAGTCTAAACCTAAAGCCCATTTTCTTGCCCACTATGTTTCTACTAGAAGCTGCAAATTTATCAAAACCAAATACATGCAAATGCTGAAAGAGGAAGATAGAAGTGGATGATGGAGAGTTGGGTGGGGTGAGAGGGGAAATATTCAAAAGCTGGAGAAAAATATCTAGAGAAGGTGTATAGTAGATGTCTAGCACAGAGGTATAAAAGAAGACATTGTGAGGTGTGGGGGGAGGAAGCTGGGGCATGTGATAGAAATTAGAAATGGGTAGGAGGAGATATGGGCTAATCCTGGCCTCTCAAAATTGGATGGACTAATCATACTCCTGTAAGTCTTGAGCCAAGAACTTTGCTGAGAGGGCAAAGTTGTTTTTATTTTTTTTTCAACTTTTTTGCGTTCAAAATGACTACTATTCTGTCTTTCCTTTGTGTCAGAAAATATCCTAAGTCCAGCCAAATGCACAGTTTGAAATATCTTTGTTGGTGGTCAGGTTAAACAGAGTGTCCAAGATTTGGTCTGTGTGCCAAGATTTTATGAATATATAAACTGGAGGGAGAAGTGGTAGTTGCAAATGGACACAGTGGTTCTGGGAAAGCAAACTTTTCATTATAATTGTGAATATCCAGTGCCCCATTTGGTCACCCCCAGAAATGGTTTAACTGAACCGCACAAACTATTGAAAAAATTTTCCTGGTCTTTAATTCTGATTATTTTATTCCTTAACTTTAAATCAAAATTCAGATATATTTCAAAGCTTGCCGTTAATTATACATTGGTACCAGGGCAGACAGCAAAACAGCAATAATTCACTATCTCCTAACAAGGTAATGCACCGACTTGAATCTTGAACTCTAATAGCATTTTGTCAGTAGGTTTGTTTTTTTGCTAAACCCTCTAAATCAGAGGGTAGAAAATATTCCCAAATGTTATAATACAGCAGTTTTCAAAGTGTAATACCCAAGTCTGCAATATTAACATCACTTGAGAACTTGTCAGAAAAACAAATTTTCAGGCCTTACCCTAGACCTGTTGAACCAGAAACAATGGAGGTTGGGGCTCAGAAGTCTGCATTTTCACAAGGCCTTGCGGTGATTCTGCTGCATTCTAACTTTGAAAAACACCAATGTAGTGGATCTCTGTGTGTGTGTAAAGGGAACGTGAGGAGAGTGCTGAGAAAAGTAACATCACACACAAGAAGAATCACCCAAATTGGCTTTGCTACATTTCTTCAGAATTGTCCAAGTTACACTAAGAGAAGTTTTCTAAGAACTTTACATTTTGAGAACTTTTGATCACTCAGTAGATGTTAGAGAGAAGGGCAGTGCACAGTCTCCACAGTATCCCATCTACAGAAAGTCCCTAATTAAAGAGCATATATGTTTATTCAATATGGTTTTATTTAGTAACATTTTGACGATTTGGCTTGGCTCTAATCCAACATAAAAAAGTAATTGTCACCAAAACCAGAAAAGGACACTAGTAGAACATAAAACTACAGGTCAATATTCTGATGAATATAGATGCCAAAATTCCCAATAAAGTACTATCAAACCAAATTTGGCAGCACATTAAAAGGGTCATTCACCACAATCAAGTGGGATTTATTCCTGGAATGCAAGGATGTTTCAACTTATGCAAATCAATCAATGTGGTACATCACAATAGAATGAAAGAAAAGAGACATATGATAATTTCAGTAGACTCAGAAAAAGCACTGAACAAAATTCAACATTTATTCATGATAAAAACTTAACAAATTAGGCATAGAGAGAACATATCTCAACATAATAAATGTCATATATGGCAAGCCCACAGCTAATGTCATAGTCAACAGTGAAAGGTTGAAAGCTTTTCCTCTAAGACCAGGAATAAGGTAAGTGTGCTGATGCTCACCACTTCTCTTCAACATAATACAGAAAGTCCTAGCTAGAGCAATCAGGGAAGAAAATACATAAAAGATATCAGAATTGGAAAGGAAAAAATAAAAATTATCCTTATTTGATGATGACATGATTCTATATATAGAAAATCCTAAAGACTCAACCAAAAATGTTAGATCTAATCAATGAATTCAGTAAAGCTGCAAGATACAAAATTAACATACAAAAATCAGTAGCATTTCAATACACTAACAATGAACTTTCTGAAAAAGAAATAAACAGATCCCATTTACAATAGCATTGAAAAGAGTAAAACACTTAGGAATAAATTTAACTAAGAAGGTGAAAGATCTCTACACTGAAAACTACAAGACACTGATAAAAGAAATAGAAGACAAATAAATGAAAAGGCATCCCATGTTCATGGATTAGAAGAATTAATATTGTTAAAATGTTGATACTACTGAAAGCCATTGTAGATTCAATGCAATCCCTATCAAGATTCCAAGGTCATTTTTTACAGGAGAAAAAAAAGTAGAAAAAAAAAAAAAACACTCCTAAAATATGTATGGAACCACAAAAGACCCTGAATAGCCAAGGAAAACCTGAGAAAGAAGAGCAAATAGGGAGTATCAAACTTCCTGATTTTGAGCAATATTTTAAAGCAATAGTCATCAAAAGAATGTAATACTGGCATAAACACAGACAAATAGACCAATAGAACAGAACTGAAAGGCCAGAAATAAAATCCAAGCATATATGGTCAACAAATATTTGACAAAGGAGCCAAGAATACTCAATGAGGAAAAGACAGTTTCTTCAATAAATGGTGCTGGAATAATTAGATATTCACATGCAAAAGAAGGAAACTGGACCATATCTCACATCGTTCACAAAAATTAACTTGAAATGGATTAAAAACTTAGATGTAAAACCTGAAACCATGAAACTCCTAGAAGAAAATATGGAACAAAACTACTTAATGTGAGTCTTGGTAATGATTTCTTGCATATGACACCTAAAGCACAAGCAACAAAATAAAAAAACAAGTAGGAATACATCAAATTAAAAAGCTTCTCATGGCAAAAGAAATGATCAACAAAGTGAAAAGACATTACAAAATGAGAAAAAATATTTGCAAACCATATATTTGATAAGGGGTTAATATCTAAAACATATAAAGAACTCATACAACTCAATAGCAAAACACCAAAAATAGGCAAAGGTCCTAAGGACATTTTTCCAAAGAAGATATACGAAAGGTCAACAGATATATGAAAAGATGTTCAACATCACTAGTTATTATGGAAATGCAAATTAAAGTCACAATGAGATATCATCTCATGCCTGTTAGACTAGCCATCATCAAAAACAAAACAAAACAAATTAACAAATGTTGGCATGGATGTGGAGAAAAAGGAATCCTTGTGCTCTGTTGGTAGGATTGTAAATTGGTACAGCCACTATGAAAAACAGTATGGAGATTCCTCAAAAAATTAAAAATAGAACTACCATATGATCCAGCAATTCCACTTCTGGAAATATATCCAAAGGTAAGAAAAACACTAACGTGAAAAGTTATCTGCATCTCCATGTTCATAGCAGTGTTATTTACGATAGCTAAGAGATGGAAACAGCCTAAGTGTTCGTTGATGGATGGATAAAGAAGTCATGATATACATATATATACACAACATGGATAGACCTTGAAGACATTATGCTAAGTTAAATAAGCCAGACTGGGAAAGACAAATACTGTATGATCTCACTCATATGTAGAATCTGAAAAAAAGGGGGGGAAAACAACTCAGAAAAAAAGAGATCAGACTTGTGGTCACAGGTGGGGTGGAGGGATTGGAGGAAGGTGGTCAAAACATACAAATTTCCAGTTATAAGATATGTAAGTACTAAGGTTATAATGTACAACATGATAACTACAACTAACACTGCTGTTTGGCATATAGGAAGTTGTTAAAAGAGTAGATCCTAAGAGTTCCCATTATAAGGAGAATTTTTTTTCTTCATTCTTTTCTTCTTTCTTTTTATTTATCAATAAGAGAGGATGGATGTTAGCTGAATCTATTATGGTAATCATTTCACAATATATGTAAATCAAGCCATCATGCTGTATGCCTTAAGTTTATACAGTGATGTATATCAGTTGGTTTTCAATAAACCTGGAAAAAATAATTATCATTGTCCTTTTATATATCTGTCTCCCTTAGTAGATGGTGAGCTTCTTGTGGACAAGAACTGTATTTTACTGACTTTTGAACTGCCTTTGTCGGTGACCCAGAACACAGTATGTGTTTAATGAACTCCAGTAGAACGAAGGACAACAGTAGAAAGGGAGATTGGGAGGGAAAGAGAAGAACGAACTTGAATGAGATAAAGGAGTTAGAACAGGATTTTCAGACAAGTAAATTCAACAAAGATTTTTACTCTAGTGCATGAATTTGATTTTAAAATATTGTGTGGTCCATGAAATAGAAGCATCCCTCAAATTACTTAACATATAATAAAACTACAGAATATAAATATGCGGTTAAGCAGATGCTGTCAGTGTTTGTAGGTGCCAATTTTTATATATCCTTTTATAACATTATTCATGCAGCTTTCCTATGTGTTTTCCCCCACAAAACAATCCATTTTTCTTAAATAATAATAATTGCTAGCAGCCGAACTCTAATAAACAACCCTGCAATAATAAGTCAGTATGTGCCCATACAGAGGAAAGAGAAAGGATTACTTCAGAAAACAGATGTCAGCTTCAAGCTTCCAAGGATTTATTATAAACAGAAATGAGTAAAGAACATGAAAAATACTTTGGCAATGCTATTTGAATACAGAGCTAATGAAAGGCTATATTCACCATCAAATGTATGCTAACAGCCAAATTGCCAGAAAATCTACTGTTTCAGGAGTGGTCTATGCCAAAACACAGACTACAATTATACATAAAAAAATGGTTAAACAAAATGTGAAACAGCAGGATTAACTTTCTACTGGGAAATCTGTTTCAGTATAATTGCATTCTGTTGTGACAAATAGGAAATATATGCAAATAATGAATTAGAAATCAATTTTGGATAAATAAATAATGTTACAGAAAAAAAAATTCTAAGAGTAAAATTTGTAGCCATTATTGTGAACCACTTCTTTCCGTTTAACATTCATTTCAATAAACACTTTAACAATGTAGAGTAATAATATATATGTAAGCTCATTATAGCTAACTTGAAAATGATATCATTTTTTATTCTAGTCATTTTGCTATATGAACAAAGACGAGGAAGAAGTTTTAACATTTTCATTAGTAAGATTCAATATTTTTAAGGACACAAGCCAGTCTGATAAATAATTTAAATAAAATAAATGTTTTATCTTTTGCAATTTTATAGATCTTATTATTTGATTTTTGTTTGTTATTATCATTACTGTTATTTTGAGCACTGACCAAGTGATAACATACCATCTAAGTGATACCACAGAAAGTAACTTCATAACTTAATCACATATATTTTAAGTCTCAAATAGGCTGTGCAGACAATATACTGTTTAGAAGACCCTATTATAATACACAGTAGTATAGGATGAGGAGATGCTACATTTATTTTAAGAGAGGAAAAAAAATCTGTATTTCATTTGTTACACTGCTAACTTCACTTTAGGTAATTGCATTCAGCTTTATTATTGCCCAGAGCAATAACTGATTGTTAGTTATTGAAGTCTGAAATGATTTTCTCATTTCCCAGGGGAATCTAGAGATTTACATGGTGCACAGCAGTAACTAATAGATATAATCTGGTCATAATGTAGCCATATAATGTGTTATTTACTTGTGGAGAACATAGATGTTCAACATTTTAACATTTCCTCAAAAAGGGTGGCATATTTCACTGAAGATATATAAACATTGACTGTGCATTGCTCTACCAAAAGCTGACCAAAAAATATTGTTAGAATTTATTAACTTATGCATATATGTATAATTTTTTGTGATTTTCTAGATTTCTTTTTTTAATTTAGATGTTTCAAAAATTGTATTACATTTAAATTTTGTTCCATAATTCCAGCTAAATTATGACATTCAACATATAATCAGAGTAAGATAATACTGAAAAACAAATTTAGTGGATAGTTATTCTGTAAATATGTTTAATTTTTTTAATTGGCTATTTTTCTCCATTATGAATTTTTTATTTTTATAATTTTATTAACCTCTCACTTAGAAAGTTAAATAAGTATAAGCTTTCTCTACTTCTTTATCATATTAATTTGAGACCAATAGCTTGAACATAGATCTTAGAACCCAGATTAGGAATGCCATACACATAAGCCCAGGACACTCAGGAAACATGCAAATTTTTACCAAAATCTTCACTTTCATTGCTCAGAAGGCTATCTTTCTTTAGATAACATGAGGGCATTGGTGTGCTCTCATTCTTTGCAAAATGTACATGTAATGCAAATTTATTGCATACAATCTTGAATAAATAAAAGTCTAACGGCAGCATGGTGTAATAGGGGCAAATGTTTTATTAAAGGAGATTTTTCTTTTCTTTTTTTTTTTTCTATCCAACTGATATAAATGTTTTATGAAGGTTTCAGAGTATTCCTCCTGGAAACATTATGGTGCCTGTACTTCTCACAAAGCAGGAGAGATTTTTGCATCTTACTCCCATTAACCCTAATGAGTGTTACCCACAAAACACCTTGTGCATCAGAAACAAAAACATCTTTTTCCCAAATAAAAAATAATAAAAAATAAAACTTGCCTGGGCATGCATAGAGATATGTATTCCTCAGAACTGAATTTAATTTGTGTGATGTACACAAAAAACATACTAATTATTTTACTAATTCTGGAAATCCTCTCTGAAAACTAGTGATCTTGAATGCTTCTTAGGAAAGATTTAATAGCAAAAGCTTCAGTAAGGACTCATATTACTCAGACTATAAAATATAGTATAAAGTATCATTATAAATAATTTAAACTGGAGTACAGCCATCACAATAAATGAACAAAAGTACATTTTGCAAAGCAATGCCCCTTATTGAAAACAAAATGTTGCCCACTTGCTAATTTAAAAAAGACTAATTTCTTGCTTTTCTGTGTGTTCTCCAGCATTAATATCACTGAGAGATTTAAATTGGTGGGTACTTTTCTATTACAATGAGAAATTATTCAGTGGGATGTATAGAAAGAGAATATGAGGTACGTGTTTGGCTCCATTACCAATTAAGCTTTCTAATCTCATCTTGGAAAAACAGATCTAACCATCAACCAAGCAAAGTTTACTTTTACTTTTAATTTAGCTGCAATCTCATGCAGAGAATTTACAAATTACAAAATGTACCTTACAGATATTTCACTTATGTATTGAACTCAATCTAGTTTTATAAAACACTTTCAAATTTAGGTCTTATTTTGAAATGTGGATCCCTTCCACAATCTGGGGAAAGCAAGACCTAATATACAGATTAAAGAAGACTTCATGGAAGGAGAGATGTCTGAGCTGAATCCTAAATATTGGAGTTAGCCAGGTGGTGGGCACCAGGGTTAGGGACGGGGGATGAGCTGAATAGAAGAAGGTGTTCCTGGCAGAAGTAACAGCAGGTGCAAAGGCCCAGAGCTGAGTTCACTATGCAACATGAGACATGAAGCACAGCAGGAGCAAAGACATAGGGCTAACAAAGGAAGTCCCATCACAGGCGAATGGGTAAAAAATTTGTTACATTTGTATGATGTAATATTATACAGTAATTATGGACAAATTAGCTATACACAGATTAGTACAGATTAGGTAGAATTTAATAACAAAAGGCAGTAAAAAAGAATCTATAGAATAATTTATCATGTGGAACATTTATGTAAAATTTAAAAATGGTAACACTGAATTTTTTATGGTTATATACAAATGTAGTCCAAAAAAAACACAAAACCATAGACCAGGAGAATATGCACCAATATTAGGAAGCACTGGGGAGAGGGGAAGAGGAATAGGATTTGGGATGTTTGAGAGGTCCTTATAATCAACTCTCTCCTTTACTTACCTCAGGACTAAGTAACAAACAATAAAAAAAAAAATGGCAAACTGGAGAGCAAAATATTGCCTCTATTTTGATCAATTTTGAGGAGCACTGTGTAGGAATGTTGCAAATAGTCTTCTTAATACTGACACTAGACAGGCAAAATTGCCCACACTGTTACCAGCAGCTCTGGACTTACACAGACCATTCTCATAGAGTCAGAGCTTCTCCCTGTAAAACTGTGCTGTTGGACAGCAATAGCATTGATTCTACTGTCTGGAAAGAAGGAGCTAAATGCCCAGATCCAGTTCCTTCTCCCAGACTCACCAACCAGATAAATGGGCTCTCCTCAGAAGAGAGGCAAAAGGCTAGAGGGGCCAACATCGCTGTGTTAATGACTTACCTCCACATAGAAGGAAAGAGAAGTGGGCAGTAAGCTTCACTCCTCTGAAAGGTTTTAAAATAACTTACAAAGAGTGTAAGCTTCCCATTAAGCAGCTGTTGAGGTCTGTTTTGATCACTGATAAATTCTAAACACTAAGAAGAGTGGCTAGCTCAAGTAGGTGCTCAAAAAATACCTGTTGGATGAATGAAGATCTTATTTCCTTACAAGAATAATTAGAAGAAAACACCACTAAATGTTAACACTCATTTATTTTTTATGAAGGATATATGGGTTTATGATACTTCATTTTTCTAGAAGTTTGGAGTATTTCTGTACAAAAAATTTGAGGTTAGATTTAATCTTAGCAGTAAAGATAAGCTAGGAACATATCTCAAAGACACTTGAATGCTTTGTAGGTAGGTAGGTTCTAAGAACAGCTGACAAAAATTTATTGAAGCCACACTGCTTCTGAACTTAATGAGCCTGAAGTCCATTTCCTGGGTTAAAGATTATTTGAGACAGAAATGAGGAGAAAGAAAAAGAAATCTGGTGAAGGACGAATTTTGGCGCAAACGATGCTGCTATTTTTTACATCGTTCCAGCTCTGTTTTTTTGGTGTGTGTTTATGGAAAATCCCTCATCATGGAAACCGTGAGTGGAGAAAGACATTGCTCCTCAGAGCATCTGATTTCAGATAGGCATGGCGACAAAAATACTGTTAAAGTAGCCAGTCTTGTTTGTGTATGACTCAGTTTTGCTAGAGAATCCCTTCTAATAGCCAATATTCCAGCAGCAATAGGAGAAATAATCTTACCATTGAGGAGAGTTCTTTTACCCCAGAGACAGGAAAGACAGTTTTTTATAGAAAAATGATTTGTATAAAATGTACAGTATTGACAGCTTCTTTTATTCTTGCCTTCCAAGTAAGCTTCAGAGTGCTTGAATCACGGCACACTGGTATTGTACTGAAACAGCTAGATTTCAGAGAGTCCTGACACTACATAGAGACCCCCTCCACACACACACATACACACATACATGCAATTACAGCTACAGTCTTGCTCACTCCTTCTTTCCCCAATTGCTGTGCCCAAAATGGACCTAACATGAATTTAACCAGAGTCATCTTCCTTTCCACAAGTTGAGGAACACAGAATCCCCTAATACTAAGATCCGATGGGACAGAGGCAT
The DNA here is from genome assembly GCF_037043125.1 of Eumetopias jubatus. Classification (NCBI taxonomy): domain Eukaryota; kingdom Metazoa; phylum Chordata; class Mammalia; order Carnivora; family Otariidae; genus Eumetopias; species Eumetopias jubatus. Next base: position 150,369,122 of record NW_028274810.1, on the reverse strand, counting down.
TGGCATGTACAAAAGATGATTTTTCCCGAGAAAATTGGAGCCCTTTGAAAATAATCCATCATTTTATTGCATTTAGTGATCATATCAGTAATGACAAATAAGCTGCATCACACACTGGATGTGTTAGAACTAAGTATTAGTAATTTAATAAACAGCCTGTAGAGAGAACTCCAGGCAGCAGCTTAACCATGGGTGACCCTACCTTACTGACCTCTACCACCTAACCCTGCCATTTTGGCCACACCGATTTCACCGGCCTGGGTACCTAACTCCAAGGCATTCAGTGGCTTCTGAGAGGGCATGACATGAGAGTCTAACCTCACAATGACACGGATACCAAATTCATCAGTCCTCCCTCCAGGGTGGGATTGGATCCTGACGCATGTGGGGAGGGAGCTCGTTGGCGGTGGAGGCAGAAGTGAAAACACTAAAGGACGCCCAGGCTTGGGCTTTCAAAGGTTGCATTCCAGTTGTCACAAGTCCCCACTGTTCAATGTTTCTTATTCTTGTTTAGAGTAGTTTGGTTTTTTTTTTTTTTTCTGGCTTTCCTTGAGGATTGGCTAAGATTCCTGTTTTCCTTATTTTTATAGGATTCCCCATATGAGGTGACCTGAATGAATCTCTGTTCCTTACAAACCTATATACCTATATAAGAACCAAAAGAACCTATATAAGAATCAAAATAACACCAAAAAATTGTTAATTTGGGGACTTAAAATATGCACCGCATTAATGTAGTTTATTAGTGTACCTATTTTAATAATGAAAAAAATGCATTTACAGTATTTTAACACTGGGCAATCTTACATTCTATAGCGAGGTATTTTGTTTGCTTTCCAAATCTAATCTATGGAAAGATCTTTGAGTATACTTCTGTGAACAGTGCATATATGAAACACCTACATGGATATAACACTTCATTACCATTCCATGCTAATTTCATATAGTAACATTATAATTATTATTACAGCCTTATTTTAAAACAATATTCTTACTTGAACATTGTTCATATTATAGAAGTTTAAGGATATAGAATTTCTTAAAAATTCATTGTGCTATAACATCTATGAGGAAAGTGATTTGTTTTCTCAGTTATTACAACATCTGTACTTAATAAATTGCATTAGGCAGTCACAGTTTGAGTTTTTGTTCATTTACTTAAAATGATTCTCTAGGTATTATTCTATTTGAATAGATGATGTTTTTGTTTTTGTTTTCATATGAAATGTATATGTGTATGTATTTTCTTTTTAAGTAGCCTGCCCCCCCAAAAAAGTCCTACAAAGTCTAGGTTGTCCTCCCAAATGCTCCCATAAGCATTCTGTGATTTCTCTCTATTCAATCAACTTATTTGCCTGCTTGTCAGTGTCTGTCATTAGCTTATAAACTTCTAGAGGAGAAGAACTTTATCTCCTGTATCTTATTTCTCCATTATTGGGAATATAGTAGGCATCCAATAAATATTTGTTAAATTACAGAAGTAAAAACTAAACAAGCATATAAAACTATCTGTTAAAGGACTGTAAATGATACATTTACTTCTATGCTTATGGCAGAAACTAAATGCTTCTATTGAATATCTACTTAAGTCATTATTAGACTTAAGGCCATTATACTCCCAATAGGATGAAAGCAGATGGGATATTTTACTGCTTTACTCCAGGAAGGGGAAGGAAAGTGATCAAAATTTGTCATCAGAAGTATAAATTAATAAGGCACTGAAACATCATTTGAAACCCAACATGGTATGTACTTCTTGTGGCTATTATGTAATTTAATTATTGATGATAATTTTGATATTAGAGACCTTTGATACTGAAGTACTGGAAGCATAGCAAAACCTCTGTTCATGCCCTTTCTTTTGTGCATTTAAATATGGAGCAGTAGGCTTGCACTACTTTATGCTGATGGAGGTGGAAGGCGAGACGGAGGTGGAAGCCTGCCACTGAATTTGAATTATGTAGGGAACATAGCAGTGTTGTACTCTCTTGTCAATATCTCCTTCCAGCTGGTGCTGACATAATTAGGCACATCAAGCACAGAAGAAGACATTTTAAATTCAGAGCCCTGTTCCAAGTCCTGCGAGTAGCTATGGAAGGGGCTTGAAGTAATCAGTAACACATGGTAAGGTGTGCAGATCTAGTAGGTTATCCACCCACCTCGGATCTATTATAAGATGTGGAAAAGTAGAAAAGCCAAGACTGCTAACTTCTTAAAGAGTGGCCTTGTTTAAAGAGTTTGACTTATTAGAGTGTATTTTATTTAAAAATATATATACTTAGAATTGAATCTTTCATCACCAGCATAAAGCAGATAAATGTAAACTCTCTGAGATCAGGAACTTCAGCCTCCTTTATTCTCTGCTACAGCCCTAGCCTCTAACGCGCTGTGTGTCAACTAGGAAGTCACCAATAAGTATGTGTCTGACAGAATGAATATGTAAATGGAGAGCCCTGGTCTTACTCATCCTTATCAGTAAATTGGGAATATACAGTACATTATGGGACTGTTGTGTGGATTAGAAGTAAATTACATAAAGCATCAAAGCATCTGTAGCAACAACCAATGTTCATTAAAGTGGGAGCCATATATAATCATGATATATAATAATTGAGATTTTAATGGAGTATATTATACAGTTTGCCTTTTACAAATATAACTCGGCTTTCTGTCCCTCACCGTCTTGTCTCCCTCTCACTGCCTCTTCTCTCCCCCAGTCCTTCTTTATTCCTTTCCAGCCCTCTATTTCCTACACATTTGTTTGGCAGAACAGTGTAGTTATCGTTTTTAAATTTGTCTTCAAAACTTATGACTTGAGGATCTCAGATGCCACTCTAAAAGACATATCAAAGTATTTTCCTAAACAAAGACAATTATCTCCCAAGAAAAATTTTGGTGCCAGCGAGATTAATTTTTCACCCGTTTCAGATATGTAATTTTCACTGTCATTCATAGAAAGTTCTGTCACAGTTGAAAAAAGACACCATATGGAACAAGGTCCGTAAATACGTTCCTACAGCATGTGAGGGTATAAATTTAGTTTGTGATCCCAAAGATTACAATAATCTAAATGGTGGTTTTCAAACTGCAAGGTAGAATTCTAGGAGGCTCTGGAGAAAGAGAGGTTGAATGCTTGAGCCTCTGGCCCTTAAATATGAACACATGTATTTCCTTAATGGATAAGTATTTGGGGAAAAAAATCCATGCTTAAAGAAAAAAAAAATTTGAAAATCACTGGACTAAATAAGCTGGAGGAATAATCAGAAAAATGTTGCCCCGTAAAAATTCTATGGCATAAAACATTAGCAGAATATAAAGCAGTGTCTAATGAGAATATACTTTCTTCTATTTATAGTATTCTTCAAGATGATTTAATTCAAAGCATCATCTGGGCCGTATACTGGGCAAGCGTATGTGTTTTTGCAACATGTCATCAATGTGTATCACCCATTCATAACTTGAAACCGAGCAACAAAGTCAAAGCTTGTGACTTGTGACATGGCATAAAATGGTATTCCTCTTTTGTCTAAGAGCTGCCAATGCTGGTCTACAGCACTCTCAAATTGCCTCTGGTGAAAAAATGTCTCACACTAATGAAAATGAGATACAAAAGTGTAAGATGAATGATAGAGCTTTTTCTTCTACACGTTTAGAAAGAGAGCAATGATTATGATTGCCACCTTCCAATAACAGTTAGTGCTCTTTCAAACAAAATGAGTTCGGAATTAATCTACCATACATGTCAAAAGAGCTTGCAAGGATTGCTGAACAAATTTTCCGCATTTGGGTCCTCTGAGAAGTAGCGGAACGAGGTAGGATTTGATATGCAGGAGATTTCCTGGGGGCAACTTGTGTGAAAGATAAAGGGGAGGCAGCAGGAGTAGGCAGGAAGATCCTGCAGCCCACAAGGCTGATCTGACTCCTAAGGAAGGAGAGGGGGAAGGGAGGAGGCTTGGCTACAGTCTCAGCCTGCAGCACTGTCCTAAGAAAGCTTGGGCCAGGCCAATGCAGTCCCCAAGACAAAGTTGCCCTCCAGTGGACTCCTGTTTCCTGTAAACACCTGCACCTTATCGCAATAGGGAGTAGCCTGGAGGAAGCGTGGCCTTGGACAAGCAGTGGTTATTGATCACAGGGGCAGTGGTGGGGTCTGCCACTCAGCTATGCTCTTTCAGCAAGAAATCTGAGCAGTGCATTTCCATGGTCTTCACATTTTCCAAATAGAGAAAAGCTTTGTTTTTAAAGAACTCTTAAAAACTCTAACCCGGCAGACAATAAATTCAGCCAGGCCTTTTAACTGATCTAAAAAATAAATCACTTTATCTTTGCTTTCCCAGCATAATCCCTCACTGTAAGTAACCGATCCTAAAACAGGGAGTCTTCCAAGGAAGGACTTGGGGCTATATGGAGAATTATGTAGTTCACAGTATCTAGAATGTGTTACTTTTGGTATGCATTTATCCATTTCACAAGCATGAAGGAATGAAGCAAGTGCCTAGTAATGCCAGGCAGAGTAGATGTCATCTCTTTCCAGCCTTTAAAATACTATTATGCACAGAACATGTGCTTAATTCAGCAAGTTATTTTCAGAATCCTGAGCCTAGGAGACATAGCACCTATAAAATAGAAGGTGCTTAATGGTATTTGGTGACTGAATGAGTGAACTGGCACCACTCTGTGCAATGAAATTCTGTCACTTTAGGAATGCATAGTGCACTAGAACATTTTTAGAGGGCTCTCCTCCTCTCTAACACAATAAACTTAAACATCTCTACCTTAAAATATTTACCCAAAATAATGTAGGTTAAGTAAGTAAAAAGTTAAGAACTAAAAAAAAGTTATCAATCGTGATTCAGTCATGTTACATTTCCAAAAAAATTCTGCTTTGGGAAGATGTATTTGATTGCATTTTTATGAATTTTTATATTTGAGTTTTAAGACTGTGTTTTCTATTGTTTAATCTTTGAGGGTAATATAAAATCCAAAATACAAACCACACACTTAATGATGAAATTTCCTTGAAACCAAAAATGAAATTTTTTTTAAAGCAGCGCATTTTAGTCTGGCTTAAAAACATCTGATTTTTCTGTTTCCAGCTAACTATATGTCTTTATAAACTCTGTTTCCAGTACAATCACATTCTATTAAGTTTAACAAGAAAAATTAATAAAACAAAACCATAACTTTAGAAACAGATGGTACTATGTTCTTTTTTCCAGTCATGACATATAATACAAAGGCGTTTTATAACGGTAACCCAAGCAGGAAACTACAGTGATATTGTGGTTTAAGAAAAGATCTTGTTTCTTTCAGTTCTATAGACATTTAAGAGACTGAGAGAGTGTCTGTTATCACAATGAACAAAAAGTCAGAAGTACTAAAATTGACCTCTACATTTACACACAATTTCCTGAAATCTTATAAATCACTCTGTAGTACCTTTTTTCATATCCCTCCTGAAAGACCACTGAGGTATTAACCATAGGGTTTTAAAAGTTGGAGGCATGTTTCAGCTCTGCAGGATTTGTGCAAGCCATCAGATGCTACCCAGGCTTGGGAGACAGACATTTATTATGTATTTGTTTTCTGGCCTATTTTAGGTCTTGCTGTATAGCTCTATACTTTTAAATAATAGAAAATCATTACAGGTAATGATTATAGGAGGTCTTGATTTAATTGACCAATTTGGGAATTAAGTCTAAAGGGTTTTTAATTGTTATTTTGTAAGCTTTTAGAGTTTCTAGTTACCCCTGTCAATTCCTAAGAAATAACAAAACGCACTTTGTAGTTAAAGTGAGAATATTTCCCTGTCTAAAATTGCCTGTTTTTATTATTGTAAGAACTGGTCCGCTGAACTTAGCTCAGCCTCCAAGGTCTCAGTGAGAATGCTATGATTAATGAGGTAGCCATTAATGTCAGTAGATTGAACAACCAAAATCTGATTATATTAAAGTGCTTCCCAAACATTAGGGTCACATTAACAGTTTATTGAAACAAGCTGATAAAATTTAAAATGGTCATCTAATTCCCTTGGGTTCCTAATTGTTGCATGATAAATCACTCTGTAGAGAAATCTATTACAATGTTCCAAATGAGAAAATGTAATTTACTGTACCATTACTAGGGTGTTTGAAGCACTTCAGTTCTTTAACGGGAGGATTTTGCTAGAATGAGAAAAAAAAAATGTTCAGATGTTTTTAAAAAGTCTGGCCTTGAATAAAACCTCTTAATGATATATCTTCCAACTATGAATTGGGTAAGAAAAATGATGCATTTTATGAGCCTGCATTATGTAAAAACAAATTACATAGAAGTTCTTTATGCGTCGATTACTGAAAGTTCAGCGTGAATGAGCCTTTATTGATGCTCATCTACTCTTTAGGAGGAAATCAGTGCAGAAATCAACTGTACCCTTTAAACTAGTTGAAATATTTCCTTACCCTGGAAGTCTGGTCAAATTCCCTCCAGAGACGAATGTCTCTGCTTTGAAAGATAATTTTCAGGGATCCAAGAGAACAAGTGAAATCTTTGCTTGCTCAGGCTTCTGATCATATGTCAGTCCCTAAATGCAGTATTTCCAGGAACGGCCCCACAGTTTCATATATTGTTAAGCAGTTGAGACCATATTGTCATTTATTCCTGGAAAAACCACTGGCCAAGAGAGGGGAGGAGGAGGTGAGCATTTCTGGGAATGGCCTGAAAAGGTGGTGACCCCCATTGTTTTTATATAACTGATGACATAGTTAAAGGAAAAGCATATAAGCATGCGCAAATAATGGGAACTTGTTAATCTATGCAGTGTTTATGGCGAGGGACTATTCTAGACTTTGACACTCTAAACTACTAGATTTATTCCTCAAATTCAAAGAAAAAAATGTTTCCGAGCAGCTTTCTTTGACATTCTTGTCTCCCCAACTCAGAATGGCTTTTAGTCCTTCCCTTCCACATTCTAAGTTGACTGCATAAACCTTTAAGAGAACACTCACCAAATTGTAATAATTCATGTGTTTATATGACCTACTAGCTCTTCAAGAACAGTGATTATATTTTGAAACAACTGTTTAATCCTGGATACTATCATGAAGTCAACACACAGTAAATGTTCAAGAAGTGCTTATCGAATGAATAATGAATGAGTTAATGGATGGATGGATGGAAAGATAGACAGATTAATAAGTAAATCAATCCATCAATTGATCTCCAAATGGCAGATTTGCCATTTTATTTCCCCAGTAATCCATGGCTATTTTACATGTTTAATTTGTGATCAGATTGTCTTTGAAAATTCCTTCTATCCCATATTTTTTCATTTTACCAGAAATGATTGTTTTGGTATTCTTTCTCTTTCATTTGCCCACATGTCCTACCAGGAAAGATTTGGAGGGATGAATAATGGCCGGGCTTAGGACATCTAGTATATTTTAGAAACTCAGAAGACAAAGTGGTACAAGAGTAAACTATGTGTCCAGGTGGCTGGGTAGAGGGCATAGAGACAGCCATAAGTTTTTGGAGTGATGGTTACACTTGTAGCTTAGATCAACCTGTGATGAGCCCCTAGGAAAGCAGGGTTATTGGAAAGGCTGGTTTGGCCACCTGGAAAATTATGGCAACCAATTCCCTAATCACCACTTGTATTATAAATGTCCCCAGGAAAGTTCAGATATAGTTATTACATTTTTAAACTAAATTTGTAATTGGAATACTCTTTAAAGAATTTTGCAAGAGTGTCCAGATACCTCTTGTTAATCCTCCTACAGACCTCAGTGTCCTGACTTGAGGAAGGGATAGCAGCGAAAGATAGCATATAGAGCAGGACCCACCCCTTGCACACACACAGAATACAAAGAATCATCTTAGGTAAAAATGGGTAAGTCACATGTATGCATTACATCAAATATCAGACCCTTTTATTTCCTATAAAAATTCTTATAAGAATAAGAAATGTGTCTGTATTGAGTCTCAAAAGTTAAAGGTTTCTGTGGTCCAAGGCTTACAGTTTTGAAAATTCAATTAGCAAGAGGGTATACAGAATTTCAAAAAGCTGTATCATTTTTTCTTTACTTCAGAGAAAAATATTCCTTGATATGGTATGAGTATTTTAAAAATCATATTTTTTTCAGATGCTAGGACTTGCCACTTATATTTCATATCTTAAATTGATATAACACTAACCTATTTTGGTTACATTGTGGAAAAATACAGAGCATTGTAACCTGTATGTCTTTCTCCATCAATTCTCACAGCATTTACTCAAATTCCTTCTCATCTGAGAGCTTTTTTTTATAAGCCAAAATACCAAAAAAGCACTGCTCCATCACCCTGTCCCCTTATCCTTTTTTAAAACTTTGCTCTCAGAATACCAGACATATTAACATATTATATATTTTTTCATGTTATTGTCTTTCTCCCACTTAAATATAAGCACCATGAAAATAGAAAGTTTATTTTTTATTCATAAGTAAAACCCCAGTGCCTATAGCAGTGTCTGGCAGATCATAGGTGCTCAACAAATATTTGTTGAATAAAAAATAGAGGGAACAAATTGTATTAGTAACAAAGGCATCTTCTGTTTTTAGAAGAGCAAGTAATTGATTAAGGTTGGAATACAGAGTGCATAGGGGAATGTAGTGATCAGATTTGCATTTTAGAAAGCTCAATTTGGCATCATGCACAGGATAGTTCATCTTTACATCAGTTTTGATGAGCAACATTTTTTGACAAATTTGAATTATATCACTTCTAATAGGATTTCAAGAAGCATTGAATTGAAATGGACATTAACTGAGCATCAGGAAGAAAACTAGCAAACAAGGGTCTTGGGTCATCTACAAATTGAATTTCTTTTTCTTAAATAATTAGACATCACCTTGGCTGGGTGGCATTTCAATCTCCCTTGGTTCATGAATACCATTTTCTCCTCTTTCATTTTCAAAGATCTCAAAACCTTGAGGAAAAGGTTTATATTTACTATAGAAGTTAGGGAGATGTTAATATTATGTGTGCTCAAAGAGGCAAGATAGAAACAGGATTCAGTTGTTTCCTAGATCTGTGGTTCTCATCTCGTCTCAGTTGTAACCCAAAAGCACGTCATGATTCTGAAAGCAGGTAGGAAAGTAGTTGGTCAAATTCAGAATAGTGCTATCTCTCTGATCCAGCAACTATTCATGGGTGTACCCATCTCAAAGTCTTCTTTTCGAATCTTAAATAATTTGATTAGATTGATAAAAATAAATACTAAAGAAAAATCATTATGGATCAAGGTCATATATTCCTTGATACTGAGCACTTTTTCCCATAGGTTTAGTCATAATTTGGGTTCCCTCTTCTGTGAACTGCATATTCATATCCTTTGTCTATATTTTTTTCTGTTGGTTGTTTGTATTTTTCTTTTTAATTTGTGAAAAGTTCTTTGTATATTCTGGTTACTGATCCTTGGAGGATTATATGGGTTGCAGATGTCTGCTCACTTCATTTTTACTTTTCTAGTGTTTTTTGATGTATAAAAGGTTTTTTCTCCAATTCAGTAGAATTAATCAGGCATTTCCTATGTTTTGTTTTTGTTTTTAAGTCTTATTTCAGAACCCCTTCCCTACTCGAAGGTCACAAAGAATTTTCTTCTGTATTCCCTGACCAAACTACCTAGAATTGCAACCCTTTCCTCTCCTCCAGACACTCTTTACACCTCTACTTCCACTACCTTTACTTTTCTCCAAAACACTTATAATTTTCTAATATACTATATAATTTACTTGTCTATGTTTTTATTGTCTGTCTCACCACATTCAATGTGTGCTTCATGAGAGCAGGGATTTTGGTATGCTGTTTTTTAATGATGTGTCCCTGAAACCCAGAGGAGTAGATGTTTAATAAATATTGGTAATTAATAAATTAGCATTTCTTATTTTAAAACTTTACCTTTTACATTTTGAACTTTGAATTTCTTGGAATTATTTCTGAGTGTGTATGGCACAGAGTTCCACTTTTATATGTTTCCAAATGGATAACAAATTGTCCCAGCACCATTTATGCAATTGTCCCAACAATTCAAGCGTATGTGTAGCTTCCCTAAATACACCTGTTTTCATATATTATTATATATACACTAGAAGGTAAACTCCATTAAAACAGAGACTCTCTTTTTGATCTATTCTATCCTCAGTATGTAAAGCAGTGCTTAACAAAATGGAATATTATACAGAAATGAGAACAAATGATCTCTAGTCACATGCAGCAATATGAATGAATTTCACAAATATAATATTGAACAAAAAAAGCAAAATACTACAGAGTCCTCACCATATGAATCCATTTATATAAAGTACCATACAGCCAAAACCAACATATAATTTTAGACATCAGAATAGTGGTCATCTTTGGTAAAGAGTAATGACCAAAATGGCCCAAAAAAGAGGTCTCTGGGTGGCTGATAACATTCTGATCTTTATCTGGTTGCTGCTTAATTCAATAAAAAATTTCAAAGGTTTAATAAATACTTGTTTTGGGATTCTTATTTCATTCCATTGCTTTGTCCCTATATGTCTACACCAATACCAGATGACATTAATTACTAAACTTTAAAATGAGTCTCACATCCAAGAAAATGAGGTTTCTGTCTTGTTATCATTTATCAAATTTGTATTGGCTAAAGTAATTGAGCATTTATTTTGCCTTTTCTATTCAAACTATACTCTGGGTAATTAAAGAGTAGATGAAGAAATGGTTCTTTTTATAGAAACATTCTGGCTAATAATGTGGAAGAATTATTATTAGAGCATTAGAGTATCACTATTTTGCAATCTCTTCTGTATTAATAGATCCAGTCATTAATGATCAACGGCTGCTAACATTTCAAAAAGAGAGGCTTTGTGTACTTGCAAATGGAAGAACACCACCTGGGAAGTAGTGTTGCCCCAAAAAAGAAATCTTATCGAATTTCCATATGCTACTAGCAATTTATAGGAAATACAGAAGGCAGAAGAAGATATTAAACTACAACATGGGATGCAATCAGCAAAATCCAGAACATGAGAAACTACGGGATAAGCCTGGTTTCTTCAACAAGTAAATTGCAAGAAAGAAACAGTGGGGGTGGGGGTGGGACCGGATATATAGACTTTCCACAGTTGGAATGCATGGGCCTTGCTTGAACGGTGAGTCAAAAAGATGAACTGTAAAACAATTTTTACATTTATGAAACAATTGGAAATTTGAACAATATTTGACAATATTAAGGTATTTAGGTGTGATGATATCATGGTAGCTAGTTATGTTTTAAAAAAAAAGAGTGAGCCCTTATCTCTTAGACATGCTAAATATTGTTAAATGAAATGTAAAAAATGTATTAACTAACCCCAGTCATATAATTTTATAATAGGCTTAAAAAGTTATATACATGCACACAAACCTGTCTGGATTTTTACTAGCATTATGTTAAATTTAAGGATTAATTTGGGAAAATTGATATCTTTACAATATTTACTCTTCCTATCCCATTTTTTAGATCAAACCTCCCTCTACGTAATCTCCTTTACTCATTTTTTCTAATGCATCCTTTCAGATTAATTTTAGAAAAATCTTGCCAACTTCTTCAATAATAGGATTTGAGGTTTGACTGATATTTCATTTTAGCTATACATGAATTTCGGAGGAATTGAGAAAGTTATAAACATTGTCTTTCATTCAAAAATGAAACATATACCTGACCATTTAACTGTTTTCCAGAGAAGTCCCAAATATCTTTTATTTGCATTATTCCTAGGAAATGCATATTTATTACTGTTGCTTTGAAAAATGACAGTTTACTGTCGTTGCTTAATGTATGATCTTTGAAGTTGCCTGGCCCCATAAATCACTAGTTGTGTACTTTGTGGCAAATGGCTTACCTTCTCTATTCTTCAGTTTCCTTGCCTGTAGAATGGAAATGGGAATAATAATTATTATTTCTGTCTCATAAGTTTTTGTTTTTCCTTGTTACTCTAGCTGACACATAGAAAGAAGTCAATAATATTAGCTACTAAATATTAGATTATTTATTATGTTGAGTATTGTCCTTTCATGTGTATTTTTTCAGTCTGTTTTTGAATAATAATTATGTATTGAGTTTTACAAAATGACTTATTACTGAAATTATCACTCAAACCCTTGATGCTATGTGTGTATGAATAGATGACACTGTAGTTGACTGGTTTTGAATGTTTGAAAGAGTGCACTGAAATGTTTCCATCTTCTGTGGCTCCTAATAAATTTAGGTGTTCTACTTCTTCAGTAAATTTTGATATTCCATTTTATTGACAGTGAAAGGAGAGAGGTCAGAGCGAAAGCGGAGGTTAAAAGTCTGTTGGCAATAGGGTCGCCAGATAAAAATACAGGACACTCAATTAAATTTGAATTTCAGATAAACAATGAATAATTTTTTAAGGTAAGTATGTCCCAAATATTACATGGGATATTATTATAGTAAGAAAATTATTTTTTATCTGAAAATTAAGTTTATCTCTGAGTCCTCTGTCTGTATTTGCTAAAACTAGTTGGGAAGCTATTGCAATTGATGACAGTAGGGATGGAAAGAAATGAAAGTCTTTGAGAAATAGTGATTCCACTATTGACTTTTTGGACCATCAGTCACTAACTCCTAAATACATACCACCCTTCCACCCAATTCTCTAAAAAGAAAAGAGTTAGAGTCTTCTATTGGTTTTAGTCTCATTACTAAAATGTTTCATCTCCAAGGCAAAAGCAGTTATTTCATGGTCATATCTCCTGGATATTAAGTTACCGTAGAGGCTTGCATTGAGGGTAACATTATAGAAACCAAAGTGCCCCTCAGTAAAGAAACACTGCCAACAGCAGCATCAAAAACCACAAGAGCCTCTTGCAGGCTGTGTTTCATACATCTATGTACAATTCTCACATTTTAAATTTTACATAATGCGTTTATCTTATTAAAAATGGAAACAAAGAGAAAGTACTTCCGTCCATTAATCTCCTCCAGGTGCTTTATCCTCTTCTCTTTGTTTCCCAGCTGGTTTTGTATTTCTTATTTGTTTGTTTTGTTTTGTTTTGTTTTGTTTTGTTTTTTTGCTTTCTAGTTCTTGCATCTTTATCTGCTCTTTGAAACAAAATCAACAGTAAAAAGAAAAAGCCATTAAACCAATGAAAGCATGGCTATGGTTGCTGATTTAAGTAGCACTTCATCTAAATTGGAGCCGCTCTCTTAAATTAAGAAGATTGTTGATTGAGCGGAAGGAGATATCTATATCATCTATATCTATATCTATAGATATATACATCTTCTCCAACTGATGGCAGGTCACAAGTTTAAATTCCAGTCAACCATATAAAGCTATACCTCGACCTTGTCTGGCCAATGAGCCATCACTTGGACTAAAATAATTTCCCGTTCTATCCATTTATCCAAGTCAAGCAGGGGCTAGCAACTCGGCGGATTAAAATCACATCTATTAAAGCAAGAGGTAGTCCTTGGTTTATAAAAACTTTCCCTAGGCATTCTGAAAAATCATTCTAACACTGTCAGATACAAGTTTGAATTCCAACTCTTTCATTTACTTGTTTTGTGACCACAAGTAGTTTATGTGACATTTCTGAACTTTAGTTTCCTTTTATATAATGGGGAAAATAATACTGAGCTTACAGGTGTATTGTTGTTAAGTTTGTGTAAGGCAAAGCCAACCTAAATAATTTTTATATTAAATGACAGGTAAGCATGTAAAATAGTACAGTTACTTTGGGAAATATTGTAGAAGTTTATTTAAACTTAAATATACACACCATATTATTTGGCCATTCCATTTCTAAGTATGGAGACAAAAGAAATAAAAGTGTATGTCCATACTAAGACTTGTACATCAATATTCATAGGAGCTTTACTTGTAAAAGATGAAACATGGAACCTGAATGTCCAATGAACCTGAATGTGCATTAATAGGCAAATTGATGAAAAATTTGTGGTATATTCATACAATGTGTTATTACTAAGTAATAAAATAGAATTATCCAATGATACATGCAACAATATGGTGAATCTGAAGGCAATTATGCTAGGCAGAAGAACCCAGAATCATACTGTATGATTCCATTTATTTAAAATGCTAGGAAGTGTAAATTAACGCATAGTGACAGAAAGCACATCAGTGCTTGCTAGGGCTGATGGAATTGTATATTACTTCAATTATGGCAGTATTCCAGAGGTGTACCTATGTCAAAGTCATCAAAATACACACTTCAGATATGTGCAACTTAGTATGCCTCCATAAAGTTGAAAGAAACAAAATGCAAAGTGTTATCATTATTATTAATAAGCTCGGATTTAATATCCAAAAGGAAATGCTCTTCGATTTTTCCTTGAACAGTCAGGATAGTGACTCCTATATACATTATACCTAGGAATTTCCTTGATTCTGTGCTATTTCTCTACAAAAATAAATTCACATTTATCAATTTCTGTTAGGGAGCTTTATAAGAATTAGAACTCATATATACATATAGAGATACTTCAGTTTAGTGTACCAAAATTACCATACTTGTTACGTGAATTTCTTCATGTTTTCCTTTTTCTATCATGAAAGGATTGTATTATTCTTCTTTAAAATTGAGTATGTTCAGTTCCTCCCCTGCTGCTCAGATATCCAGAAATCTCTACCATAAATCACTGTTACCCTCATCTCTAATTCACCTCTTTTAGCTTACCCAATACCCTTGACCTCTCTTTACATATAATTTCATCTCTCAAATGATTCCTAACCTCTCTCTGCTCCTTTACTTCTAACAACACCATGAAGACCACGATTCCTTCTCCTTGCCCCATAAATCCTGAGCAAGCTGGCTTGACATCCCCTTTTGCCTTTTTCAGCAGCACAGATCACACAGAAACATGACAGAAAATGTGTGATGGGCCATTGGTTGTGAAAAACATAACTTCTTTCTCATAATAAAGTTTTCTTATGAGATGCTAAGCATAAGTTTTTAGGATAGAGGGAAAACTTAAGGAAAGAAAAAACGAAGAAAGGAAAATAGAAGACAAGAAAAGGAGCATGCAAATAAATTCCATCAACTCCATGTAGGTACATTAGTTGCTTTATGAAATCAGTATCCTTCAATAGAGCTATGGTCCTGTTTCCATTGTCTGCATTCCAAAACTCATTCAATCCATACGTAGAAGTAAGAGCAATCTTCCACAGATATGTCACAGCACATATTTCTTTCAAAGGTTTCCCCCTTCCCACTCCTGATGACAACTAGGAATCTTCATGCTCCCGTGTGTTCTTGTCCCTGCTTACTTCTCCAGCCTTACTTTGCACTGACTCTCCCCACCTCTTTCACTTTATCTTGAGAAATCTCACCTTCTTTAGACTGTATCATGGTTTCCCCTCTGCCTCGTAGCCTTCACTTATATTGCTGTCCCCACCACTCCATCTTCTCATTTCACCAACTCCTGATCTTTCTTCAGGCAGGTCTTAGTTTGACAGTCAGACAGTTTGAAACCATTGAGTAAACACCAGTCTAAATTACATACTGCTATTATACACCCTTGTGAACATTGTAAATTTTACTTTTTCTTTCTGTCATGGGCCAAATTTTTTTTGTATTGTATTTATTTGTATGATTATTTGTTCAGTGTATCTCCTTCACCAGATCCGTTATGTCAAGGACTGGTAAATAATTTTTGTCAGTTCAAAGTTTTTTTGTCTTGTCTTATTCTCCATTGTATCCATAGCCCTACCTATAGTGGTGACTGGCACATAGTAGGTATTCAGGAGGTATTTGTTTAATGAATAAGTGAATGAATGGATACATGGAAAACGATTCTATAAAATAGTGTCTTATCCTCTCATGCATGATCAAATTGAGGATCAGAGAGTATATGGCCAAGTTAATACACACGCCATTATTCATAGAGGAGATAACAAAGAAGATAACAAAGAAAGAGAGCCAGGGACAACTAAGGGAATAAGAATCCATGTCATAAATATAAGCTTCCGTTTGGTTGCCATAAAAATGCATTTAGTCACGTTTTCCACTTTAAATCAGAGTGCATGATTAGGTCCAATGCTGCTTTCTCAAAAGGAATAATTTCAGAACTTTAAATAATCCCCTACGGGCTATGCTTTTGTACCTTAGGCCCTATCTTGCCAAACCTGCCCGTGATTTCAATTGCAGCTGCAGTGGACAGTTCTGCACACACTGTCAGTGTCCTCTCTCCAATTCTCCCCTCAAGACTTTTTCCAAAGCCCAGGATCGCCCCCAGTCTGGAAGGGAGAGGGAGTTAATTATGGCTGGAGCAACCATCAACCAGTGTGTGATGGAGTGCGTAGATAAATGCCTCCATCTTCCTGTCTTTCCTGGGGACAATTTGGAGGTGCTTTCCACCCTGGCCTTAGAGAGTTCCCAGAGGTTCTGACCCACCATCCACAGTGGTGACCACCCAATAACCAACGAATCCATTATTGAATTTCCCTCCTTCCTCGTCTCATGCCTCCCTACTCACTCACTGCTGCTTCTTAAATTCACTTCTCAAATAAACTACCTGCACCCAAATCCTGTTTTAGGCTCTGCTTTGGGGAAAATCTAAATTAAGACATCCCCATTTATTTATTTAAGTATTTACTACGGGCAATGCTGGAGTTACAAATTAAATAGCATGCCCTTGCCCCTTAAAATTCACGGTTTCGTGGGGGTACAAAGAAGTATAAACATAATAAATTATAATACAACAAAAGCTTTGTGATAAATAAACACACAAATAAAGTTGGGAAATAAAATAGGGAGCTGTTATTTTGGTGGGAGAATCAGGGAACAATTGAAAAGATAATGAAGATTTGAGGAGGTTTGCAGGATCAATACAAGTTTATTAACAAGATAAGGTGCTAGAGAGAAAGGCATTTAAGAGCAACAGGTTCGGAAGGACACATGGAATCACAGAAGGACATGACATATGTTGGAAATAGTAAGATATTCAAAGAATCTGAAACAGAGGTACTAGGGTTATACTAAGAACTCTGGGATTGGTCACCAGAGAAGGGATGTTATAGGCAGTGAAGGGACATAAATGCCAGAATAAGAGTTTTAAGGGGTAAGACCTCCTATTTCATACTGAAACAATGTGTAAACATTCAGAGTTTTTGAACAAGGGAGTTATGTCAAATCTGAGTTTTTGGAAGATAATTCTGTCAGCCACAAAGAGAATGAACGATCCAGAATTGGGAAAAACTGGAGGCAGGCAGACCTTAAGAAGGTGGTGTCAGTGAGAATGGATTCAAGAGATATATTTTACCAAAACTGACCTCTGAATATCTCAGGCATTCCAAGGGTATTTAAGGTTGTTTGTTTTTAAACAGGTGCCCTCAGACTTCCATAATTCCCTGGTTTTTGCTCCTGTGGGCATAACCTATTCAGACGAACTAATCAAATCTTATATACATTAAACACGGGACACTATTGTCTTACATTAATTCTTTGGGACCAAATGTGAGATGAAGATTTGCATGTAGGAAGTTGATTGACACCCGTGGCTCAGTGAGGAAGGTAGGATTGGGCAGAGGGAAGATTTGAACTGCAATGCATTTATGACACAGGCCCTCACAATCCCACAGGGGGAACTCTAGAGCTGAGATGGTCCCCCCAGAGTTGTACAGCTCTGCAGCAAGGAGACAGTGCCTTCACAATTCCCCTGTAGACCAGTCATTATTTGGGAACTATCTCTAGGCAGGAGAAGTGACCTTGGACACAGAGGCTATCTTCTGCTCCAAGCAATCCCCAGAAAAAGAATTCAGCTGAGACCTGCCAACTGCCAACACTCCTGCCACGAGAGAAATGTCTCAGTCCTGCAGGGTGATCTGACGGTACACCGCAGTGTCCACTACAGCTCTTATTTTATACCCAGTCCCCTCGATCATGGTGAGATCCTGGTAGGTTTCCACAAGGTCAGTTTTAACATAGGGCGCTCCAACTTTGGTAACACCAGAGTGTGATCAACATTTTAAAGCGGAAAGACAAATAAAGTCCTCCTCGATGAGGTTGTTTTATTGTTGTTGTTTTACTTTAGAAGACGAATTCAAAATACTGTATAATCATTCCTGGATTGCATGATTTATTTTTATTTTTTATTCTTTGGTTTTGTCAGAAACCAGTTGGTATTGTCAAAAATAACTTACGAAAAACTTCTGGAATTTTCTAAGCAGTAGCATTAAGAAGCCTCCTTGAAAGAAATGTCCCCTTGTCTTAAGTTATTGCTGATGCAGATTGTCAAATAATGAGTGACCAACTCTGGCACTAAGAAAATAAATTTTAAAATAAGTCACTATGTCAAACTGCAATTTCTGGTAGGTACCCATAGTCAGCAGCTGTCATAATATAAATAAATAACCAGAATCAGGTGATATCCTCCACTCTGGTGACTAAAAGCTAGTATTTTATATTAATACTCTACAATGTAGCAATGGCATCAAACTCCTTCATCCCCCCAAAAGTCTCCCCAGAGAACTGCCCCAAAGCAAGAGTTGATCCATTATGTTTTTAAAGCATTCTGTTCCAGTTTACTAATTTTCAAAGAATTTCCACTTAAAATTTTAAGACATGCCATTCTCCTGAGACATACCTCTCCAGAAACACTCTTCCTCATCCACTTTTAAAAGACATTCTTTTGGAGCATGTTCAAACTATCATTCAAGGTTCAATAAATTTCTTCTAATAACTTGGTATAAAAAAGAAAAGCATATTTGAGGCTGTGTTTTCCTAAATATTTATTTCAAAATACTACATTTTCACAGTGGTTTTAATCCTAATGTCATCCTTAAAATAAATCATTATGTGTACTTCATGTGATCTTTTCAGAATGCAATAAAACAGATTGTTTTTAATGGCTGTTCCAGCAATGAAAAATATCTGTGTTAGGTGGAAACAACAAATTGATGCTTTTTCAATTCCTTTTAATGGCACGAGGATCTTTGCAACCTGCTGTGAAAAATATTCTCTTAATGATAGGCCTGTGGCACAACTTAAGGAGTCATCAAGAAATAAATGTGCCGCTGTCTGGTTGGCAGCTTGGTGTCCCTTAATTGAAGTGTTATAAGATTCTGTGCAGAGGAAAGCCTCCAGGGTTTCGTAGCTAAATGGCACGGACACCTCTGATGAGACATGCAGATGAAGATGTGTCAATACAATCTTCACCAATTTGCTGTAATAGCAGGGACTGATTAATTTTATAACCACGGGTGCTTCTATTAGCTAACCTAAGGAATGATTTAGACTTTATTAAGCGACTTATTTCTATCTTTTTTCAAGAGAGACTACTGCAACATAGTTTATCTCTGAGTGCTACACTGTGGCACATTTTCTAATAAGGATTCCAAATTTATTATTAAAGAAAGGATCATGAGCTTGCCTTGGCTTATGGGAGGCTTAGTGTCAGTTACTTTTTGGGACTCCTAGTGTCTCAAATGCACTTCAACTGTCTTGGAGTTTCTCAAAACTAAAGTAACTTCATATTTGAAGCAATTGAGTTGACAGCTCTTAAATACATTTTTAATGTGCAAAAAAATTGGAAGTAACTGAATCAAGAGTATGTGGCTGTATATTTTTATCTTTTTCTTGATTTAAAATTGCTTTAATATTTCATCATAATTGCCCTTGGACATCTAACATCATTTGGTTACACATAATCAACTAATGCTTTATATTTTAGGGCTTTGTTCAATAAAAAATTAATTATCATGCATGGGTGGGCAATGTATTTGGAGCCTGAGCTACATGATTTTATGCATAAAACAGGCTCCAGTTTATATATTGAAACCAAAATTGCTGTAACATTCACAGGGCAATAAAAATCAGATACAGAGAGTCATTTAAAACTTCTGAAATGTGAGCTCAGGGACACACCTTTGTATTTTTTTAAACTATAAAAAGAAATGAATCTGCATTTATTATTAGTTGAATTTCCAGTAAATTTATTTAAAAAAAAAAAAGACTGGGAACCCATTAAAAGCCATTTTATTCCACAAGTAGGCTACTCAATGAGACCATTATTAGTACTTAATACTATTATAGAGCTTAGTATTGTAAAATGCCTATTGTAGGAGATGTGATATTCAATAAATAACAATCCACATCCTTCTTTCAGGACTGAGAATGTTTGTAAACAGCCTTTGGAGGGAAGAACAGACACATGTTTATTCCACTCCAGTGTTTTCTTCCAGGTTTATGTCAGGTTGTAGAGACTACAGTGAATTTGAAGAGATCTGTATTCTCAAATTTTATTCAATTTCCTAATAATAAGCAGAAAGATTCACTTGTAGCAAACGTCTTGGGTCTATTTTGGAATGGAAAAATATTATGATTATGATATGTCTCATTCATTCCTTCAAAAACATTGTAAGGTCCTAATTGGATTGTAGTTATAACTAAGCGATTCAGAGAATAAATCAATAAAGTAGAAATGAAATATATTTTCCAAGTAATATTCAAACACTATTCTTCAAATGCTCTAGATTTCAGTCCTGTATCAGTGGATGTGTATTGTATTAGGAACTGAGGAGTTGGGTTCAAGTCCTAACCTTGCTACTAAGCAGCTATACAAGTTTAGCTATGTAACTTTAGCAAGTTTCTTAATACAGTAGAGATATGTTCTCCACTGGTAAAACCAGAAATTGACATTAGATCATCTTTGAGGTTGCATTTGACTCTACCATTTTATTTCTAATAAATTAGGACTAGGTTATGATGAGCACTTTGATATTATAAATTTTTTTAGTAAAAGCCACATTTATAGTTCCAGTGATACTAAAGATTTTTATCCCCTTCAGAACAGCACACATTTTAGGGCACTTCTTACTCATGGTACAAAGACTATCAGGCCTAAAATAAAATAGCACTAGATATATGATTAGTTATCTTATTTATGTTTCAGGTGGGAAGGGTTGGTAAGCAATTACTATGTAATTGCTAAAGCCAAAGAATGGGTAGTCATTGGAGGCCATACAAAAACTACACCAGTAATTTGATGACACAAGTGACGAGCAAATAGGGACCATTTGTCAAAATGTGGGCATTTCTCATCATTTTCTTACTTAACTTTTTTTTTAAATTCATCTGAATTCCAGCCACCTCTAATGCTAAATATGTATCATCTATTTTGAACATGAGGAATGCATCAAAGTGTTTAAAGAATTGAATAAAATACAATTAGAAGTGTTAGGTGTTTAGAGTGTTTGTTTACTTAATCAAAGATTTCAAATTTGTGGGAAGAATAAAAATGAAGTTTGTGTGAGGATTCCAAGAAACCATGGGATGGAGATTTAAGAAGAATAGATGAAATATAATCAGTGATATAAAAACATTTTTGATGGCATACAGCACTGAAAATAAGTGCTGGCATGCATCCACATATATAGATATTTATTATAAATTACATACATGGGCTTCTGCACTAGGATACTATGAACATTATATTACATATATTAAAATAAATTCTTAAAGAATGAACAGTAGCACTGCACTAGTATTTTCTTTCTGTACCTTAATGAATTACCTTGCACACTCTCCTGAAGTGCAATCACTCCATTTTGGAAGTCACTAAAAGATTCTACCAGCATGAAATGAAAGTTTGTGAAAAATGAAAACCAGCAGAAAATGCTGAAGGAGAAAAAGAACATTAGGAAATGGAGGGAAAAGATCATCACAGAGGGGATAATGAAAATATGAAAAACTACTGGGTCTGAATAAGTGGTAAACTGTAGTCAACGTGGAAAAGACTAACATAGGAGAGAATGTGAGCATCGCAAGACAAGATGTTGGGTATAACACTTAAACATATGGAGTATGCTGTCATCATAGAAAGGTTTTTATTGACCCTTACACAGGCTGAGACAGCTTCCCTATTGGGAAATCTGATTTTAGAGTATACAAGTGAAGCCAACAAACTACAGAGAATGCATCCTCCAGAGCCAGCCATGGTCTTCCCATCCACAGGAGCCAAGAGTACATTTCCACCAACAATCATTTATGGACAACTATGCATTGTCCTCTCTGGGGCCTGCTTATTGGACTCTGTACCTGAGGACAAGATTGTTAATTGTGCTTACAAAGAAATATATGAGTAAATACATAAAACATGTTAAAATATTATTAATAACTTCTAAGTCTACTAAAACACCTTTGTTTTTTGCAAGAATAGGGAAAGATCATCTAAGTCTTTATGTCAGGGATTCTCGGCTGCCTTTGTTTGTAGAAGGAAATGTCCCTCCAAGCTTGGCTGAATAATTCAAAATGTAGTCCTTGGGCTTAATACAGAGCTTGGATCCATGAATATTGGACTGAATAAAAAGTTAAGATAAGCAGGGATTGGTTTGAATTAGGTACTTTCTCCATGATTTTTTTTTTTTTTTGGTATTATTAGGAACATTTGTGTTTGTATCCTAGAGATGGTCATCTATTTTGATTGCTTAGTCAAGTCCTGTCTAATGCAGTGTGAGAAGAGGTGGTGCAAAACTTAACTTCCATATGTTCCCTGAATACATAGGTATCCACAGGCAGAGTAAAGTCACGGACATGACCACTCTTACACATCATAGGAGAAAAACCTATAGTGAATGAGGAAGGGCCGCGGGTATGTAAATGAAACCACACTTTAAAATTCAGCTTTCAGCATATGTTCATGGGTTCTGCACTTATTTATCATTAAAAAAAATCAACTAAGTGCTCTATATTTTCATTCAGTCACTTCATATTTCTTTAGAGTATCAGAGCATGATCCATAGCACCAATTCTCAAACTCTTGGTCTCAAGAATCCTTTACAATCTTAAACAGGTGTTGTGGACACCAATGCAATTTTTCCTGTGTATATATATTTGTTGATAATTGCTGCTAAATTCTTAAAATATTAATTTATTAATAATTTATTAATTTATTTCAAAAGAATAATAATAGGTTCAGTACATGTTAAAATGTCATTTTTCTAAACAAGCAAGCAAACAAACAAAAATATTCCCTTTTCTAAAATCTGGAGGAGGCAGGATTTTCTTCATATGCCTCAACTAAGTAACATAACACAACAGATGGAATGCAAACACAGATATAAGAATCCACTTGCCTTCTATTGAGTCAGACATTAAGGAAAATAAAAATAATGTTTCAAAATGTCATTATTCACTAATGTTTTCAATTGTCCCTTCAGAAAATTGTGGATATCATTCTTTGGTACTCTACCGAAACTTAACAAGTGGTAATTTCTTAAAGGTTAATCGTAATGTGGACTATGAAACCATATCAATGGGTATTTTATACTCTGTTACACTAAAACTCTTTGGTCTTTCCAGTGCTTTGAATGACTTTTTTAAAAGAAAAAAAAAAACACAGATGATTTTATAACATCCCACAATGCTAATTTGAAAAATATTAGTTCACTAACTTCCAAATTTTAACATGTTTTATTTTAAAATGCCATTATACATCATGTAGCCTTTAGGAAACTGCAGTGTAGTCTCATGAGAGAATGAATGAAAAAGGCAAATGATACCTTCATATTATTGTGAACATAGTTTTGACCTTGCAAACTCTCTAAGGGTACCGGGACCACACTTTAAGAAAGAATAAGGAAAGATCATCTAAGTCTTTATGTCAGGGATTCTCGGCTGCCTTTGGGATTTACCAGTACCTTCTTCAAGAAATCACTGTACTCATCAATCCACACCCCTTTGGGAAGGAGAAGCAGTTTGTTTGGCAAGTAGCAGAGTGGGAATCTCTTTGAATGCCCACAGGGACTCTGTCTGCCCTGGGCTCTTAGGCAGAGGATGTGCTCCCTACAGAATGTTTATGGTCTTCAAAAATATTTTGAATCTTTCCATTCCTCAAGTTCATTGTAAGCATGTAAAATAATGGCTCTTCCTCCATCTTCTTTTAAGATACAAGAGATAAACTTTCAGTTTCTTTGAATGTGACTATAAGCTTAAAAGTATATAAAGGATGAAAATACTTTATATGTTAAGAAGACTACTTACATTGGTTGTAATAAGTAAATGTGGTAAACTTAAAAATTAAAGTTATTTGCTAGTATTTTAATATCATTTAGTACTGATGCACAACTCATTGCATATGAGTGAAGTTTTAGAAAGTTCTGGGGAATCCTTCAGCAGTGCTGTGGGAAAGGAATGTCCTCTCTTCCGTTGGGCTATCTCACAATTATAATTAGGTTATGTAATTAGGGTTATCTCCATCAATAATAGTAAACTTTTTTTGAAATAGAAATAAGGTCTGTGTCAACCAGTCATTTGTACAATTACTGTATTTCTTGACTATATTAATAAAGATTAAAGAAGGTACAAGTGAATGAGGAATGAATGAATGGATGAAGAAAGCTGCTTTCTGATGTGCTTTGCATGACTGGAACATTATTCCCTGATTAATTTTAATGTTTGTAATAAGTCAATATGAAGCACAAATAGGAAATAAAGTCAACTTCATATTAAGGTTTTAGAAAAATACAATAAAAAGTCTATATTAAAATAAATGAACCTTCTTATATGATTTTTGAGACTGTCAACTGACCAAAACCTATTACATACATTACACAGTACAATAAAAATAGCTGCTCTGGCTACGTCTGAAAGTCTTTGCAGCTGCAGGGGTACTTCTTGGAAATAAAGTTTGTGTTTACACAGGTGCAGCCATATTTAACAAAAAAAAAATTATGCACTATGCAAACAGCTGCCTGTCTGTTTTCTTTGGCAGAGCTCTTTCCAACTGAAACAATTTGTATCAAGCACATCACTCTGTGATACCTATGTAAACAATACAGAAAAATTCCTGTACAAGGAAGAGGTTTCTTATAACGTGTCTTTTAGATAAACTTTCAAAGCGGCAGCCACTTGAATGGAGTCTACTAAGAAAACTCTGCCCTTAGTGAAATATTTACTATCTAATATGATATGTGTAAGCTGCCGGAGAAGCATTAAATTTACAGGGAGCCACTATCGGGGTCTTTATCTAACTCCAGTAATTTGAAGGGAATAATGACTGGAAGAGGTCTTTATTTTAAATTGAACATTTTCCCTTAACCTAGTATTCTATTCCAATTTTAGTCCCATTGATTTATTATTTGCAAAATACCTAATTGTAAAATATATGTTCTTTTATTATTTTATAACTTACAGGATTCAGGGTAGGCAGCCTCAAAATATGCCACTTTGGCATATTGATTATTTTGAATTAAAGTTACTTAAACAGCAAGAAGTGCAAAAAGGACACACTGACCCTCCTTTGTCCCCAGGAAAGCAGGAAATAAATTTCCCACGTGAAAGGTACCCTCCCTGTAACCAGGAGACAGACGTCCTTATCACCAGACATAGAGAATGTAGAGCCTAGAAGTCTGAATAAATAAACCTTGTTACTTCTTCATTAATTTACTACCCCAAGCTCAAACTTCTTTGTCTTGTCAATTCTTCACAGATTTATTGTTTCTTTGTCTAAAAGGTATAAAAGCTACCTGCTTTGGTCACTTCTTTGAGTCTCATATTTCTATGACCTATTCTTATATGTACAAAATTAAAATTGTTTTTCTCCTGTTAATCTGTCAGTCAATTTAATTATTAGGCCAGCCAAAGGACCCAGATGGGAAGAAAGGAAAAGTTTTCCTTCCCTACACTATTAAGAATTCATTAAGAATATTATATTTGAAGAAAAAAGAATGTTATATATTTGAAAAGTCACACATATTTATAAAATTATACTTGGTAGGGAAGGAAGAAGTAAAACTGTCACTATTTGTGGATGACATGATTTTATATGTAGAAAACCCTAAAAACTCCACCTAAAAACTGTGAGAACTAATAAGCAAATGCAGTAAAGTTGCTGGGTAGAAAATCAACATACAAAGTTTTGTGTTTCTGTATAATAACAACAAACTATCAGAAAGAGTAATTAAGAAAACAATTTTATTTGCAATTGCATAAAAATGAATAAAATACCTAGAAATAAATTTAACCAAGGAGATGAAAGTACTGTACACAGAAAATTATAAGACATTGATGAAAGAAATTGAAGACACAAATAAATGGATAGATATTCCATGCCCATGGACTGGAAGAATTATTATTGTCAAAATGTCCACATTCCTCAAGGGAATCTATCAATTCAATGCGAACCCTATGAAAATTCCAATGGCATTTTTCACAGAAATAGAATAAATAATACTAAAATTTGTATGGAACCGTAAAAGACCCTGAATAGCCAAAGCAATCTTTGGGGGAAGAACAAAGCTGGAGGCATCATGCTCCCTGATTTCAAACCATATTACAAAGCTGTAGTAATCAAAACAGTATGGTACCAGCATAAAAACAGACACATAGATCAATGGAACAGAATAGAGATCCCAGAAATAAGCCCACATATATATTATCATTTAATCTGTGACAAAGGAAGCAAGACTATACAATGGGGAAAGACAGTCTCTTCAATAAATGATGTTGGGCCATATGCAAAAAATGAGACTAGACCACTATTTCATACTATAAAAAAATTAACTCAAAATAGATTAAGGACTTGAATGAAAGGCTCAAACCACAAAAAATCCTAGATGAAAACATAGATGGTAAGCTCCTTCACATCAGTCTTGGCAACAGTTTTTTGGATCTGACTCCAAAGCAAAAGCTGTAAAAGAAAAAATATGATTCTGAGATCATGACCTGAGCCAAAATCAAGAGTCTGACGCTTAACTGACTGAACCACCCAGGCGCCCCAAACAAGCTCATTCTTTTTGGCCCAGCAAGGCTACTTAAGTAATACTGGTGGGGATGTAAAAAAAAAAAAAAAAATCATGAAAATACAGGGAAAAATATACCCAAATTTTAAAGTATTCATCCAGAGGACTGTACAATTCTTGGAGATTTTAATTATCTTGTTCATATATTTTTGTATTTTTTAAATACTTTTTACAAAAAGTATTTTATTACCAGGAAGAACAATAAAAAGTAAGAAGGAAAAGGTATAGAAATAGAAGGAAGAAAATAGTTAGAATGAGGATTTTCTTGACTGGTCTTTGCTTCTACACTGCAATCTCATCCATTTTCATCACAAATCAGAGATATTCTCATTATGGGGAAAATAATAAAATTTCTAAGAAAAAGTAAGACCCAGCAAGAAATCACACTTTGAAAAGTAATTAACAGTACAAAGATCATAGCACATCCCCTTGAGCTAATTTTACAGATTACTCCTGAGGGTATAGCTATACATCATAGAAGAGTCATTCTGAAGACGGGTGATGAGGGAAAACTGTAGGATTTTACCTCTGTGTTTCTCATTGTTTAAACTGGAAGGTTGCTGGAAAGATTTTCAAGCAGCTTCTCTTGTGTTCAGGTTCTAGACACCTAGGAAAATCAAGGATTTTGTTAGTGTGTGTGTGTGTGTGTGTGTGTGTGTGTGTGTTGTTGTTGTTGTTGTTGTTGCTGATATGATGATTTATTATTGTGATTTAAAAAAAAAATCCTACGTGAATTCCCATATTAGCCAGCCTCAGTACACAGCTTAGTATGTCTTGGATATTTTGTAGAGTCACTGAGTGTTCTGGATTTCCTGACTGACACTTCATTTAAGCAGGTCAGTTAGCAGCATAGCCCTTTGAATTGGTTGCTCCCAGGATTTTAGGGTATGGCACCAGATGAAGAACTTTCTGTCTGTTCATTCATTCTCCTCACCACATTGAAGTGGACATTTCTGTTGTTGTTTAGGATTAGCTGGGATCACTCTGATAACACAAGACACTCTGAAGGTGCCCAAGCATACATATAACTTCCAACTGAAGCATTGTTTAGTTATGTGCAGAGATTTAGCTACAATGCGAAAATGCATAAATAGAAATTTCAATCTAACATCCTAAAGTACTTAAATCAAGATTTATGATCTAAACAACTAAAAAAGTTTTTTAAAAGGTTTGAATAAAGTGTTATCTTAATATTTATTACAATGTACTCAATAATACATATTTTGTAGTATTAAATAATGAAACATTGATAAAAATGTAGTCTACATCGCAGAACATTTCAGCACATGCTAAAACCTTTGTATTGCAGAGAATCAGGATCACTACTATTTCATGTGTTTGAGATTTTTGAGACTACACGTGCATTTATCTTAGAAAGAATCCTCAGTCATGGTAGAAGTCATTCTATTCCAACCTGACTTCTGGTTGGAAGTCTCAGAGAAGATAAAGAATACTGATTTGGATGCTATTTGTTTAAAAACTCTTCCTATAGCTAGTTTAACTATTGAGATTATTCTTTTGATTGCATTAGTTTGGGGGAAAATTGAGATTTCCATTCCTGGATCCCTTTCAAGTTAATCATGGAAAATTAGTGATGAAGAATAAACTGATCTACCATGTGCAAATTCCTTAAACTAAAACGTTTGGGTCAAACTTTCCTTTTATCACTGGCACTCCATTCCCCAATCATTTCTTCAGATCATTCACATTTCTGATTCAATTTTACTAATTTTTACAGGGTTCACAGGAATAACTTCTAGTATTCTTCTGAAGTATATTTGTTCTTCAAGGAAAAGCTTTTGTTTGTTTTGTTCACTGCTGTATTCTCAGTGCCTAGAACCGTGAATCCCTGGAACATAAAGCTATTGAATGAACAGATAAAATTTAACAGAAACACTGGAACGGGAGATAAATCAATTTTTTTTCTCCACACCATCTATAAAGCATTATTTATTTCATTAAGAATAAACTGCACAATGTATAAGGGCTTCTGGGTGGCTCAGTTGGTTAAGTGTCCGACTCTTGTTTTTGGCTCAGGTCATGATCTCAAGGTCATGATCTCAAGAGTCGTGAGCTCAGGGTCCTAAGATCCGGCCCTAGGTTGAGCCCCAGTTCAGGCTCCATGCTCAGAGAGGAGTTAGCTTGTAATTCTCTCTCTTCCTCCCCTTCTGCCCTTCTCCCTGCTTGAACTCTCGCTCTCTCTCTTTTTCTCTCTCTCAAATAAATAAATAAATAAGAGCTTGTTTGGTTCCTAGCAGATTCCATCTTTGTTTTTCAGACAGAGTCACTGACTCACACTTGCATTATGTATCTAAGTAAGCCTCTCTTTGCAGCCTTGCCAATAGTGTGTATGTTTTAGTCTTTTTCTGTATTTGAAGTTATTTTAACTTGTATATCTTGATTTCTAGGAAGTTAGTTTCTGTCGTCTGTTTGGTTCAGGAGTTATTTATATGCTGTATTGAAGATTTGTCTCATTAGTTTGTGGTTTTTATATTTTAATACCACCTCTCCATTTTCATATTGGTGGCAAATATTTCCCATTTCTCCATTCGACTTTTAGTTTTATTAATTTGTTTAGTAGATAGAAGCTGTTTGTGTTTATGTAGTCTAATGGGTTGATCTTTTCATTTGTGGGGTTTTTTATTTGCTTTTACACGTATAAAGACATTATACATTCTAAGATCAAAAAAAATTCACTTGCATTTTATAGGATTTCTTTTACAGTTCTCTATTAGTAAAATTAAATTGCTTAATTCATCTGGAATTAATTTTGGCCCATTAGTTGAAGATCTACTGCTTCTCCATCTCTTTACGCTGATTTATTTTTCCTCAGAATTTTATCACTGGCTGCTATTATATTATTCATTATTTCTTACTGTCACCAGAGTGTAAAGCCTTTGCCTATTTTGTCCACTGCTATATCCATAGTGACTGAAATAGTGCTTAGTCACATACTTGGTCCTGGAAGAATATTTGTTGAATATTGTATAAAATGAATGTTGTATAAAATGATTATTTTGTAAAAATAATTTTCTCTGAAATTTCCACTGAAAACAAAATTTCAGCACGTATTTTATCATAGTTGAACTGGACCAAGCTTTTGAAAGCAATTTTTCATTAGTATGGCTCAAATCATTAAAATTGATACTAACCCTATTTTGTAGAAGAGATGACCAAGTTGCAAAATCAGAGCCCAGCAGTCATGCTTGAACTCAGAGTTAACACTGAAACAGGCTTTGGTTTTATTTGGCAACTTCTGTTATTTATAGAAGTGACAAAAGAATATCAGAAAGCAAGTGATCTTGGGATGCCTGGGTGGCTCAGTCGGTTAAGCGGCTGCCTTCGGCTCAGGTCATGATCCCAGCGTCCTGGGATCGAGTCCCACATCGGGCTCCCTGCTCGGTGGGAAGCCTGCTTCTCCCTCTCCCTCTGCCTGCCTCTCTGCTTACTTGTGCTCTCTATCTCTCTGTCAAATAAATAAAAATCTGAAAAAAAGAAAAAAAAAAAACAAGTGATCTTGTGAAAAAAAAACATAGACTTCTTACCTTTACTTTTTACCTTCCACTGAGAGTAACAAATTTTGTATGCCAAGTGTTGCCCCATTAAAGTCTTTGAAAACAACACTCTTAAAATATATTTTTGGTGCCTCATGAAAGAATTTTCAAATTTTGTGTAAAAATAACTTAATTATACCAATTAAAACAATTATATGATTAAAGCTTAATTATACCAATTTTATTCATAACTGTACATAAACTCAACAAATTTGTGGGGTTTTTTTGCTCTTTGGGAGGATGAGAAATTACATATATTTCATTCAATGTATCAAAGTATTTTCTTTAAACTATTGTCTTTATTTGGTCTTTTTAAATATGATATATAAAGCATATTACTAAGCCTTGAAAAGACAGGGCAGGCAGAAGAAATACTTGTCCCATCAGATTGCTAGTGGAGTCTATGACTATATGACAAAATTAATCCATTTTTGTAAGTAATATAGGCACTCCTTATTAAAATGAACAGAAGTCAGATGATCCAGAAAAGAATCAAGCATAAGCTTTGGGTTTCCAAATCTTCAAAATTACTCTTCTCAAAACCTGAAACTTGATTCATTTTCACCAATGTTAAGTTGTATTCCTGTGGGAAGAATGCATGGTGATGAATTAATAGTGTGGAATTAACTTAAAAAGCAGGGTGAACACAAATAAAAGCTCTCTGTATTTTCTTAATCATTTTTTACAAGTTTTATTTTATTTAATGTTGTAAAAATTATTTTCCTAGAGACCAAAATACATGTTCTTGTTAAAAGACAAACCAACATTGTGTTACTCTATGATATAAGCTAATAGTTTTTTTCCAAGTAATGCATTTCTGTCACCCAAATCACTACACATCACTTCAAGAAATTTGTTCCTCAGAATATTAAGCTATATATTTTATATCCCTAATGCCAAATCCCTTTCTTTCCTGATGTGAAAGTACATATATATCCTGAGAAGAAAATGAAAAGCATCACTGTTCCTGAAATAAACTTTATTTTCCCTTTGCATAAGCTATAATGGCAGAGGATTTTGTTTGTTTGTTGAGGCACACAGAAAAAAACACTGAGCGCAGAGTAGAAAGATCTACATTCTAGTTAGGATTCTGCCACTATTACTACCACTACCACCAATGTCTCTATTTCCTGAACATTTGTCATATGCCAGTCACTGTAGTAAATGCTTTCTTTAAATCCCTTCATCAAATCCTTTCAGAAACCCATTTGACAGAAAATGAATCTGAAATTTCAAGAAATGATGTTTCTAGGGTCACTTGCTGGGCAAACAGTACTGGAATTAAAATTTAGACCTTTCTGCTATAGACTCTTAACATGCTACTTAGCTATTTTGTCCTTTCTGGACCTCAGTATCTCATCTAAAAATGAGAGGGCTGGTTTCCATCTCATTCTGGCTTTTGTTAAGCCTCAAAAGTCCTTTTTTGAAGGAACAAAGATATGGAATAAAATCTTAGTGATATGGTTGAAGCGATGGTGGGAGTCCCACTCTCTTCCCTGTCAATCACAGCTCGCCCTTCTCCTGACGGCCCAAGCTCCAACTCCCCTGAACCCCTAGGACTCCATGGTACACTACTGGAAAATGCTGAGTACTTTCAGCTGTCTTTAAAGTATTTTCTGCCTCTACAAGTTACTGGTTATGGGAAGAAACACATACATTTTTTACTAGACAACAGGTTAATTTAAAGAAGAAGCAGCCTGGTTGGTTACTCTGCCTCTTTCAGATTTGCTTGTTTGAGGGGATGCAGCGTTTTAATGCATTATCCACATATGAAGAGACTAAGCCATTATTTTAGATAGCAGCTTCCTATTCCTCCTTCTCAGAACAGAGAAAACATAAATAGTAAAGCTGACTCTTAAAAGGAAAGATATAGTGGCCATAAATATGAAGTTTGATCATTGGTAAATAATTAGTACCTCCTATTTCTTTCATTGCTTGACTTAGGTTCATGTTTGCTACTAGCATTACTTTTGAAGAATATAAGAAATTAAGCCGAAGTGAGTGGTTGAAATCCCCTAATTTATCTTGCGTCTGCCATTGTCTTAGGCAATATCACATCTGTCACGGTCCTGGGTTTCAGTTCTCTGCTCATCAGCATCCTGGATGGAAAAACAAGGCAAAGGGCAAGCTGCTTCTAAAAACAGCTGTGGGAACATGTGGTCTGAGGGGAAATGAAACATTCAATTCAGCAAACGTGTGCTGAGCACCTACTATGTGCACGTCTCTGTGCTGGAAGCTTGCTAGGGACAAGAGATATAAACACAAAATCTCTGCTCTTGGGTGTTTCTCAGTCTGTGGGAAATGCAGACATGCCACAACAACCAAATTAAATAGAAATCTATAATCAAAATACATGCCAGATATCATAGATGTGAAGTTGAAAGGGTGATCAGTTCTGAATGGGGGGATCCTGGCTGGCTTTTGCACCGGACCCGAAGAGCAAGCAAATGTGGGAAGAGTACCTAGGGGGTGGTGTTAATGAGGCCTTTTGGTCAAAGTGAGTTTGGCCAGTGTCTTGGTTTTCACCACAGTGCAAGGAAATCTTGCTTCCCATGTGCTGCTCAGTTGCTACGAGAGGTCATTCAACACTCAAGGGAGAAGTAAATACCAGTGACGTGGGAATAGCAACAAGACGAAGGTGTCTCAGAATATTTTTTTTCCTCCTTTTTCTTCATCTTCTTTCAATCATTCCTACAAATGTTGTCCCTTCAGCTGGCTCAAATCTGCCCCCTCTTCCTTCCATTTAAATTACTATAATAGCATCCTAGATGTTCTCACCACTTCTAGGTCTCACTGCTTATTTCCTCATCTACTCTCCCTAGGGAAGAGCCACTTAAGAGCATTTGCAGAAGTGAAAGTCTGATTATGTCATCCTTCAGATTAACTTCCAATGGCTTTTAATTGCCCTCAGAAAAAAGCCAAACTCTGGATGACACAGTTGGTCTTATCTCTTACCCCATCCCTAGGTGGCTTTCTACACACCTCTTGCAATTCCTCCTAAATGCTAAAACTGTGCTGAACTGCTTGCACATCTCCTGATGATTCATGCTCTTTCTGGACTCTGTTCCTTTGAATTATGCCTTTGCCTGGAACCTTTAGTTTTCCACTCCACTCAATTCCTGGCTAACTAATTTATTGCTTGGGCCTCTTTAGATGTTGCTTGTTCCTAGAGGCCTTCTCTGACCTCCACCTCTAGATTAGAACACTCTTCCTATGGACTCCCACAGACCCCTATAATTATCCCCATTGCAGTGCATATTGCTCTGCATTGTATTTGTTTATTTATCTATATTAGACTACAATCAGTTTTGGAAAGGCAGGAAGACAGGAAGGAAGGAAAGAGATTAAGGCAATGGAAATTAGACCCATCCTTATTTGTCCAGAAGGCAATACTGGAATAATATGGCCACAGTAGACCCTGGAGGAATGTACATCTCATTAAAAACACACTATTCGGAGTGCCTGGGTGGCTCAGGCGTTAAGCGTCTGCCTTTGGCTCAGGTCATGATCCCAGGGTCCTGGGATTGAGCCCCACATCGGGCTCCCCGCTGGGCAGGAAGCCTGCTTCTCCCTCTCCCACACCCCCTGCTTGTGTTCTTGCCCTCACTATCTCTCTCTCTGTCAAATAAATAAATAAAATCTTAAAAAAAAAACACACACTATTCTGCAGAGAACGGTATTTCATTGGAGCTCAGGTGACAAGTCAGCCTTCTCTACATTCAAAGGTAGAGAGTGGAATGAGTATGGATTTATCTCTATTTATGATATTAAAATTTTGCTTTAAATTTATTCTCTAGGCCTTCTATTGCAGCATAGTACTTTTTCCCCCCAAGAATAATAAAAGTTTACCAGCCTTTATAGAGGGATAATTTGATAAACATTTCTGGGTTCTGCATATTGTACAAGTTGGAAAAAAATCTTTGTTTCTGGTGTGTATATGTTGACAGTAGAATTGATAGAGAAAATGGGGTATTTACATTCAAGAAAGAAGAAACTTGAAACTTAGACTAAGATCTCTCCTCAGTGAAGCCAAATCCCTAATTGAGCTAAGGAGTTTTTATCCAAAGTGATTCTATTTTAGGCAGATTTTGAGAAATGTTCTTCCTTTAATCTTTAGTCACTGAGTAGGACCGAATTTAGTAGAGTTTATGGTAATCTATCCAGCAGATATTATTTGTTAAGGATCTTTCCTTTAAAATATTTGAAGCGTCATCTTGGCTCCCATTTCACAGCATTTGCCTAAATTCTCTCTTTTCACTGGTATTGTTTAGCATCTAGAATTCAAATTCTACATTAACAAGAGGTTCGTGTTAACTCTTGGCAGATTTTATGATGTAATTTTTCTTTAACTGCTCAGTGACTTCAGCTTGACTAGATTCTCAGCAACCTCTCCCTGCCTCAGTCGGCAATGCCTTTCATCAAGAATAAGGACATTATAGGAGAAAAAAAAGAAAAAAATCAAATGAAACATGTGTTTTAAGAGATCTGAATAAGATATTTTGGTAAGTCAATTTCATGTCACCATCTTGAAAATCTACAGCAGTCAGCAATGTAAACATGTACTTCACAAAGGCCAGCAGCTTGCCGTCTACAAAGTTCATCGACTCATTCAGCGAGGCAGATGTTTCATTTAATACTCTTCATACTATAGATTAGGATTATTTTTTTCTTTTCCTCTTTCTCTCTCTCTTTTTTTTTTTTTTTTTGAAGAGAGGGAAAATTCCCTGACATGCTACTAATATCATCTCACACTGTGGGCCAGATGGCAAAAAATGCAAAGGCTGCAGCTCGGTTTACGCACTATATTGTGGGGGAAAGGAATTTTGTCTCAGAATGAGCTTCAGCTTGATCATTTGTTACTCTAATCTAAACATGAGTCAATGAGTAAAGTAGTACCAGGCGAACTTCAAAACGTTCTTGAGAGTAAGTGCTTTAAAATGCAATGCATCTGGATGAAGCGCCTGATAGTATCCCGACCCACCACATCTAGGAGAAACAGAGGGTCAGACTCAGGAGGCTGCTTTAGTGCAGGACATTTCCAAAGACATTTAGCAATTAAAAAAAAAAAAAAAAACTTACATATTATGTTTCTTTTTTTTTTTTTTTTTTTTAGATTTATTTATGAGAGAGAGAGCGAACACAGTGGGGAGGGGCCGAGGGAGAAGGAGAGAGAAACTGAATCAGACTTCCCGCTCTGAGCAGTGGAGCCCTACTCAGGGCTCGATCCCACCACCGTCAGATCATGACCTGAGCCAAAACCAAGAGTTGGACCCTTAACCGACTGCACCACGTGGGTGCCCCCATATTATATTTCTATTACTTTTTTGATGAAGGTTTTTGGAATGTTTTTCCCTTCTGCTTTTAACATTGTTTGCATCATTTGCACTTAGGATTATGACTAGCTTTAGAGCTATATCCATTTATCTGCATCTTTGTGGTTAAAAACAATTATTAATTTTAGAGAATAAAAAATAGCTGTTAAGCTCCTGGTCATTAAGCTTTGGTATTTGAAGGGACCAGTTCCACTTCTCATCTGTGTATGAGGCAACAGAAGCCTAGAAGGGATAAAAGTCTTGGCAGGATGTGCCATTTCTGGCAGATTGGAAAATAAATGAGACTGAAGCAAATCTTTATCCTTGATCTGTGGCCTGTTACGCCCCTGAAATTCTGCAGCTTTCCATCAGATCTTTAAATGGACCCATGACCCCAATAATCTTGAGAATACACAAGAGTCTACCTGCATTGTTGCTCCGAGTATTAATTACGCACATCCTGTAGCTTTCCGTGGGAGTCTTCATCACCTGTGGAATAGGAAATGAAAGGATATGTCAAAGAGAACACGGTCACTTTGTTAGCTGAAAGTTTGAGTTAAATGGGGAAGAGGAGGGTATTTCCATCCTGTAAGCTCCACAGGACAAATGTTTCTGCTGGGAACCGGCTGATCTACCGGGCTATGGCTCTGAAGGCCTTTGTGCACATATGTGTGTCAGAGGCATGTCCATCTAGGAGCAGCAGGATCACCTTCCTGATACGGCAGGCTGACATTCTGCCTTGATAACCGCATACCCTGAACTACTCGTGGCTTTTTCACTTTGTTTTATTTTATTGCTCTTATCTCTTTCATGATCTGGGCAACTTCTACTAACCCGCTGTCAGCCTTCCCCAGTTTTCCCCCTGCCAAGAAAATGTTATCTTCTGCTACTCAATATCCCCACTTGCTTCTTCCTCTAAGGAGAGTTTTGGACTTGCTGGACTGTTCCTCGGGTATTTTGTAATGCTGAATCATGAGACTGGGGAGAAAGATACAGAAACAGAGAGGAAGAAAGGGGTAAGGGTTGTAGATTGCTGGGTGTGGTCCAGACTTTCTTCTACTGAGGAGTATCTGGATCACTGGAAAGTAGAGAAGAAATGTTACAGAATTCTAGGTGGCTCAAATGCCATTCACATGAAAGAGCCAGGGTGAAGTGACCTAGACCTTCCCTGAGCAAGGTGCTCAGGAGAAACTGACTAGAGATTCCCCAGTGAGACTAAGGAGCAGCTGTGATGGAGGAGATCTGGGGAGGAAGAGAAGGTTTTTAGAAACGTTGCTATGATTTTGAAGTGTGTAATATATAATGATTTTAAGCAGGTGTGAGTAAAGATTGGAATCATCTTTAAGAAAGTTTCTTCTGGTCCCTGGACTCTGAATGCTCAGTGCATATACAAGGGCATAGAGAATCTCACACCGAAAGAGGGTCCCGCTGTTCCTTTCTTCTCTTCTTGGGCTTTATCATCACCATTATGCATTAGAGAGAGATAATGTATAGGTGTCTTAAAAACAATAAAAGCCTGGTAAAAATTCAAAGTGTTATTGTCAGCATCCATGTTAATTTTTGAGGGAAGCATATATTCTTTTGAAATCATTATTCATCTTAAATTCATCTTCCTTTACTGATAAGGATACTTGCAAGCAATATAGCAATTTTATTAGTGGTTAGTAGAGGAAATCCCTTTCGAACCAGCTAGACGTTTTTCAAAAATGTGTCTATTTCCCAATATTTCACATATTCCACATGGCTACACAAAGTCAAAAGCATGAGGATCATTTAGGACAGTAGTTTTCAAAGCCTGGTCCATGATAAAACTTTTACTGACTCACAGTAAAATGTAAAAAATAAGGACACGGTAGCAAATTTATCAAAAAGCTAAGTGCCTTTAGTTTAAAAGACCATACTGCTAGGGTTTTTATATTATAATATTTTTTCTATGAAATGATAGTGTTAGTAGGTGGTAATATTATTAGAGCAAAATATATGTTAATCACCCTCTTTTAAGTGGTTCACATTCTTTGAAGCTTTTTCTGATGTATGAACCCCAGAAAGAGGGCTAGGAACCACTTATTTAGGGCCTTGTGGCTACAATGTCTTAAATGCAACCCTATTGACACAAAGGAGCCTAATTTGTATAACTTCTAGTCATTAGCCAAGCTCTAGTTCAACAAATTAAACTGGCAGAGATTCACAAAGATAAGGAAAATATCTTTAGTAGAAGAAGGCATTTCCTAAGAGAAGCAACTACTGATGAGCATAGGGGAATGCTAAAGAGTTTTTATGTAGTTCATTAACTAAACTGTAAGGCCACTGAAGGCATCTGATTTGATTTTGAATAGTTAGACTGTAGCCCAGTGCTTGGAGAACTGCAGTTGTTAGGTGAACATTTGTTTAAAGAACGAGCATGTGAAAATACTTAACCTAGTGAATATACTGGTAGAGGAATGTATAGAAAAAGATGCAACTTGTACATTTCACTAGTAAGGTACTTTCTGGTATCAAAAATATTTAATACATAAAGGAAAAAGCAGACAGTAATTTTACAAACATCCATATACTTACAACAAAGGATTGCAAATATCAGTATTCTGTCTTAGTTCCTTGAGAACTATTTTCTTTTAAGGAATAAATATTAAAACGATGTTGAAATTGCTTTATCTTCACCAATCATATTATTTCTTTCTTGCTGAGAACTAGCCATTTTTCTGAAATTAGAATGTATCATTCCAGGTATGCCTCATTCTGAGCTATTTTAAAAAATATGTATCCCCAAAAAATATGAAGTACTAGTTTGCGTGGTTTAAAAAGTTAACTAAATACTATTTTTATTGTTATCTTTTTGCAATGTGCTTTCTACATGTTATTTTAAAATCTATTCATGTTGACATATGTAAATCCAGTTCATTTATTTTAACCTCTACAGGATATTCAGTAGTGTGCATATCTTCAGCTATATTACTCTTTGCCAAATTACTCTCCAAAAATGTTTCTCAAATTTAAATTCCAAGCAAAGATATATTTGAGTTTATATTTCCTCATATCTTCATCTTCATTTATTGTTAAGCTAAAAATTTTGCAAATCTAATGAGTATGAGATGTTTTTTCTTTGTTGCTTAAGTTGTTTCAAAAGGTGGGTAGATTTCAACAGCATAGTTCAGTGCTATTCTTGCTCAGTTTTCTCAACTGCGTAACAGAAAAAATACCCCAAAACTATTTGTGGATCAAAACAGTGTCATCTCTAAATTATTTTGTTTTCTTGATTTTAACAACTATCAGATACTAAATAGATCTTGGGGGTTGTTTTATACTGTCTTGATACTGTTCTTTATGAAACTGTTAGAAACAGAATGGGAGACCTTTATCATGTGGAAACTATAGACCACAGATTTTTAAAAATTGACTGTCAGCTGTATGACTATAAGACAAGCTGTATTACTTAAGAGATAATGGACCAGATTACTCAAAGCAATAATGTGCTGTTTTCAGATTTTAATAGAGTAATCTTAATGATGATTACTAAATTTCTATATTTGTAGAAGAAAACAATTCGTAAATATCAAATTATGCTACTATTAACATATACTTGTTTTCTACCAATGTAAAAATCTAGTAATTATCACTAGAACCATTCTCTGAAATTAAGAAGTACTATAGATAAATAAGGAATAAGAATGCCATTTATTTAACATTCTAAAGGCAAATATATCTACTCATTATCCTTTTCAATAACCTGACACAATGACAATGGAATAGAAGGTTGTCAAAGCATAATAGTACCTGGCTGAGAAATTAATACTGAGGCAAAGCTGAAGCATTTATAAAAATAAGTGTCGAAGTGAAGGGGAAATGGTTATTTTTTCAAAGTGAGAGACATTGATCCTGTGATAATGTTCTATGAAAATGACTTTATTTCTGCTACACCAATTGACTGATTTTGACATAATTATTTTTAAAAATGGAATTTGATGTGCTATGGTCCAATTCATTTCTTATGGATTTATTTACCAATTTATGCTTCCCTTTCGCACTTTGACACACACCTTCAAAGACTTGAATGAAATAAGCACAGAGCACCTCTATACATCTGTTACTCTTATCCCCACCCCATCCCAGTATCTGAACCTCACTCTCCTTCTAAGTATGTTACCAAGCTTCACTGAGGAGAGCCAGAATAGGGCTGCTTTCCATTAAGGACACCAGCCTGTGTGTTTCCTTCACTCTTAGATGTCTAGCTCAATTCCACTGAATGAGGCCCTGGAAAGCATTCATGGGGTCTCTCTGAAGTCTAGACAAAACACAGTACTCTTCAACTTCATTTTTACCCCTACTGTAGTGTATAGCTGAAAATTTAACATTTAAACATAAAAAGTTGGAACAGTGTCACATTGGCCAGCTCAGTTCTCCATAATTTGTCTTTGCTACAAATTAATAGCAGTTTCCACACTTGGAAACTGGAATATTATAGATGTCTACACGCATTATTTTATAAAGGGCTGCCAGGTTAATAGAGTTTAAAAATTAAAAAATAATGTGGCAATTATAAAGCATGGTAATTTAGAAAATCACATTAAAGGTAAGATAAGTATTGAGTCATCTTTGCATTCCTAAAGAGTTAGGGACTT
The DNA here is from genome assembly GCF_037043125.1 of Eumetopias jubatus. Taxonomy (NCBI): domain Eukaryota; kingdom Metazoa; phylum Chordata; class Mammalia; order Carnivora; family Otariidae; genus Eumetopias; species Eumetopias jubatus. The sequence goes on along the minus strand of NW_028274810.1, from coordinate 150,328,872 downwards.
GTATAAGAGTATATTTTCAAAAAATGAATGACTAAAAAAAATCATGTTCACAAAAATATGAAATTTCTATTATTTTATGTGAGATCTGAGCAAGCTACATGGAATCCTGATCACTTCAGACTCTCCTTCCAACGGGGACATGATGCTAAGTAAGAAGAATGAAGTGTTTCTTCAGTTTGGGAATTTCACCTAGAGGTATCAGAATAAGACAGAAATATGTAAATGAGTTTGATGTGTATTTGGATAATCCTTGGAAATACTCTCACGAAAGTCTCAGCTTGAAATAGTCTTTGTAGAGAAGAGAAATTCTAACTCTATGAAGAACTTCATTTTTATGTTGTAAAAGGCAATTTTCAGAACATATAAGATAGTTCATCATTATATTTTGGCTCATTCTCCCTACATTTTCATTTTTTAAAAGAATACTTACTGACCTTACCAATGAGGCAATATACAGAGTTTATTTTTAAATGATATAACATAATTAACATTATCCCAATAAATGTTGACCTAAGTTTTATGTTTTATGCTTTACACACACACATACACAAACACACACATATAAGCAAACAACACATAAAAGTACTTCTAGAATTCCAGTTCTAATCCTTGGTTGCTTTCACATGAGTGACATTTTAGCAGTAACTATACAAATGGGAAAGACATTCACCTGATCCTATGAAAATATAATAAAAGTACATAAAGTATAATTTATAGTGAGACATTTGTTGTATAATAGCCTACCAGCCATTCTATAATATGTACCCAGTGGGTGCTCAATAAATATTAATTAATGATAATGATCATTTGAAAAAGCCATTGAACTTGCTCCAAGAAATGAAACTATAATGAATATCTGGTATGTGAATTGTGTTTCACCTGAGGGAGAAACTGGTAAACAGAGGCAATACACATTGCTTACAGGTGATCACCAGTTTTCTGTGGCTCATAAGGTGATTTTCTTCCTTTGTACCATGGTGTTTTATATCTTGAGCCTCACACACCGCCCACCTCCTGCGTAAAATTTACACAAGCATTGAAAGATTGTGGAATACCCAAGGAAATCATTTTTCAGTCGATTGAGTTCTTAATGGAAAAAGCTCTCTGAATGCTATCTTACAAATTAGAAGATCCCCTGCTTTCTAAATAGTTCAATTGAAACCCGCTTTGTATTTATCCTTCAGGGTCATTCAGGCTGAAATGTTGTTAAGTCTTAAGTCCAAAAGTCGACTTTTAAAGGTAAAATGTCAAGTCCTTTTAGGCTTCAACTGACCTTTTAAACCAGATTAGGGATTTGAAGCATTACACATGGATTTCTACATTTTATATCCCCATATTTAACAAATGATCAAATATAACTCCCGAGAATACTATTTTTACAAGCTTGACATTTCGGGTCTGAGAGGTGGCTGTCTGACTCTTTTTACATAAATTTACTGGTGGGGGATTCAGTGAATACTTTGGTTTTTCCTACCTCCATTTATTTGAAGAAACTTTGTATGTTTTATGCTATGGTGGACAATAACCAATGCCTTAAAATAATCACTAAAAGAAGCAAAAAGACCAAGTCTTTGTATCTAACTCAAGACATAATACAGTGATAGTAGACACTTAATACATTCTTTTTACCCATGATGATGGTGATAATATAATATATGCCCCAGATTATAAGTTTTTTGAGGCCTTACTTACCTGTGTGCTCTTCAGAGAGTTTTGTCCATAAGTAGTTTATAGTATTGAATTCTGTTGTCCATTTACCCTGGAATTATTTGCCATTGTTGTTCTTCGATATTGGTTCTCAACCTTGGCTGAACAAAACAGATGCCCAGCCTGAACTAAATGACAATCTCTGATCAGCTAAATCAGAATCTCTGGGGTTCAGACGCAGGCATCAGTGGTTTTTAAAGCTTTCCAGTTAACTCTCACATGTGGTCAAGGTAGTGCACTACCTCGTGGAACTCTAAGACCTATGTAGTAATAGATGTTTATACATATTATTAGAAATAATTTAATTGTGACAACAAGGGGGGCAAAAATTTGAGTATCTTGTCCTTGGCTTCTACAATTACACAGGGAGAAGGCCCCAGTATCGATTTACTTAACAAGCCCTTATTGAGATCCTTCCATATGCAAGAGAGCAAGGAAACAAGATGGTTCCTGCTTTGAAGCATAGAATTTAGCAGGAGACATGGGACATAGACATACATATCTATAGCATAAGGGCACCTTGCTCAGTTCAGACTCTCAAAGTTTTACATGGCTAAGGTTAGTGAGATTCATGATTTCAGCTAAGTAAAATAAGGAAAAACAAACTAACACTGTTTCCTTGACTCCTGCATGACTCTTTGAAAGTCTTTGCTCACTCGGGCATCTTTTCACATCAAGTCCACACAGTAATCACAATGATGGATTAATAATCTTTTTTCAAGACTCTGTTTCCTTTTTGAAGATCCCCTTTTATCCAATAGCAAGTTCAGCAACATCTCTACAATGCAAAGGTGCTTCTGAATGTCCATGAAAATCTCATTTCCATGAAATGATGGTTGCTATAATGAGGAAGACTTCTGTATAAAGCAGCGTGACAAGAAGTGTTTAAGAGCCAGAAATAGGTCGCAGCAAGAGTGAGAAGACTAAATTACTTACAAATAACATCATTCATTGTAAAGGGGTATGGCATATGTAAAAGGACCAGTGGAGGCTTGCAGATCCTGAGTGTTTGTGAGTCATTTTCCATGGCTGGACCCAGACTTCCATTTTGGAGAAGACTGTGTGTTACCAAAAGAAATCAGTTGTTGGAAACCCAAATCATCTGACCTTCCTTTAGTGAGGCTATGCAAGCTTTAGTTATGTGTTGACTTCCTGTATGGTTTGAGTCTCTAGGTCCTAAAGTCCTCTGGATTTTTATTTGGAATACCAAGGCACACCTTAGAAATCATTTTGAAATAGATCATTCATAGTCCATTAAAGGGAGAACATCCAGATATTAGCATTTAAAAGTGAACACTTTTGACCTATATCTTGAATAAGAAATATGAATTCCAGCAATATGGAGAAAAGTTCCTTTAAAGTTGAAGGCACAGCATGAGCAAAAATGTTTAGAAGTAAAGTAGAGGACAAATTCAAGGAATGAAAAATCATCCCTCCCATCCATCAGCAATGTGGCTGACCATAAGGAAATTAACAAACTGGAAGCTAGAAAAAAAAGTTTTCTTTTGCTTTGTTGGACAATGTTGAACAAGTTTGAATTACTCTACATATTATAATATCCTTAGAAAGACCAAAAATTTATCTAGTCTAATGCCATGATTTTGTAGATAAAAATAAAGCCAAAAAGTAATGATAATAAAAGAAAAAAAAATTGAAAACATTAGTTGATGTCAGGACCAGAGGCAAAACATAGATGTCCTTAGTTTTTCCACTGCAATACCCAATCTCAGAAACCCAAGATTGACTATCAAAAGCCACCTATTTCTTTGGCCAAAGAAGCATGCTAAAAATAAATGCATATCTGTCTGAAAATAATTTTTAAAGAATCATTTAAAGTGAGTCATATAACTGGAAAGTATCACAAAAATCTTAATCTCTAGTACTAACAATTTTTTTTTCTAGTACTAACAATTTAAAATGGCAGTGACAACTTAACTCACATAACTTAGAGAAGTGATTTCAGGTCAATTATTACCACACATTTTAGAAGCTATTCTCTTGGAGCATTTCTTGTCTCTCTATGGGGAATGAAGCTATTTCTATTTTTCCTAGCTGATGTTCTGCATTAACAATAATTTGCTCATTTGAATTGCACTGAAGGATTATTAACACACTCAAGAGGAAAAAAACATATGTATTGGCCAGTTATACTTCCTTTCTTTTAATTTTACCTACTGCTGTTTTTTGTTTTTGTTATTATTGTTTTTGTCAGATTTTTTGTAAATCTCAAAAAAAGTTGACATTTCATTAAAAAATCAAAGTTCTAAAACAACATATGTTATAGGATGCACACAAACAGAAAATATGGATTGTTATTAATGATATGTTTTTAATGGATATTCAAATCCAAAAGACAGTTCAGGCAAATTCATTTTCCTTCCATGGAACATAAAAATGGACATTATAACTTTGACCCAAATAAAACTTTCTGGAAGTTGGAGATGAACCAAACGCCTGAGGGAGTTTGTGAAAGTTTCTCCATTAATCAATTGCACACTCATCTCTTGAGGATGATTTTTATGCGATCTTGTCTTGTAGAAGATAAGAGCTTGGTCTCTTGAGGTTTCTCTCAAAATGGAATTATGTTTCATATAGTTCAGTATTTTCAATAATGATCTTTCAACACTGTCATGAACTCCTACCACCTTCATTTTCTTTGGCCAATACTGAAAGACTTTATAGATGAGAGAAAAAAGATGTCGAGATGGCTATCAAGAATGACCAGGCAATATTATTTTCAAATAATCCATGCAAAAGATAAAGGATTTCAGGATCATATGAAAATAACATTGGTCTCTGTGTAGAAGAATTAGCTAATAATTATCAGTGTAACCTTTCCTGCACTGAATTAAGATAAATGGTGTACAACTAATGGCATGGGAATGAATTAACTCTTACTGTCTCTCTACTCACATTTAAGACAGTAGTCACCAGGTAAATAGCCATGCTTTTTATTGACAGAAGAACAGAAAATGGGAAGAATAGCCAAGAAGTATAATCTATGCTCTTTTGGTAAAAAGTATGTCCTTTCTCATTAAACATAGCCTTACTTTTTATTTTAAAATTTCAGCTAAGCAGTACAACATAGGAGCTATGCAATGTGGTAAGGCTTGGGAACATAAAAATACATAATTACAGCCCTTTTCTTAAGAAACTCAAAATTTATCAGGGGCTACTGATAATTTGAATTAAATCTGTTATTAGAAGAATAGTAGCTAAAAATTTAGAGTTGGAAAGGAGTGTTTTTTAATGGTGGCTCTTCTATTTACTACATTAATGGCCAGCGGCAACTGACTTAACATCCCTGAATCTGTGCCCTCATTTGTATCAAAGTTAATGTGTATGGAGCCCTTTACCACGTATCAGGCACTCTTCTAAGGATCTCCTGTGTATTAATTGTTTAATCTTCACAATAACCTTTTATCACCCTGATTTTGTGGATGAGGAACCAAAGGCATCTAAAGTTAAAGTAACTCGCCCCAGATATGAAAGCTAGTAAGTAAGTGGTAGAATTACCATTACCAAGGGCAGTAGTACCTAACCCCTAGGGGAGGCTAAAAGAAGAGGAGAACCCCATAGTGCTTAGCACAGAGCTTGGCACAAAGCAAACACTGTAAGTTGGCCTATATTTACCAATATTATCCCTGTTGTTGATGTTACCATGATTATTATTACTAATATTCCACTTCTCTTGTATGCAAAAGAAAATATGAGGATAGGTTACATATGAATAATCCAACTGACTTCACTAATCTCACACTGAACATTTTTTTATGAAATAGGGTGTCATTAATTTCTGTTAATTATAGCAAATACAAACTAATGCTTCAAATGTTGATTTTCTTTCTTTTAAATTTTCTTTTCTATCAACTCCACTGCATCTCCCTGTTTGGAGGCATTTTATTCTAATAGCACTTCATTAAAAAATGATAACAAAAAAGAAGAGTGGAGGGGCTCAGAGTAGGCAAGGAGTGATTTGGAAAGTGATCAAGATACAGCAAAAATTGGATACATACTCAGCAAACCCAGAAATGTGAGAGAGGTTTCTAATATTTTCCAGCCTTCAGAAGGACTGAACATAAATGGAAAGTATATGCTTGTAAAAATATTACTAAGGTGCCCAGGCGATTCAGCGAAGGAGGGGGAATAATTTCTTTCCCAAATACATCATCAGTGATTTTGTGTCATTTAGATTGAAAAAAAAATACTTTATCTTCCACTTTATATTTTAATTTCTTAGTTCGGTAAACTCTAATTGGTAACAGAAAGAAGACAATGGTGTCCATTTCAATTTCTAACTGTAACTGAAGTATAGTCAAGATGCTCAACCTTTCTGAAAAGCAGTTTTTCAATCTATAAAATACAGCAACTCTCTCCCTCAAATAGAAAAGTAGTAAGAATTTTAATTAAGTAATATTAGATAAATTACCATGAGATCCATGGATGAAAGATGTCTCAGGGAGTTGATAATTATTTTTTTATGATGTCCATCCTGGAAGACCTAAGAGAGTCGATTTCTTCCTGTTAATAATTCCCATTCTTTCCAAATAATTGTTGGTTCACACCTGCTGGCAAGGCAGGGACATGCTGCAGGCAGCTGGGAACACTGCTTGACTCTTGCGTCTTTTCTTTCTTTAGTCTTTATGTTTCAGTCTACACATTCCCTGCTGCTCCGGGTCTGTGGTGTAGCAATAAGAATGAAAGATTTTCATTTTCTCTCTCTGTCTTTTTAATTAACGTCCTTTTCACGTAATATCACGAGTAGTTTCTTTAGAAAACAGAAATTGCAATTAAATCACATATTCATGAAATTTTCAGGAACAGATATGATGATGTTGGCATAAGTTCCAAAGTTCCAGAGACTTAAATGAGTTGTGCCCCACGCAGATGGGAGCAAAGGGAAAGCTGTGTGGCCAGGCCTGTTGGCTTGGGTGGGTCCTGGTGGGAAGAGGCTGAGAGGTCAGTGTCCTCTGTCCTGGCTTAGAAGCCACGTTCGCAGTTTAGCTTTCTTCTTGACAGTGAGATTTTCCAGGAAATGTAGATGTCACTTCACTGAATGGATTTTTTAAGTAGTATTCCTTTCTGAAATACTCATAAGTTTAAGGAAATTGCAGGCCGAAAGGGATAATCAAAAAATAAAAGTTTCAGCCAATGCAGTATATTAGATTGATGAATTTAAAATTTCAAAAAAAGGTTCCATCATTTTTTCCCAATAAACTTTAAAAACAAATTCCATTTATCTATATTGAATTTCATATTTAGTGTTTCATATGCTCGAAAAAATCTCTTTCTCTCTTCTTCTTCACATCTACCCCTCCCCCAACCCATACCCACTCCCATCCCCCACTCCATCCCACCCCACTTTTGTTAAGTACATACCCATGACCCAAAATCTGTCTCCATTTTAGCTATGGAGAAGAGAAAACGCACTTTTCTTCCAAACCCAGGGTACCACTGTTAAAAATGTTTGCGGGTCTACAGTTAAATTCTGGTACCTTCAAAACCATTTACAACTTCCAAGCCCCAGTGCAACAGGGTATACATTAAAATAAAGAAAAGATTTTGTTGTGAAGAAATTACCATGAAAAGAACACAGTAGTTCTAATACACTAAGAAAAGAAGTAACTTAGGAAATTCGACTCTCTACTAGCAAGTTTATTGAGTATTTACACAAATGAATTATGCATTCAGAGAGTCGCAGATACTGGAAATGTCATCACAGAGATTTAAGACTGTGACTTGATGAGCCAAGTCTTTGCCCTACCCAATTTTCTATCATAGTGTTGTCTTCCTGAAAGTTCACAAGAACTGAATGCATATGCTTGACCAAGAATGAAGATATCTCTCATAATGGGCCATATGCAACACCATCATGGCTGCATGCCATTGTTCTATCTTTATACCCTTAAGCATTTGTTGTTTGATCTTATGTGAAACCTGAACATTTTCTTCTGCTTTATTTTTCATGTGGCTATCCTCTTCCTCACTTGGATTTCTTTTCACATTGTGATTCCATTTTCCCTGATTAATCCCATTTAGCACTTCTCCTTCACACCTACCACAGTCAGACCAGCATGCGGACTGTTCCTCTTCATTCCACCTCTACGACTTGTCTCCACATCTGAGAACCAGGCTGTTGTTGCCCTAAAGCATCTTTACATGTCCAACCATGGTAGTATTTCTCTTCTTTACGTCTATGGACATGGTTAGTAGTATTTAGTGTACAGTCTATCCTAAAATAGCAAAATTCTGCTAGTGTTGTGGCTTCAATTAGTCTATAAAGGCAGTCTTAAGAGCAAGTCCTGGTTTATGTTTCTTCCTATTCTATAGTGCTAAAAATAGTTTTTGAGCAAAATGGTATTCAATAAATTCTTGACTGGTTTGTTAGTTTTCTGTGGCTACTGCAACACATGACCACAAACTTAGTGGCAACACACATTTATTCTCTTACTGTTCTGAAGTCAGAAGTCTGAACAAAGTCTCAAGGGGCCATAATCAAGGTGCTGATAGGGCTCAACTCCTTCCAGAAGCGGTAGTGGAGAATCCATTTCCTTGAATTTTCCACTTTCTAGACCTGCATTCCTTGTATTTCTTGGCTCATCCTCTTCAAAGCCAAAAGCACAGGCTCTTGTTTCACTGGTTACACTGCTTTCTTCTGTGTCAAATCTCCCTCTGCCTCACTCTTATAAGGACACTTGTGGTTACATTTTGGACCCACCCTGATAGTCTAGAAGGATCTTCTCTTCAAAGTCTTTAATTCAGTCACATTTTTAATGTCCCATATAAGGTAATAATTACAGGTTCTGGGGATGAGGACCCAAATATCCGTAGGGTCCATTATTCAGCCTACCACGGGTGGCAGCTGCAGCAGCAACAGAAGAAGAAGTCGAGGCTGGGTTGTTTATGTAAAAGGATGTATAATTACAAGAAGATGAAAGAGAAAGAAGAGAAAAATACCAAAAGATACAGGAAAAATAGGGTCTTAAATTAAAAATAAGAAGAAGAAAATTCCAATTAATTAACTGAAGGGGATTACAGGAAATAATCATATAAAAATGTACCACAGAAAGGAAGAGAGAGGGGTAAATTGCCTGAAGAAGGAGGAGGAGCACATAACAGTTCATAACCCCCAAATTGCAACAAGTCCTAATACAAAATATTTTGAAGAGAGAAAAATAATTGGATCTAAAATAACTTTTACAAGTCTTTTATCTGGAAGTAATAAATAACTTTGATAAATGAAGCAGAAAACCTTGATTTCATTTTCTATACAGCTAGAAAAAAAACGCCTGGAACCATCCTATATAAATTAGAGTCAGTTGCTTGGAGAGTACTGATAGCAGTCCATGATTAAGTTTTAATCATAAATCCTAGCCTCTAAAGTTCAAAATATCCCCCCATTTTAGCAAGAAAAGCAAAGTTTTCAAATCTGAGTATAGAGGCTCATCAATTTTAGTAACTAACATCATTGACAATGTTTAGTTTAGTTACACTTTCCAATTTTGCATTTATTTTTCCAGATGGTTGTAGAATAATTATATCACAAAAGTTTTCCTCTTGATAATAATGTGGGCTTATAATTTTGTTATAATTTTCTATAAAAAAGTAAGGAATCTAAATGGAAGGGGTTCCAAAATGAATGCAAACTTTAAGACCAGCTTGGGGGAAAAAAAGTTTCATTGCTCTGAGTTCTTAAGAAGGATGTTGTCAATGAGCTTCTATGTATAAATATGGTTTGATGTCACCTAAGTAATAAAATTCAATTTACTTGTGTGCTTTAGTACAGCAATGGAGGATTGGAAAACTTCCCAGACTTCCAGGCTGGATATGAATTCTCACCTCCTTCAAACTTCTGTGTTTAGCAAGTGCCTTTCCCAATTATAGCTGTGTTCTGACAGCAACTAACCATTGCCCTGAGTGATGGGCAAAGAAAGCCAAGAGCCTCGAGGCTAAAAGAGATAAAAGAATGCGATCTCCACTCACACTCTCAGCCAGAGAGGATTTCTTCTAGGTTCATTCTAATGTTTTCTTTATCAGGGGCCAATGGCTATGTGTAATCTGCACAGGTGAGTGATCAGAAGATAGTAGATACATTTTAGGGACATAGGAGCTATAAGGTGATGGCAAATTTAGTGACCCCATTTATTTTGCTGTTTTATCAAAATAGAAACAAATAACCTAACAGTAATAACTAATCTACCTTATTAATAGAGTGGCAAATTTCTTCCTAATAAGAGCACATTAGTGACTATGAAGAGAAGGCCTCTGTCCATTTTTTTTGACAGTTTGCTTTAATAATATTTCTAGGCAGTTAATCTTTCTAAACTTTTTTTTTTTCTTAATAACAAAGAAGAACCTGAGGATATTTTGAGTTGAATGTTAATCCTTGCACTTCAGGAAATGTTGTTATTTACAAGTGAAAAATTTGGGAAAACCTAATTATTGTATATATCCAAACCAAACAGTCCACAAAAGAAGTGTTAAAACAAAATGTACACTCAACTCTACTTCATCCTAAGTCATTGCCTTTAAACATTAATGAACAACACCTAATTATCTGATCTATGAACTAATTGAGCCATTAATAGATTTTGGAAATATAATTGCATTTGTCTTCTTTCTGATGTGCAAATCTGACCTTTATAATCATTTCTATATCAAATTCTTTAGTATTAGTTATTAGTTTTTTTAATCACTCAAATATTTAAAGAAACTACAGAAAACCAATCTAAATGAGCCATTTTTCCATTTTCAATCCTTTGTAAATTTATTTCTGAGATAATTATATCCTCTTTGAAGCTTTTTTATCATAATTCTACACTTGCTGACCTATGATTTTAAAATCCAACAAGAGGGGACTCTTATAAACCAGGTTTTCCCAAAATGTGCTTGATAGAACATTTGTTCCAGAAGATTGTATTAGGTGTTCTGAATTCAAATATGTTTCAGAAAAGTTGGATTAAATAATGTTGCCAAGGTTCCTTTATTCCAATCCTCTTTAGAATTTTCATTATTATAAATACTCATTGTAAATGTCCACAAAGCGAGTACTTTATATGATATTTCCCAAGGAGGTTGGTCATGAACTTTCCTTTCCCTTGCACATTTTAAGGGATTAGACTTTTTGAGGTGCCCATTAGTTGCAGGAATTTTTAAAATGACATCCTAGATAACTAGAACTAATGGTAGCAGATCCCCTTCTGTGATCAATAGAAACAGCGGCCAACCACAAGTAGCTTAGCAACAAAGCATTTGGAAAAAACAAGCTTTTGGGTTTTTTTCTTTAATCTTAGTACAGGCACTTCACAAAAGAGGATATCCAAATAGTAAATGAACATGAAAAAGTACAAAAAGGAAATGTCCATCAATTGAGAATTGAGAGGGGTGCCTGGATGGCTCAGTCAGTTCAGCCTTGACTCTTGGTTTTCAGCTCAGGTTGTGATCTCTTGGGTGGTGAGATCCCCCCATGCCCTCAGTCTCCATGCTCAGCAGGGAGTCTGCTTGATGATTCCCTCCCTCTACCCCTCCCCCCATTCATGCTCACTCTTTCTCTAAAATAAATAAATCCTTTTTTGAAAAAAAGAGTAGAATTGAAAAATAAATTGTGGTATTTTCAAATAATGAAATACTATAAAGCAATAAAAATGAGCCAGCTGCAGCTTCACAAAACACTCTGCATACATCTCAAAAACTTAATATTGAGTGAGAAATGCCAGACACAAAATATTATATATTTATGATTCCATTTATGCAAAATTCAAAAATCAGGAAAACTAATATTTTTCATTGAGGGAGTGGGAAGGATGTCTGCTTAGGTGTTAAAACCATAAAGAAAAGCAAAAATACTCCACAGTCAGGACAGTGGTCACCTATGGCAGGAAGGAAATGAGAGTGTGGTGATTGAGAAGAGCTGCCCAAGGTGTGGGGTGGGTGTTTGGGGTGCTTGAAATATTCTATTTATTTTCCTAAATTATTCCTTTACTGGGTGTTTGCATTGACATAAATCTTAGAGCTGAACATTTGTGTTCTGTACATTTTTCCAAGTTAGAAGGAAGGAGTTATTTGAGGTTGTTGCAAGGTCGTGAGGCTCAAAACAGATCCAAACAATTTTTCCTTTCCTTTCCTTGTGGAGGGGCACCTGGATGGCTCAGCTGGTTAAGCATCTGCCTTTGGCTCAGGTCATGATCTCAGGGTCGGGTTCTGGGATCAAGCCCTGCATGAGGCTCCCTGCTCAGTGGGGAGTCTGTTTCTCCCTCTCCCTCTTCCCCTCCCCCCAGCTCATGCTCTCTCGCTCTCTCTCGCTCTCTTTCTTTCTCTCTCAAATAAATAAATAAAACCTTTAAAACACACACACACACACACACACACACACACTTGTGGAAAAGCTGTGGCCACTCTATCCAGGGCAGTACTATGGCAACAAAGTAGAATCAAAGCACCTTCACACATCAGACAGTTAAATTTCAATTCCCTTCCTAAAAGATTAGTATATGTGATAACACTTAAAGCCTAAACACATACAAATAGAAGACTTATTCCCCATCAATATCTTTGTCTCTCTATAGTTTCTACCTTCTTTTTAGTGATAACAAGTAGCCTTTACAAGAGGAATATCAAGTCATTTCGAAGAGACCCCACAGGAAGGGTGGTCACAGTCTTGGAAGGTTAACATCTGCCTTTGTACTCAGATACTCCCTACAAAATACCATAAATTACAGTAGCCATTGAGAAGCTATCAATAACTGTATAACATAATAAAAATTAACAGGCAAGGCTAGAATCAGACTTTAGGGTTTGTTGATTCAATAATATCTAAGAAAAATGTTTCTCTATTCTCAAAGGCCACACTCAACAATCTCACCAGACTGTCCTGCGACTAAAATCACATTTCTTAACTCATCCTTCTTAAATATTTAGGTCACATATCTTCTATGTCTTGGCTGTAAGAAATCAGAGGCCCCGGAGTAATTTTCACAGAATCAAATGGCATGTCATCTATGGGGTGGAAGCCAGGATTAATGACCTTTAATTTGAACTCAGATAACCTTAACTCCCCATGAAGGAAAAGAGAACGGAAAGTCTGGATGGCGATAATCAGTCTCCTAAACCTATTTTGGTGATTCCATGCTGATACGCTGTTGCTGTTAATGATGATGGTGATAAGATATTTTTAAGGAAAAACAATTTAAAACTATTTATTGGCTGCTTACGGAATGCTAGGCATTTTACTGATCCCTTTACTTAAATTATCCAGGTGTGTCTTTATAAGAACCCTGGGTTTTATATCCCCATTTTACAGGATAAAGGTTTAATTAACCTAAGCTATTAATGTGGGAAACTTCTAAGATGTTAGGAATAAAGAAACAAATGTTCACAGGTGAGCTCTGATATAACTCTGTTACCTAAGGTTAAGATAGCATTGAAATTGCTGCCCCTTTTGGCAACAAATCCATAGATTGCTTCTCAAGCTCTGGTCCTTAGACCACTAGCATTACAATTATCTGGGGGAATTAGGAACATGTAGGTTCTAAAGGTTCTATCCCAGATTTACTAGAGCAGAAGTTCTAGGAGTAATGTTTAAGAATCTGCATTTTTCACTGAGTTTCCTGGGTGACTTATATGCAAGCCAAAATTTGAGAACTATTGGTCTGCACAAAAGTGGCAATGAATTTGTTAAACAGTAAAATCCTGAACAACTGCTGTAAAGAAGGGAAGTTTAATATTGCTCTACAGAAAGCATTATACCTTCTATCACTGAAACAGTGGAAGAGGGTTGTTGTTTTTAATACCAGATTCAATCCAAAAGACTTTTTTTCTGGTCCAAAGCTTATTCCCATTGATGGATGCATCAGTGTTCAGAAGAAAATCAGACACACAGAGACAGAGCTAACTCACCACTCAGAAAGACTAGAACTAGATTTTTGCACAGTGTATTGAAATATAAATTTCTTAGGAATAGTTCATGGAGGAAGATACTTCCCACTGAAATCAGGTCTTTGAGCAAATCCTGGCTGCTCTTTGTTTAATGTTAAAGATGCATGAAAACTATCACTCTTTCATCACCTGTATGGGACACAGACGATTATAATGTTTAGTTAGTTCCCTTGAGAAGACCTGGGTAAAATTTCCACCTGTTCATAATGATGAAGCTTGGCAGTTAATGCCAGAGCCATGCTATATTTTTTGTATTTGCCGTGGATATGTAATTATGCTGTGGTTAAATGTCTACTAAATTGTATAGAGTTCTTATCCTAGGGTGGGTTATAGGAACCCACAATCACCTTCCTGAAGTCCATAGTTAGAGACCCCTTTTAATGTTCCTGGTGAAGATACATGAGCTGGTTAGATCCCAATTGACAGCTGTATTCCAGGACCTGAGGCTCAAGCAGACAGGATAAGTCACTAGCATCCTGAAAGAATGGTGTCCTGACCAGAGTTATTTCTCCCTATATTATTCTCTTTTGTGCCAATAGTTCTTATCAGGCTGCAGTTTAATATAAGGATAAGGTGAAATTTAGTGAAGAATTTTGTGACTTAATTAGTTCCTATTTATTTCTAAGATCTGAACTGTATTTATTGTACATTTGATTCCCCACCTGCCGAATGTAGTCAGACAGCTGTGTTATAAACCACAAAAACATTGTGCTTTTTTGAAACTCCCAAGTGATTGTGGCGGCACAACCTTGTGAATGTAATTAATGCCACTGAATCATACACTTTAAGATGGATAAACTGGTAAATTTTAGGTCATGTGTATTTTACCACAATAAAGAAATAATTTTAAAAAATTATGTTACATTCAGATGCATAAAAGGCAAAATGGAAACTGCTTCTGATAGCTTCTGATGGCTCCCAGCTTGACCTCTGCATGCTGGAAAGTTTACGTAGCTAAATATTATTCATCATTGTTTTCTCGATTTTCAACAGATGATATTATAAAACTGATATTTATAAGTATTGTAACAAATAAATGTCTGCCTATATTTCTTTTCCTTCATAAGGTAAATATGCGTCAAACCTTTCCTGTAGATAAGACACTGTACTAGGCACTACTCTAAAGGCAAAGATGAGTCAAACAATACCCCTGCCCTCCTAGGATTCATCATCTAGCAATAGTGAAGTGAGAAAATATTTGCCTTCTGTATGCCGGGCATTGCCCAGGTGGAAGGAAAACATACAGGAGAGTAAGACATAGTCTCTGTTTTTTGGGGGGTTTTTTGTTTTTTGGTGAGTTTATTATCTAGTGTAGGGAGACGAACATGAAACAAACTTCTTACCATGACACACATTCTAACAGAGCACGAACAAAGGCTTTAGAGATCAGAGACAGTAGGGAGAAAAGTCATAAATGAGACTGATCTTGAGGCATCACGACCTATATTGGGAAGTGCATATAGTGGGAACATATGAATTCATGGCTTTCGCTAAATCTGGACTTCAGCAGTTCCGGGCCCCATTCTAGTCACACAAGGCAGATTTGTACAGACCCTGGGAAAATGCAAGCACAACACTCAGATGTGGTCACTAAATTACAGTTCTCACTAATTCAGTTAGCACAGCCACGGTTTTCTGACTTCCACATATATAGGAATGAAACTCCAGGGATGAGGCTGGCCCAGGACTTTTAAATGCCCAGCCATGAATAGGACTAGCTCTATGACTTTGGCTGAGTCATTTCACTTTGCTGAGCTCTAAAATGATGGTATCAGACGCTGCAAAGATAATGTCTATCTCTGTTGTAATTTCTTTTATTTTTCCATGTGACCCAATACTTTAGATATGAGAACTTAGAAAAGTGGTTGATAAAGCTAAATGTTTCTTTAAGATTAATAATAAGAAGAAAAAAATCAGCACTGCTGCCTCTGGAAACTTGAGTGCCAAGGGATAAGTGGTATCTAATAATTAATAAAAAGTGGTTGTGATGCATTTTGTGAATATAAAATGCCAGATAATTTATAAATATTTAAATAGTTATTAAATTTAATATGAATATTACATAGATACCATTTTGATTTCCTATGCCACTTTATTGCCTCAGCATGCTTCGCTGATATTAATTATGTTACTGTTGATATTATTGCTGTTAATTGTATGGTTTCTTGAGGGGTAGATCCAAGGTAAAGAGGAGAGGACAAATTGGAGCAAATAAATTAGTTGTATGATTTTATTACTAGAAGGCAATATACTTTTGGTTAGAATGTATTTGAGATTTAGGTCAATTAAGTGCCTGGTTTGTAGGGTTCTGTTTTTACTTAGATCTGGTTTTGACTTTGCTTCTTCTGGTCTTATGCACTTGATTACAAACTCCTCCAAGTGATACATCATTTTCTTCCTCTGCATTCCTACAAAGTTTCTTGGTCCAATCTACTTGACTGCTTTGAAAACAAACAAAAAATTTACTAAATCTTTAAGAGGAAGAAAACTAACACAGTGGATGCTCACAGGTCTCTGTGACCCCACGTCATAGCTCGGGCCATGCTCACATCCTTGCAAGGAGACATAACCATCCCACTGGGAAGATGAAGAAACAGCACAGTGGCTAAAGAGAGCATAAACTTCTCCGTGTCATGAATGAGGGGCCTTTTCTCATTAATTAATGCCATCTCTGTAGACAAACACAGCAATTAATAAAAAAGTGGAGTTGTTTGGGACAGGAATCTGTAAGTAATTATTGCATTTCTTTTAAAAAATCATTCTTCATTGAGAGTTAGAAAAGACTTCGGCAACTTGACTAAAGAGAAGGAAAGAAAGAATAGAAACACCAAACAGACCCAGAAAAGCAAGAAAGCATGTAAATGAAAGTAAGGCTGTGAACACTTCTTTGTAGAAAGGAAGACAGACCAGAACTCACAGACCACCTCAAGGTAGTAACTCATGTAGGGTGGGGAGGGAGGATCAGGAATAGAATTTACCTAATACCCTTGCGGGCTTAGTTGTGGAGGTGTGATGGAGTCTATAAGCAAAACCACAAAGCAAGCACAGGAGAAAGTAATTGGCTTTGCTGATAAGAGGCAAAGAAGAGAGCTGGCTGCAGGTGGGCCCAGTGATAAGCAGAATGTATGACGCTGGGAAGACTTGATTGGAATAGTTTAATAAAAGCATGTGACTGTTGCCAATTAGCAGCTAGAAGTAAAATATGATTCTGCTGCTAATTTTGTATCCAAGTAGAATTATACTGTGATTAGGCTAATAGAATGGCATTGGAAATCTGTAGGCATTGCTTTGGAGACTCACTATCTTGCAAGCTGCTGAACAGAAGCAGTAAAGCATCACTATCTGCACCTTACCTGGCCCAGGAGAGGTTCATGCAGAAACAAGCATGTGAGGAGGCAGTTAAAGAAGGGGGATAGAGGATTCCCAAGGTGTACAGGAAAAGGGTGCAAACTTCAAAACCCAGCCCCCAAAGGGTCCTGAGTCTGTTGGGAATTGTGTACCTTTCAATGTGCAATACCCAGAGGGATTTTTAAGGGAATCTATGAATCATTATTCCACAACTTGCCAAGTGTATTGCTCTGCAGGAATCCTGTGCCTATTAGACAGAGCCTCTAGGAGGAACAGCTTAGAAGTGCCCTCTGCAAGATGAAGCCCTAGTGTTTTAAACCAGGAAGGTCCTGCCGGGGATTTCTCTAACCAGGGTCAGCCTCCACTCCAACCCCTGGAAGAAAAGAGGAAAGGATTCAACAATGTAGAGATAAACTAGTCTCTAAGTGTACATATAGATAAATGGTCCAGCCTGACCAAAGAAACAGGGTGTTCTCTTCTATTCTTTACACCATTATAGTTCTCTTTTCCCCTGACTCCTGCCACTTCTCTCTCTGCACTGTCCACATTGGGACTTGGATTAAAGGCTGATTTACATCTGTTGTGTGTCCTAATTTCCCAAGAGTGTATGAATGAATTTACAACAAAGGAGCTCTCTTTTTATTTCCATGAAATGTGATGCGCAGTGTCACTCAGCAGCTATGACATGTGGGCTGGCAATAATAAGGTCTTGCCTTTTGAAATAATCTGTGAACATTCCATATTTAACTGTTCTTCCTATTCAAATTAATTCAGATATTGAAATTATATTGCAGGGCATCTACATTCTTAAAGCACCAGGCAACTTAAGGTGGCAACCTGGTAGAAATGACCACTACCCTTTCTTTGAAACAAAAGCTGCTTAGCAGGTACTTAAAGATTAACATGATACAAACCAAACCCAACCTGTAACAAGAACGTCAGCCTTCTGAGACTTGTATAATGATAGCTGGCTTCCCAACCTCATTCTCTCAACAACGTTAACACCATCCGAATTTCCACCAAATCCAGGTACGTAAGTTAGCCCGGTTGTTCTTTCCCTGAGGTAATAATACTTGCTTGATTTGGAAATACCAAAGTGAAGACCTTCTCACCCATTAAACAAATAAAGTTTAATTTCTCCTACTTCTACATCTCAAGAAGACTGTCTCTCTATTTTTTTTTTAATCAGAGGGTCTAATGATGATTAGCTCAAATTTCTTTAGCTCGAGTTCATTTATTAGCAATAGACCTGCACAACATACAAGGACCATACTCAAACCCTTGAAGTGTTTTGACAAAGACTAAGTCTGGGTTATTATAATAGTCTGACATGGAGTCTTACTTTATAGATTCTGCAATATAACTGAGAAGAAACTGACTTTGTTAATTAAAGAGGTCAAGTTGTTAGGCTAGAGTTTATTGCATGAATGAGTGAATGAATGAATGACAGTAAGGTATGCACATAATAAATGCTAAAATAATACAAAATCATATGAATACTGTTCTACCTAATTCTCTCTTTCCATGCTGTGGAAGCAGTAGTTGTAACGTTTATCAGTTTGGGGGGGTATATAAACATTATTCCAGACATTTTCTAATATATATGGTAAGCAGAATAATGGTCCCCCAAGGATGTCCATGTCTTAATCCCTAGAACCTACAAATATGTTTCCTTACATGGCAATAGGGATTTTGCAAATGTGATTAAGTTAAAGATTTTGAGATAAGATTATCCCAGATTACCTAACTAATCCCAAGTGTCCTTATAAGTGAAAGAGGGAGGCTGGACAGCTAGAGTCAGAGAGAAATTTCAAGATGCTATACTACCAGCTTTGAGGATGGAAGAAGTCAAGTCAAGTCAAGGAGTGCAGGTAGCCCCAAGAAACCAGAATAAGCAAAGAAATTAATTCTTCCTGAGAGCCTTTACAAGGAACACAGTCCTGTTGACACCTTGATTTTAGCTCAGTGAGATCCATTTCAGATTTCCGACCTCTAGAACTGTAAATCATGTACATGTATTGTTTCAAGTTTGTGGTAATTTATTATGGCAGCAATAGGAAACTAAGACAATGCACATATAAGAATCTAAATAATCCCTCCCAGGGATAATGCAATTGAACATTATATACCCTAAAGTCAGGGCAGGTAAACACAATAAGAATCGGAGAATGGGGAGAAAATAATATTCATAGTGCCTAACTCTGTGGCACATAATAAATACTTTACTGGCATTCATCCACTTGATTCTAAATATCATTCCCATTACATAACCCACATTGGGTTCAATGACTTGCCCAGGATTATACAGGTAATAGATGGCAGATCTCTAGAAGTGACACCTTAACCTGTCATATATTAACCTCTAATACATGACATCTGATCCATTTTGCTAACATTTTTTCTAAATCAAGAATGATCAATCAACCACAACTTATTTGTATGGCATACAGATTACTTGCTCTTATTAAGGTTCCCCACATTCCGTCACAATCATCTCTCTGAAACTCTCTCACTACTGACAGTCACTCTCGTTCTTAATCACTATGCCAGAAATGATATATCTATAACCATGCAGAAAAATAGGGGACACAGTCAGGGTTCTGTCTTGCCCATATCCTATAGAATGTTTGCTAGAAGCTGTCACATCAACAATGACTTAGCAAAGTCCTAATTCAAGCCAAGTAGAGGGCTGGATGCCCAGTTATTGAAGCAAAAGTTAGTGTGGACAAATTAGGTTGCAGACACAAATCCGAGTTAGAACATAATGTACACTAAAAAGAAACAAAGAACGATCGGTTAGAAGAATTAGAATGAGTTTTCAATTAATTTTTCACTTGGTTTTAAGATCCCCCATGGTAAGAATTACATCTAAATTCTATTTTAAGTCCCCAGCATCTAATGCAGTTCACTGAATTTAGTAGAAGTTGATTAAATGTTCACTGACTGACTATAAGCCTGAAAAATGTCTCATGGACATAGTTTCATTGCTCAGGAGACCTCTTTGGAAGGCTCTGAGATTTCTTCCATTGGTCTTTAAAATACAGCTCTATGACTCTCCCAACTGACATTTTGAGTGTTGGCAAACCTACTTTGGCACATTTTCTTTCTTACCAACAGGAGAATGTTAGCATGTCTGCATTTCTTCTAGGACATAGCAGCATGTTCACTTTGTTTTTAAAAGAGCAATAAACAAGGTAGGAAGAAATACGATCCATGATAGATGTAGCCACTGTCCTAGCATTCAGAAAAACAAAGAAACCCCAGGATATTGAACCAGAAATGATCACAAGTAAGGTCCTCTAAAATATAAGCTTTCTTATAAATACTTACAAATCAACAAAAATTACTTATAGGAAATGAACAGAGATATCTAACATAAAACTTATTTTTGGCAAAATAGCTATAACATTGAAACCCTCAAAATGTATAAAAAGTGTAAGAGAATGAGTAGTCAACCATACTAAATCCTGCACTTTTTTGTGTGAATTTTGTGTCAACCAGGGCAAATTTTCTAAAAGTAAGTGTCTTAACTATTTCTGATTTGAGGTCAACAAAAACAATCTGCATGATCAGCTAGAAAGGACAAAGCTCTGTAAGTAAAACAGAGCGTAGGTCAAATCTCTGCAAAGCTTCCTCCTGTCCACACTTTACTTGAAGGAATCCCTCCCAACTGGCTGAGCGTAAGTTAAGACTGAGCAAACCCGTGGGCATTAAAGACTCTGAAAAGGGAGAGTTTGAAGTCTCAAAGGGGATCCATCGATTGCATAAAGGGATGGCAAACCAGATTCAAAAGATGGAATGGCTGAGAGCGGACAAGGATGGTGAAAGCCCACTGAATTCCTCCTGCTCCATGATACTCTCCCCCTCCTAGATTTTCTTGCCTAATTTAAGTCTTACTGTTTTTCTTCTTTTGTTCTACTTTTCCAATCCACTCCCTTCTTTTCACCTTTTCTCTTTCTCACCTTCATTGCCATGTACAATTTTTTTTTCTGCTTCCTTCTTTCTTCCTATTGAACTGGCCATAATAAGGACCTGAAGTATACTTTTGTTACTTTATGTTGATGGAATAAAGTTTTAAGTTCTTTGCTTTTCATTCTGTTAATGGTCAAGTTGGACATTGTGATACTGTGATTTATAAATAGCATATATTTAGTCAATCAGATTAAAAATATGTGTTTGGTCTTTGTCCACATTTCCAGCCTCACAAATCCCCAAATCCCTGGGATTTCCCGAGTGTTGAGAGTGATAAAGGTGTCCTTTGTTTTGTTAATGAGGTGACTTTTGGAAATACCTAAGGGTGGGGCCTGTTGCCAATGGAACCAACCTTGTGATGGAACTTTTAGCTCTACCCCCCTGACTTCCAAGGAGGAGAGAGAGAGGGGATTGAAGATCAAATAAATCACCAATGGCCAATGATTTTTAGTCAGCCTTGTCTATGCAATGAAGCCTCCATTAAAACCTGAAAGGACTGGGTTCAGAGAGCCTCTGGGTTGGTGACCAAGTAGGGATTTGAAGAGCCATGTGCCTGGAAAGGGCATGGAAGCTCCACATCCTTTCCCCATACCTTACCCTATGCATCCTTTCCATCCCTCTGTTCCTGAGTTATGTCCTTTTATAATAAACCAGTAATCTAGTAAGTAAAATGTTCCCCTGAGTTCTGTGAGCTGCTCTAGCAAATTAATGGGTTCCATTAGGGGGTCATGGGAACCTCTGATTTATAGACATTGGTTATAAGTACAGGTAACAACCTGGGCTTGCAATTGGCACCTGTCTGAAGTGGGCTGGAGTAGACAGTGTCAGAATTGTTTGTTAGTGTGGGGTGAACATACCTTTGATGGTGGAATTGGGTCCAGGAGCCCTTTTTACACATTTTATGTATATCTTTCCTTTCTAATAGAGTTAGGTCATTTTAAGTTCTTCAAAATTGACAATTTTCTATAGGTTGTTCTTCAAAACCAGGGCTGCCACCCTTCAGTCAACAGACGCTCTAATGTATCTGCTTTTCTTCACTTCCTTCATTGACATAGAGACAATCCAAGTGGACCCATATTTCAGAGGGAGAAGCAGAGCATGGCTGAGAATACTGTTCGCCAAAGGAGCAGTCATTCTGCTAAAATGCACAAAGAGCAGTTGTGAAATTTTGCTTAGGGATCTAGATTTAATTTCTCACTGTTGCACTGATGGGAGCATAAAAGTGAGAGGTATTTTACTGGTGTGTTTTTCCTTTAAAATAACTTTCATTGTCTAATGGTAATGTGAAAACATAATACACATTTTCAACTCCATTTAGATCTTTGCTACTGACAAAAATAGGAAACTCATTGATGCCCGAAAATATCTCCTTATGATTCAGGTAGTATCATCTTGGATAAATCAGTATGAATTTCAAACTCTTGAATGCATTAAAGACAAAGGCCCCTCTATTCCAATGGGAATGTAGAAAATATGAATAAATCATAATGTTCTGATGTTAAGGTATTACTAGAGGTCAAGTGGACTTCAAGCTATGCAGCAATTTCTTATCTGGGCATTTTAATAGAATTTCATTTCTCTTAAGAAGGATAAAAAATTTTGCCTCTTGTATTATTTTCAGATGAGAGACACTCATTTGAATTAATATCAAGATGCATCCCACGCAGAATTTTAAAAAATCATCAATCTGCCATCTTATCCACATTATTTTGTACCTTCAGGCTCTTGATGTAGTTTTTATGAACAGGATTCAAATAAATTGGCTCTTTTTCCTTGGTGGTTTCTTTAATTACTTTGTTATTATCCAAGGAACTGGTTTAATTTAAATGAACACTGTGTTCCTGCTACTACTATCCAGAGAAAACACAGACTCAGAACATGCTGTTTTGTAGTTAAAGTGTATTTCTCTGCCTGGGGATGCCAGAACTGGGCAGTTCAAGGCATCTTCCTATTTTATATGAAGAGCAAATCCAACCTATCTTGTGAAATCAATGACTTCCCCCAAGCTCTTATTCACTTCACTAGATAACAAAAAATAAATAGTAAATATATAAAGTAATGACTTGCTTTAAGTAAATCTGGTAGCATTTCATTCAAGGTAAGCAACCCAGCAAGTCTATATAGTTCTTTTCTCTCCAGACATTTTTGTAGATGTTTTAAAACAAATTATTGGTCAAAGTTGTCATAAGTGATCCAACAACCCTCCATCCACCCTCATGCCCCACAACCTCCCAGATCTCTACATTCCACAGAGTCTTATCAAACACTTATTAGGAACTGAGATGTTTGCAAAGGTACAGGATTCTTCTCCTCTTTGTAGCTTTTATCCAATGGAAGTATAGCACAAATTTCAAAGGTTCTTAAATATATATATATATGTATATATGTATGTTTATACATATATGTGTATATATATGTATACATATACACACATATTAAGATGCTATAAAGTATTTTACAGACACCATGAAAATATAAAATTATATTTCATTTCCTGAAATAGTTACAGTTTTCAACTCCAGCTCCATCTTTTTAACTAAAGCCATGTGTGAGAAAAGCAAGTTTAATCTTTGGAAACACTCTAATTTGGGCTATCAACTGAACCCCTACAGAAATCATTGCAAATCCTGTTGCAAGTAGATTGGAGAAATGAGTGCACGTCTACTAGGGAGGAGGAGTCAATGGGGCAATTGGGGGAGTTCTTTGCCTGTAAACAAACTGCAGGCTCATACTTTGTTTCATTTTACACCTCTCACCTGAGAATTTATATTTCTGTCATGGAATAGAGTCCTCTTTTTTTTAATGTGCAAACATGTAAGTTAAGATGTGGTATATATACACAATGGAATATCATGTAGCCATCAAAAGGAATGAGATCTTGCCATTTGCAATGACGTGGATGGAACTGGAGGGTGTTATGCTGAGTGAAATAAGTCAATCAGAGAAAGACATGTATCATATGACCTCACTGATATGAGGAATTCTTAATCTCAGGAAACAAACTGAGGGTTGCTGGAGTGGTGGGGGGGTGGGAGGGATGGGGTGGCTGGGTGATAGACATTGGGTAGGGTATGTGCTATGGTGAGCGCTGTGAATTGTGCAAGACTGTTGAATCACAGATCTGTACTTCTGAAACAAATAATGCAATATATGTTAAGAAGAAAAAAAGAAGAAGAAATTAGCAGGAGGGGAAGAATGAAGGGGAGTAAGTCGGAGGGGGAGACGAACCATGAGAGACAATGGACTCTGAAAAACAAACTGAGGGTTCTAGAGGGGAGGGAGGTGGGGGGATGGGTTAGCCTGGTGATGGGTATTAAAGAGGGTACGTTCTGCGTGGAGCACTGGGTGTTATGCACAAGCAATGAATCATGGAACACTACATCAAAAACTAATGATATAATGTATGGGGATTAACATAACAATAAAAAACCCCACAATCCTTTGTCAAAGGAGACAGCAAGCCCCGTGGCACTAGGAGAGTTGGACCCTGCCTTTAAAATGGTGGCATAGAGGGGCGCCTGGATGGCTCAGTCGTTAAGCGTCTGCCTTCAGCTCAGGTCACGGTCCCAGGGTCCTGGGATCAAGCCCCGCATCGGGCTCCCCGCTCCACGGGAAGCCTGCTTCTCCTTCTCCCACTCCCCCTGCTTGTGTTCCCTCTCTTGCTGTGTCTCTCTCTGCCAATAAATAAATAAAATCTTAAAAAATATATAAATAAATAAATAAATAAATAAATAAATAAATAAAATGGTGGCATAGAATCTACCTGGCTATTGGAGAGGAGAAACATTGTCACATATATGTTTAAATGTCAAGCTAGGGGGCGCCTGGGTGGCTCAGTTGGTTAAGCAGGTGCCTTCGGCTCGGGTCATGATCTCAGGGTCCTGGGATCGAACTCCGCATCAGGCTCCCTGCTCGGTGGGAAGCCTGCTTCTCCCTTTCCCACTCCCCCTGCCTGTGTTCCCTCTCTCGCTGTCTCTCTCTCTCTGTCAAATAAATAAATAAAATCTTAAAAAAAAAAATGTCAAGCTAGAATTATAGTTAAGAGCTCCCTTTTGAAATCAAATGTACCTAGATTTAAATTTTCATTTTCCCTGTTGCTGTGTGATCTTAGCTCCTTTAAGCCTCAGTTTTCTCATTGCTAAAATGGGGATATAGGGGCACCTGGGTGGTTCAGTCAGTTAAGCGTCTGACTTTGGCTCAGGTCATGATCTCGGGGTTCTGGGATGGAGCCCCACATCGGGCTCCCCGCTCAGTGGGGAGTCTGCTTGTTCTTCTCCCTCTGCCTCTGCCCCTCCCCCTGCTTGTGCTCTCTCTGTCTCTTTCTCAAATAAATAAAATCTTTAAAACTAAATTAATTAATTAATTAATTAAATGGGGAGATAAACAGTACCTATCTCTTTGGTGGTTTTGTGGGAATTTCAATATGAAAAACCACATGAAAAGCTTAGCATGGCTCCTGACATATAAATGCTCAGTATCATCATCACTAAAGCAGGCTCAGAAAATTTTCACGATCCCCTGAAGCAGACTGTCTGCTATTACCCCCAGGCATTCATTCCCCCAGATAGTGTTTCTCACATGTAGCTCTTGGACTACCTGCATCAGATTCTCTTAGGGTGCTTGTAAAAAGTGCAGATTCCTGGATTGCAACCCCAGACACCAGAATCCGTGGGTGTCAGGGTAGGAGTCTCTACTTTTTAATAAGCTTACTAAATTTGAAACCACTGCTTTAAATGAGGTCACTTCTCAACCCATCCTCCAAAACATGTGACCCTGACACCAACCACACTTGACTCAGACAGCCACAGTCATTTTGGATGCCTGCTAAGTCCCCTTTTACAGTTACTTACTCAGGTACAGAGTTAATGAGAAAGTGGTGTTCATGGAACAAACTCTACTAAAGTACTATGCCCCAAAACCCCTGGGTGTTTGTCTCCCACTGGTCTTTAGCTAGGTCATTTTATGCACCTGTATCACATTCCTTCTTTCTGCTGGTAAATCCTCCATCCTTCAAACCTAGCTCAGAGCCACTTCTTGAGGGAAAACTGCCCAAAAACTGCCTGACCACATTCCTTTCTCCATTTTTATATTCCTACACCAAATAGCATCTGTAAATCTCTTCTGCTATTAGTCATGTAGTACCCTGTTTGTACTGTTTTGTTTTGTTTTGTTTTTAAACTTACATTGCTACTTGCTCATTCACATCTCATGCATATCTTTGTCTATCTCTCTCATGGGTGTATAAATCTCTAAAAGGCAAATGCTCTATGTTAAACTTCTTGGACTTCTCATTTGTCCTTGAGTACTAAACACAGGACTCTGGAGTTTGTTTTCTGGAAATATCTGTTGACTGGGAAAGTGTGGATCATCATGTACCTACTTCAGGTTTTCTTTGCAATGCATGAGAAATGGAGGTCTTGATGTTTCCCCTGATTAATCTTAGTAACACTAAGTAAGACAACCAGGTGTTGTATGCCTCCTGATATGAGGAGATAGGAAATCTATAGCATCATCTACAAAACATTCTTGCTTAAAAAATTGAAACTGAGTCTAAAATGTCTCTAGATCTAACTACCAGTTTACAGAAAATATGAGGGATGGAGTAATAAGGTCAACACCACCATCCAAAGTCATCAGTCAAATTCAGAGTAGGAAGTGCTGCTGGACAAATGACAAATCAGTGGCTTAGAAAAAGACGGGACAGTGGTGCGAGGGGAGATGCACTGTTAACAAAAGGGGCTTGGGAGACATTATTTGCATTGAATGTGGACAGGGCATTTCAGTGAAATGAGTAATTGCTTTTAAACTTTTAGGTGTGAAATGGCACGGTGACTACATTTTTATATGCTTTTATCAGTTCGATATGCATACTGAAATATTCACAGGCTAAGTGAACTAGTGTGCTTTAGAGTATTCCAAGTAAAAATATGGGGAGGGGGGGCACAGATGAAACCTCATTGTCCAAATGTTGACACTCGGACACTAGCTTCTAACTGTAGAAGCTAGATGGTGGATCCATGAGGGTTCATTATACTAGTCTCTCTACTATTGTTTATATTGGATAATAAAAACTTAGAAGATACTTAGGCAGAAAAAACATTCAAAGTCATCTTTTCAGATGGAAAGAGAATAGGAAGGCTTGTTTTAAGTATAAAATGTCTTGCTTTCAAAGCAGAGAGAATTTTTTTAAGGGTACAAATTGGAATATTTTAAATTTATTATTTATGTATATATTTATATGCTGACTTGTTCCACAAAGGATTTGAGAAAGAGTTTTTGGAACAGATATAATTGCTACAGAAAAATCATTTATGCATTCGTTCATTTAGGTCATTTGGAGGGGGCTGCAGCACCAGGGTCTCTGGGTGCATGTACAAAGTGAAGAAGGTAATCTAAGGGACCCCCTCACCTGGATGATTCTCCCATGTCAGTCAGGCAAAAGCCTGATGGAACAGATGGGCCTTAAGCTGTGCCCTGAAGGTCAGCTGACTGTGTCAAAGCAGAGGGCAAAACAAACAGAGTCATACGCCCTCCCTGAAAGATCTTTCCTTTCTGGCAAAAGCGAGAAAGTGAAGAATAGGCATTAAAGCCCTGGTTGACTGATTAAAAATTCATTCCATTGCTACTTCCAAAGAGGATTTGAAGTGGTGTCACAGAAGTATATTCTCAGGGCCTCCTGCCCCAAATCAGGGAGTGGGGGCTGGGGGTGGGTAAGAAACATGACTACAGGAATCCCTAAACTACATAGGTGCAACTGGAAAGCCGAGATCTTTCTATGCACTCCAGAACACACCAGGAAATGTTTCAAATATTGAGAGTTAAGACATGCTTGAGATGTTTCCTAAAGAAACCAGAGTCTAAACTTCATTAATTTCCCATAAATCCGGGGAGACAGCTCTGAATGGCTACTGTATTAGAATGAACCATTTGAAATTGCCACTATCTCACCGTGTTGCCTGGAGAGAATGGCAATTTCATATGGTTCAACTTAATAAGTCAATTGAATGATAACTCCGATGAATGGTGGGATGGCAGTTAGAGTGGGATACCAAGAAATGGAAATAAGAAAAGACACAAAGAAGAACTAATAGGAAATAATGATAAAGAGGACCAAATCAAAGTTTTTCTTTGTTTTGAGCCTGGGTACCTAGGAATATTACAAAATGATTAATAAACATCAGAGAAGAAGGGGAGCCTGGGTGGCTCAGATGGTTAAGCATCTGTCTTCAGCTCAGGTCATGATCCCGGGGTCCTGAGATAGAACCCCGCATCCTCCCTGTTCAGTGGGGAGTCTGCTTCTCCCTCTCCCTCTGCCCCTAGGCACGCCCCACATCCCCACCCCCAGCCCTCACTCATGCTCTTTCTCCTGCTCTCTCTCAAATAAATAAAGAAAATCTTAAAAAAAAAAAAAAGAAAACGAAAGAAAGAAATCAGAGAAGAAGCCAACACTGGGACAAGGAGGACGGTAAGTCAATCATAGGTATGTTGATTTTAAGATGATAGCAAAATATTCAGGTAGAAATGTCCATTAAGCAGTTAAAGAGATAGAAGGTAATCGTATGAAAACAAGATTCGAGACAGAAATACAACCAGTAGATAAAGGTGTAGATAGTTAAATATGAGTGTGTGGATACGTTCACCAAGGGAAAGAATCTGAGAGAACAGAGGCCAAGGACTCAAACCAGATGGGCCAGAAGAGGAACTCAGAGAATGAGATTAAGAGTATTCAAAGACTCAAGAGAAGCCATGCGTCATGTCGGCCATTGAAACAATAGTTCATAACACAATTTCTGCAGAGAATCCAGGTGATTTGAATAATGCGTTCAAGGTCAAGGGTGCCTCCATTGACTCTTACCCTCTTACCTTAACAATTTGTGTTTGTTTATTTACTCATGTGAGGAAATAGTATTTCCAAAATATTTTAGCCATGATATTGGAGTTTTCTAGAACCATTCTTAAAAAGCATTCTCTCTCGGGGCGCCTGGGTAGCTCAGTCATTAAAGCATCTGCCTTAGGCTCAGGTCATGATCCCAGGGTCCTGGGATCGAGCCCCATATCGGGCTCCCTGCTCTGTGGGAAGCCTGCTTCTCCCTCTCCCACTCCCCCTGCTTGTGTTCCCTCTCTCACTGTCTCTCTCTCTCTCTCTCTCTCTCTCTGTCAAATAAATAAAATCCTAAAAAAAAAAGTATTCTCTCTCTCTCTCTCTCTCTCCCTGCCATCTTTCTCTCTCTCAATCTCTCTCTCTCTCTCTTTAATTTTTACATTCTGTTTGAACATTAAATGTTAAGGGTTTTTTTTTTTTCTTTTCTTATTAGAATTTTAAATTCTATGGCAAGTAACATGGTGGCAAACTGAGTTGCCAAGAGAAGGTAATTGCAGCGGCTGCCCACCTCTACTCTCACATGACTGGCTTACAGCAGGTCTCAGCAGTATGCTGAGCGGAGCCAGCGCAGGCTCTGTGACAGCCCAAGCAGACCCTTTGGTCATGTGTGTTTGCATAGGGAGACCTCGGAAAAACTCCCGTGATCACTGTCACTTTTAAGGAGAGTTTCTGTAAGTTAGAAAGAACAGGGCTGCTAGATAAGTGCACTTTTTCCAGCCCTAGGAACTACTTGAAGTCCTGGAAAAGATGCGCATTTTGAAGATTCCCTAGGGTTTCATCATGTTTTGGAGGAATGCCATTGTTTAGGTTGTTACTGATAATCTGGTTTTCCCTAGTTAGATGCTCACTGCCAGAACACAAGAGGAGGAGAGAGAACCAAGGGGGAATACTTTGCTTTCATTCAACTTGACCTCCAATCACAAAAAGACCCAGCACTTCTTATTGAGCAACTCAAGCTGGCTTTTCATTCCATCTGACCTCCCAGCAAGAAAGGCTTCTAGCTGAACACCTGGACCCAGCCCCAGCAGTTCTGGGCCCAGTCCCAGCCCTGGCACATCTCTCAATATAACCATCCAAACTAGAGACAGTGGCTGGGGTACGAGGGAACTAATGGGCCCTACAGGGTCTGTGGTCTTCAGGATGCCTGGAGATTGTGTTTGCTTAATTAGTTCTGCCTCACTCTCAGTGTGGATAACCCAGGTTGCATCATGATTGGTTTGACAAAGTTAACAGATGATCTGCAGTGAAAGCTTGATCACCAAGGAGCCAGCCGCAGCTCCAGCTGGAGGCTAAGTCCCAGCTACAGTCTTTCTGCACTTCATCTCACACTTCTTGTGCCTGCACGGTAATCCCTCTTGCAGAAGCCTTGAGCTTCTTTGCTCCACAAAATATAAGCAGTCCTCATCTTTTTTCCTTTATGCTAAGCCCCGATAGCCTGCAGCTGGCTAGATTTAGAACAAGCACCATATATGAGAGTGTCCCAAGACCCTGAAAGAAACCTTCAGACCCCCATTGCCAGATAGACAACAGAGAGTTAAACATCACTTAACTTCAGGCCATGCCTCTGAAATTTGTTCATTATATCAGTGCCTGATACAGTGACAGATAGTGCCTCCCAGATCAACAGCACCCAGGAGCCTGTGAATACGGGTGGCTTAGAAAGTTCATTTCTGTGGATCTTGGACCTTGTTGGATACTTGCTGTCCTGGGTCCTCTGAACTAGCTTGTGGTAGTGAGTTTGACTAATAAGCATGTCCTACAAATGCCACCCACGTGCTGGGGCAACTCTGATAGTAGTAAAGCCCTTTCTACAGGATTGGGGTGGGGGAGATGGAGGAACTTATGTTTATAAGCAGCACTATTTTACACATTTTTCTACTTATTCAGTCAGCCAACACTTACTGAATACTAGCCCTGTACCAGGTACTAGTCTAATTTCTAGGAATACAATAGGAAAATAGAGCACTTTTCCTAAAGGAGCTTTTACGTTCTAATGGAGAAAGCAGGCCTGTGTCTTATATTTTCTACCATCCCCTATCCATTAGTCCAGACATACCATTTATGAGGAGTGGAAGTAGGATAAGGAGTGCTCTGGTTTCTCAACACACAAAGGAAAAAAGATTCTCTGCCTAGTTTTACTCTAGCAGACTGTCTGGAACATTGCTCCCTGGGATAGCTCATCCTGCAACAATTATGGCCAGTCTATGACTTGCATTTCCATCCTATGTCTATAGCTTTGATGTGACTGAATAGTAAGTCCAAGCCCCATATACCAACTGTAAGAAGAGACTCTTATCATATCATCAGTCATAAGGAAAATAGACCTGAAATAGTCAATGATCTTTAGGTGTCTGAAAACTCAATGCAAATTGACAAGGACAAAAATAGTTAATGAGCTGGAAAAAAAAAAAAGAAACAGAGATAGCGTAGTTCTGTCATGGTTGGGATGTAGGCACCCAAATGATGTCAACAGGCTTCAGAATCTCTATATTCCTTGTCCTACATTCCTTTGTTTGCTCCATTCTTGGACAAGCTCCCTAAATCACTTGAGGCAAGATGGCTGCCAACATCTCCCACCCTACCTCCCCCCAGTGCCAAGTCCAGAGAAAAAGAGTTCCCTTCACCTACCTTCAGCAATACCTTGAACAAGAGTTCATACTCTGAACAAAAGTTCTGACTCTTCTCTTATTGGCCGAAATTGAGTCACATTCCCAAACCCAAACCAATCATTTTGTCCAGGAAATTGGATATATTCATTGAATTGGGTCACCTGCTCATTGTGGAAGCAAAGATGGTCTCAACATCACCCAAACCCACACAGAATGAACAGCTGCAATGAGACAGTCTCCCAGAAGAAGATGAAGCTACCATTTTTAGAAGAAAGGGAAATGTATTCTGGGTGACAAAACAAACAAACAAACAAACAAAAACACAGAAACACCACAGATGTCAACTCCAAGAACTTTGATTAGATATATACCAAAGTGGGTTGCCTGTGTTCATTTTATTTCCAAAAAGCAGAAAAACATATGAGGCACCTGTGTAATTGGGCAAAATTCATCAAAAGAGGAACTTGGAATAGTTAATATTCCAAAATTCACACTAGGCTTTTAGAAACACAAAACTTAAAGACAAAAGAGAAGGTGTAAATTGAGGGCACAGGGTGTCAGTTCAGGCACCTGAAGCAGGTCACTAAGGCAGGCCCAAAGCAGGGATCTAGTTAACTGAACAAATGTTGGTGAGGCTGGTTCTGAGATACAGCCTAGATATCAAAATCGGAACATAGCATTGACACTGACATAGACATAGACAAGAGAAGGATAAAGGGCTGAGAATCAAGGGGTGAAGTTGAACCTCTTGAACTTGTATGTGAAGAGATTCAAGATCAGTTCTGGAGTCATCAGAGGGACTCAAATGACATGTAGCTGACAGTTGCATTTCACAGCTTAACTTGATGCACACCTAATGAATTTAAAAATATAATTCAAAAAATATTATTTCTTACATAACTCTGAATCTAGTTTTTCTTGACCTGCATATCCAATTGGGAATCAGATGTCTGGGTCTTTGTAATTGGTGGGGCACAGACTTCTAAGTCTAGGTCTGAATGTATGAATTTTGTTATGGTGAAATGATTACTCTTTATTTTCAACGAGAATACAATTAGAAGCAAATATCTGTACCGGAAGGTCAAGGGTGACATATTGCATGTCAGAGAAGTGCAGAGGCCTAGTTCCAGGCAGATACTATATAAGCTTCAGTAAGTGAACACTCCCTGTGTGGCCTCTGAAATGTTCTTGAGGGAGTTAGCACTTAATCTGTCAATAATTCCTGGACATTGCCTTCCTGGCAATGGAAGCAACCATCTGTCCCAGAATCCTCAGCAGCCAAGACCTTCTCCTATTAGCAATGCCTCTCACTCTTTGGAATCTGAGACAACTCAGAACAACATCTAGCCTTTAACTACTCCTACTCCCAGGTTCTAAGCCACCTCCGAGAAGTTCTAAATCCATTCCTTCCCCAAAGTTCTGGTAGCCAGACCACTTGATTAAGCCCCCAATATATATAGCACAGGGACCCAAGTGCCAATCAAGACATTACATTAAAATGTGGGAATTCCATACCATCCAAGGCAAATCCTCAGGGCTAAACTTAAAAAGAGTAACTTTGGGTGAAACTAGGTTATTTTATGGAGCTATAAATTCATTCCAAAAATGATTTTAGAATTATATAGAAAATGATGACAATAGAAAAAAGGTGACAGAATTACTGATTATATAATTTTCAGGATTACTCTTTCTCTTTCTCAACCTTCATCCCCACCCTCAACACACACACGCACACAACACACACACACACATTATTTCCTCGTCTCCACCAAAACAGCCTCTGCCCTACACAACATCAGGGAGCAGGAACACCACTTCCACTGCCATTTTGATTGTCTTCTCTTGAACACAACCTCTGATGAGGGACACCACCCATTCAGCCCAGGGACAGTATCCCAATTCTCAAACCTCACAAAAATGTAAAGCTGGTAGAAAATGCGAACCTGCACAAGCAGATCAGACACTGAACTCTTCCTGCTGGTTTCTGAACCTTTAGCCAGGTCTCTACTCTGTATTTCTCTTTAAGTTCCATTGCCATGAATCTCCTTGAAAAACTGTTTTTCCCCCCACACAGATATAATCTAAAATGAACAAAGAAGTGCATTTTGGATCTGTATGCCTATAAAAAATACTTTTTTTTTCATTTATATTTTAGGGGAAAGTATTTTTCTGAAGTTAGTTTGAGTAATGTTTTTGGTATGACTCTCTCTACCTGTGTCACTCTCCCCAGCAACCAAGTTCCTTCCTGATTTATGTAGTCCCTCAAGGAAGAACAAAGGTGAGGCTCTCAGGAGTGTCGGGACTGTCAGCCACGGACACAGCCAAATCCTATTCGATTTAGGAAATAGTCAACTGTGTTTGCAGAATTGGAGAATTTTTTTTAACTTGATTGATTCAGCAGCTTCTAGAGAATGAAAATTCCAAATTCAGTTTGCTAATTTAAAAGGATAAATGCCAGAGTCATGTAATCTGTCAAATGAGATCACACCTTTCTTTTTTTTCTTTATAAAGAAGTTATACAATTGATATTCTCTAAAACATTTTCTTTGCCTCACTTTTGATTGGAGAAACAAGAGTATGGTTTTGCCCTCAGTGAAACTAATGCATCATCTGGTCTACAATGGTTTGCTAGAATAGAATGAACAAGTGTAAGAATGGACAGACAACTTGCCATTGTGGCCTAATTATCTCTATTTATGTACTTATTTGCCTTTTATTGTGTATTTTAGTACTTATATGCCAATCAATTAAAGTAAGATCCTCCATTTACTTGATCAGTAGACACCAAAGTAAATAGGTGGGTTTCCAAAGTGGAACAAGGGGTCTAGATTAAGCCCATGCATAGTCACTGAGAGATTTCCCAAAGTCAACATAGTTTCTGACAGAAAAACTGCAATTAACCCTTGTTATCATCTAGAGCATTTTAATTTTCAGTTGAGGTATAAGCCCTTAATGAACAAAGCTTTTGATTTCTAATAAGTAATGACTACAGGCATATCAGCTACTAATGTTTGTAGCTACAAAAAGCAGACACAGTTCTCCTATAACCGTACTCCGTCTCACTAAATAGTGAGCTTGGCAAACGAGAATCATATAGGAACCTGAAAGAAATCTAGAGTAAGAGGGTAAAAATCATAGGATCAGCTTCATTGGAGTTGATCTGGGCAGAGATACTTTCTCATATAGACCTAAAGAAAATGCTTCACCTCTGGGGTCCATGGGTGGCTCAGATGGTTAAGCGTCTGCCTTCGGCTCAGGCCATGATCCCAGGGTCCTGGGATCAAGCCCCATGTCAGGCTCCCTGCTCAGCGGGGAGTCTGCTTCTCCCTCTCCCTCTGCTTCTTCCTCTCCCTCTGCTTCTCCCCCTGGTTGTGTTCTGTCTCTATCTCTTTCAAATAAATAAATAAAATATTTTTTTTAAAAAAAGAAAGAAAATGCCTCACCTGTCGTGGTCACGAACGTGTAGATTAAGATTTGAGGTTTTATTGCCTCTATTTTTGGATCATTTTGTCCAGCAACTTGCCTTTGGGTGGACCTAGCTTATCAGAAAAGGAACTTCACATCTGCTTGCTTAATCTGTTCCAGCATTAAGGAAATAATAATGACGTGTTTCTGTAGATCTAAGTGGAATCTGTTTAGGCTGTTTAGGGGCAAAGTTGGAGAGTGTGAGTGTGCGGGGCTGAGTGGGGAGGAAGTGGAAAGTCAGTAGTGCAAATGAAATTTAAAAGATTGAAACCTCAGGGGGTTTACATTTCAGAACCATGCTATACCAGATTAGTGATATGCACCTCTAGTGGAACTCAAGAGAGACACATTAGCCTAAAATAAGATGCAGGCCTCTCAGGAAGGGTGGAAAGGCCACCATTTAATCACCACGACTCCATAAATGAAACCATGTGACCTCCTGTGATGTTCCTAGTACACTCTGGTGTCATTTCCTGGCAGGAAAGGGCTGATAAAGGATATGCTTTGAAAATCATACCATTGTTGTAGAAAGAAAACTGTGGACAAGCAGTGTTCGAGCGGTGGGGAGGAGGGGGCAGAGGAAAGAACATCTGGGGGCCATCCATGATGCTGCAACAGATTCATTCCACACCGAGCCTGCTGTTGTATCATTTTACCCTTCCAGAAAATGGAGATGAAGTGCTCGCTTATTATACCTTACCAAGGGAAGCTTCATACATTAATGTAAAATATTTTGAAAATGTCACATAAAATCTATTATAGAAATACAAGATGTTACCAGTGATTTTTCTCTGGCAGGATCTATCAGAGGGGAATAGCCTCCAACAGGAATGGAACTGTAGTTTCTAGCCCCCCTTGCTGGACAGTCAATGTAAAAACATCAGTTCCTCAGCCTTACAGATGCACAGCAGATGTTCCTGGGAGAGAAGGTTGAGGCAGAGCAACTGGTCTGGCTCAGCGCTAGAATGCTCGTTCACAGCCTCATTGCAAGAGCTCTCACTGGGTCCCCATTTCGGCTGGGGGTATTTAGATGGGAAGGCTGCCCTGCCACCCTCCCAAGTGGAGAAAAGAGAAATAATTAAGTTCCTTGAAAAACAGTAATATATTTCAACTTTTTTTTAAGTGTGGCATGGCATTTTTTTTCCCCCATGGCATTTTTACAACTTGTCTGTGAAATTTTATAACCACATTCAGAAAAACAACCTCTACTGGGGTGGCAGCTTTAACACAGCAGAGAGAAAGGGATGGAAGGTAATCACATCTACCAAAAACAACAGGGAGCATCCAGTCAACAGAATGCAATTACTGGGATGGAAATGTGTGGCTAGGACATCAGGCTTTAATAACCCACGTGATCTTAGGAGATGTACCATCCGTTCTTTGATGATGACACAGACACACTCAGAAAGAGACACCAGTATGGGATGCTTTTAACAGGGGCTGTCCTCTCCTTTCTGCTTCCTTCTTATATGTCTAAAAGAGGTTAGTGAACTGAACCTTTGAAGGACATTTGGAAGGCAGCAGACGCAGCTTGAATGCTGGGTTGTTGTTTTTTAATGGACTTGTCAGCAGCCATTCTCATTTGCAATAGAATTCCTTTTCTCCCTTACCCTTTCTCAGGTTTGTGTTTTCCCAGTGCTGTGCCAATGCTGAATAATTTACAAGGGTAGAAAAAGAAAACTGTCACTATCACAGTCCCAGGGCTCTCCACTCACTCATCTGTCACATGGTCAAATGTCACTGGTGCCATTATTTGTGAGGGGTGAGATGAACGCCACGGAGCTACCTGCCTCCTTTCTTTATCTATTGTTAATGGTACTGAACTCCAGTGTATTTTTTTTTTTTTTAAGAGCTGGTTGCCATTTCTGCAACAAATGTCCCACCTAAGGAAATCCAAATAACTGACCTCCTCATTCCATCTCTTCCTTTCATCTGTCTTCATCTGTTTCTTCTTATCTGGCATTTCCACCCACAGCATAAAAATATAAATCTAGTTAGAACTGTATTCAGAAGAAATGCCAGTGTTCAAAGTGATCCCAGTCGTGTTGGTTCTGTTCCTTATTAGGAAAGAGAGAGAGAGAGAGAGAAAAAAAAAAAAGGCCATCCCAGTTGCAATAATAAGGAGTCACACTGAATCACAGAAGGAGCCGACAAAAGATCCCCTGCACACAGATGGTACTTTGCAGAAGGGAAATCAGGGCCACGGCTCTCAGAGGAATTACCAAAGTGCAGAAATGCAAAGATCAACATTTTTTTTCCTTACCAAGAGGGTAAAATACCGGTATCAATCATATAAAGGAAAAGGAGGAAAAGATTGTAAAATAATAACAAACATCTAATTTTAATATAGTAGAGAAAGTAAATGCCATATAGGCTGATGATGATATTAACTCATGAAAATGTATTGTTATGCATTAAATGAGGACAGGAGAGTGCCCATCCCTTATTGAACACCAATCTCTGCAAAGAATGATGTAAAAATTTGAAAAGCTCCTATTTATCAGTGTTTCAAATGTGAATACAGAAATAATGACAGCCAGTATCAATTGAGTACTTAGTAAATGCTTTAAATGCATTATTAGACTTCATCCTTATAAAGATTGCTACTATTACTATCCTCATCTTATAGAAAAGAAAACTCAGGCACAGAAAGTTTATGTAAATGGTCCAAGTAAGTGGTGGCGGATCTGAGACTAGCCCATTGAGTAAGACAGTGAAGTTCCATTTGAAAATGTGTATCTGTTCCAGACTGGAGAATTGGAGAAGACTGAAAATTTTAATTTACTCTTACAAGCTTGGGTCAGGTTAACAACCTTACAAAGACTACAGCATTTGTTTCTGCCTCTCCTCGTTTAAGTGCCAATTGACTGAATTCAATGCTTAAGAATTAACTTGCTCCTGGCCTGTTGAGTGAGCTAATTTGAAATGACTATTATTCATTTGCTTCCTGCTCCTGTTCATGACATATGATTGGATCATGGCTCCGATTAATTAACGGGTAGGCTACAGGCACGGGTTATCCTGTCGGGTGTTGTCTCCTCATCCTTCAGTGTTTCTTTGTGCTTCCCCCTGGTTTGCTTTGGGGGAAACCCTGATATCTTATCTCCTGTGATACGTTAGAAGGGTAGATAAAGACGTGGAGCAGTTCTGATCTCATTAGCTGCCTTAGAAGGGCAGAGAGGAATTGAGGAGATCTGCTATCTTATTCACTACCAGCAGATAAGTGTTCTCAAAGAGCTACAAAGGCAAAATCCCCAAAGAACCTACAATAAAGAAACTTGGGTCATCTTGTGAAGAGACTCGAGCTGAAACCCAAGAGCTGTTTTTGTGAACACACAACGCGATCTGGAGAATCAAGCTTGACCTGGAACACACAGGTCACTTTTTTCAAATGCCAAGTAAAAACCTGGACTTCAGGGTAAAGCTCTGGTACTTTCTATCTCTTAGTTTTAAGGGAGTAGGGATTGACAGTGGGGCAATTATTTGGGAGGTTATTAGGTCTATGAACGAACAGATGCTACATGTCGAGAAAGAGAGACTACAGTCAACAGATTCAACACACAGACCACCTCTGGAATCATTTGATCCAACTGCCTTCTGCTTATGCTGATGGTGACGCAAAGTCACCAAATCCAATGGGAAGTTAACATTATGTCGACACAACTATGGATGGATACAGGCCTGTGGAAGTTAAATAAATGCTCCAAATTGGTGGTTTGTTCACATTGAACCAATCTTTTCTAGTTCCAGATACTTAACAGCATCAAAAAAAGAAAAAGAAAAAAGAAAAAACCTTGGAAAAAGTGGTGGTGCAGTCATTGTAGGAAACCACTAGTGGTTGCCCTTAAAGATATTAATAAATGTAAGTGTTCCCAGGAGGGAAAAGGAGCCTAGTCTTGCAAAACTAACAACTACTGAAAATGAAGTTTGTAAGTTCTGTCATGTACTCCCAAACCTTTGAACAACAAAGAGCAGCAACATGGGGCTTCTCAGACGGGCTCACTAAAGAACCATCCTTTGCAATGTGTCATCCATCAAAATACTACTGTTGTTAAAATCAGGAAACTCAACTCCAGAATGCTGTAAGGGCTCTCTGGAGTGGAAATCCTTAGAGCACAGAATGGTTATGAGGTCTTGCTTCAACCTCTAAAATTTATCTTTCTTCCTGGTTTCTGATGAAATTTCTCTAGCATTCTGCGTGGGACGAATCTTTCTGGGTCCTAGAACCATAAACATAAATTGATTGAAAACCAATTGTTTGAGGGCAAATTTTAAAGAATCTATGTTGACAATCATTTTAGATGATTCATTATCCAGCAGAATCTTTAACCCCTCTGAGCCCTATAGAGTGCATAATAATAATCTTTTACTCCACTGAGAAAAAAGTCCATGAAAATTGTCATTTGAAAGCCAAACGCACTGATTCATTCAGGCTTTCATTCAGTTAATGATTATTGTTGCAGATATTCCATGCAAAGCACTGTGCCATGCATTGCTGATTAAAATAATAAGACCCATTCCTAACCTCAGGAAGTTTGTAGTCCACTAGGGAGAAAAGGACATGCAAACTGATAAATAAAATATGTTACATGAAATGATGGAAATAGACCCAGTGTTTTATGGGAAACACCCTTTTTTTTCTGTTGGGAGGGACACCCTGGGACCAAGTTACTTGCCTTTACACCATATAACCAAGGGTGTCCATTTTAAAGTGAACATCACCATTTCTATAAAACATCTACTTCAGAGAGGAAGAATTTTAAGGTATCTTAGCATATTCATGCTGGCAGTGAATTGGCTTTTTAACAGTTAAATTTGTAACTCATTGAAGCAAACTTGAAAAGAATGCTAATTTAATAAATTACCATAATTTATTACATAAAACGAGATAATTCACACTTTTTCATTAATTCATACATATCATCCTACAAATTTGTGAGGTTGTAATACATACTTGATTTCTTAATTCAGGCATCAACGAAGCTAGGCTCAGCCTACTCAGGTGTACAAACATTTTTAATCAAAGACGTTCTTAATCAAAATAGGCTTTAGGAGGTAATCGTACCACTGTAAAATATTTCGGGAACAACTGAACTGTACACTTTGTAGGGCCCTTATAAAATGTAGGGCCCTTTATCTGTATTCATAAACACACGCAATATATGTGTATATTCATGCTGGCCCTACAAGTCATAAAGCTCAGTTTTGTTTGCATGCTACGTCAACATAGGTCTCAGATCCTTCAACACAGTCTTGACTCCATGTATTGTCAGACTCAGAACCAAATGTGTCCATATTTGGAGCTTCGTATGCATATATGAGTTTCTTTAACAAAATATTCTTGGTTTTCAACTATTGTTACTAAAACAATAGGCATTCCAAGAGAGCAAGCTTCAGTTGTATGAGCAATAATTGTGCAGTAGATTTATGTGGAGCAAGAAGGAAACTAGATATAGCACTGGTAACATGTGTTCCTAGGAATTCATTAACACGTGGGTTTTTGAAGCATTAAAGCCACAACCTGCTTGAAAGTTTTCATAGTAGTCAAAGATCAGTATGGACATTTGTAGACATTCCAGAAGATGACTGGACAAAATAAGAGGAGTAAACATTATTATTTTCTTTTACTAAAAGATTTCTTTTGTCTTATTACTAACATGCACACTGCAAGCTTCTGAAAGGAAAAATGTCTCCAAACAGATGGAATTCATTTAAATAAGAAAGGTAGGAGGAGTGCGGACAGAGGAGCAATGGCTCCTGCTATTACCATATGAAAGTACTGTCTGGATTGTATGACCTCAGCCAAGTCAGTCTGCTATGATGACCCCAAATAATCTGCTGCCGAACATTTCACAACAACCACGTGTAGAGTTTTTAAACCGTTTTGATTTTTACTAAGTGCTATTATTGGTATTATTATAGCTATCACCTTACTTCATATAATGCTTCTTTTGGCAAACCTTAAATCACCATACAGATATTAATCTCCACAACAACTCCACCAAACAGATACACCACATACTTATGAAATGAGCTCCCTATGTACAAGGTTGCAACGCACCCCTTTTCCTTAATCAGAACTACCACTCCGTTGCAGAGCTAGTCATCTCCATTTATGTACATATGTATAAATGCATTAGGATTCTTTGTTGCAACAGAACAGGAGCTAACTGTATTTAACTTCAAAGGGCCATTTATAATTAAGCCAGAAGTGATAGTTAAGACACAGAGGTATCCAATCAGACTGGACCGAGGGGTCAAAAATCCACCTAGATCCAGGTAGCTTCTCTCCACAAATCTGCTTTATCATTTCTCTCTGTTGATAGCCCCTTCTTGGCTTCGCAATGACATGTGGATCTCTGATGGCACACCATGGCTTCTGAGTTTAGGTCTTTGTCATTCAAAAGATAAATATAGACTGAACTAGAGTAATTTGGTCCCAGTTCTAAAGTTCCTGGAAGAAAAATATGACTGGGCAAGCTTAGGTCAGATGTCCACTCCTAGGCCTCCAAGCCCTGGCCAAGGGGCAGGGTCCAGAAGAACAAATATGACTCCTGAGGTGTCTGATTATGTCAATGAGAAGCAGCTAAGGGTTGGAGGAAATCAGTATAAGACAAGCACATCTTTCCGAAGGGACTATGACAAATCCTCACAATGTTCTCCTGTAGCTATCATTATTCCTGTATTTCCATGAAGAAATAGGATTTGGAAAGACTATGGAGCTTGCCCCAAACCACACAGCTAGAATGTGAAAGAGTCAGAACTAAAACTCTGATTTTCCAACTCCAGATTCAGTACTCTGCCACAGTAGCTTCCCAATTTGTTAGCCTGTGGATAAACTTGAAGACACGTATTTCTGTTCTTTAGCTTTTTCCTAAAACAGGGTCTCCAGTCTCTTCCCTAAGAAGTTTCCCTCCCCACACCCTTACAGAATATACCTGGGGATCCTTGAAAGACTGGTTCACATGTACCCACAAAACAGTTTACCCGCCAGACTTGCCATGACTTACCTGCTCTATTCAACTTTCCCTGCTGTTCTTCCCTATCCCCTACTCCCATCTATTTCTACTGCCTTCCAAGGATCCTGAAGACTCTACCTGCTGACTCTATTGGCAAGGCCCAGCCTCAGAAGGCTGGTATTCTCTCTAAAGGAGTTCTCTCTGATGTTTCCGAAGCTGCCCCTCATTGAAGTTGTAGAGCCAAGCTGAGGTCCCTCACTCATGCTGAGGTGATGCAATGGCCCTCCCCGTCTCTCATCGCACCAGGTAACCTAGGCCATGAAGCAGCTCGGGTGGAGCCAAGTCCCATAAAATGTGTCAAAAACAAATTCCCTCTCCTAATCCTGACCTCTCTCTCAATAGCAATTCCAATAAAGTTGAAGGGGACGTACAGGCAGGAGGCATATTCTGGACATCCCTTGCACTTCTCTGTCTCTCACACACACCACTTGTCTATCATTTATTCACCCACCACTCATCCAACAGGTTTTATTTATTATATACCACATGTAAGAAGGTGTGTTGAGTGTTCAGAGGCACAGCGGTCAACAGGAGAGTCAAAGTCTGTCCCCTTGCTGGGCTTACTTCTGGTTAAGGAATGGGAAAGGAAAACAAATGAACAAATAGAGTAATTTCTGACAGGGAAAAAATACATCAGAGTATTGGAGCAAATAGTCACTCATTAGGTGGAGGGCAAATTTAGATGGGGTGATTTTTTGAAGAATTGGCATAATCTATAAATTTGACTTATATAAAATAGATCCATCCTTGCAAAATATAGAGGCAGAAAACTTTAGGCAAAGGAAAGAGTGTGAATAAAGGTTTTGAAGAGGAAATAGCTTGGTGTCTTTGAGGAACAGGAAAACTAGAGTCTCTGGAGAATGTGGGAGGTGAGGTCAGAGGCAGGGGCTGAGTCATGGAGACTTTGTGGTCTCTAAGAAGAGAGTGGAATTTTATTCAGTGGGAAGCCACCGAATGTTTTCTGAGTGGAGAGCAGAACAGTGTTAAATGGTCACTCTGGCTATAGTAGGGAAAATAAAGCATAAGCATATCAAAAAGGAAAAAGAAAAAAAATTTTAAGAATTACTTACTCCTTCCTTCCTTGCACCATAAACAAACAAATAAATGTTCTTGTATATCAAGTTTTGCAAATACTTGTTGGTGACAAATGGAAAGATCTGTTGCCTAAAATGAAACACTGGCCAGA
This sequence comes from Eumetopias jubatus, assembly GCF_037043125.1. NCBI lineage: Eukaryota > Metazoa > Chordata > Mammalia > Carnivora > Otariidae > Eumetopias > Eumetopias jubatus. The sequence goes on along the minus strand of NW_028274810.1, from coordinate 150,285,750 downwards.
ACACAATTCTTTTACATGTAAACATTCCTCCAACACAATATTTTGAGCTTACGGTACAGGCCAAGTAGTATGTTGGACACTGGAGAGGTAACACAACAGAGTGCAAACCCTGTCCTCCAGGACCCTCCAGTCCCAGGGGAGACATCCAGACAAGAAAAGAAACAATTCCAACTCAGTGTTATATTAGATATCTATTGCTGTGTTACAATTCACTTGCAATATCCAGGCTCCAATCAACCAGCATTTATCATCTCACAATTTCAGTGGGTCAGGAATTTGGCAGCAGCTGAGGTAAGTGGTTCTGGCTCAGGGTCTCTATTAGATGGCCAGCAAGATATTGGCCAGGGCGGCAGTCATGCAAAAGCTTGTTTGGAGTTTTAGAATCTGCTTCCACGATGGCACCTTTGCACAGCTCTCGGCTGGAGGCCTCAGTCCCTTGTCATGGGGCCTCTCCATAGAGGCCATAGAGGTGCTGGAGTATCTTCATGACATGGCAGCCAACCTCCCCAGAGAGAACAATCCAAGAGAGACCAATGAGGAAAACACAATGTCTTTTTATGAGCTAATCTGGGTAATGACACAGAGTAATTTCTACCAAGTTCTATCCTGTAGAAGCCAGTCACTAAACACAGACCACACTCAAGGAGAAGGCAATTAGGCTTCACATCAAAAAGGAAGGAGCATCAAGGAATGATGGACATCTCTTCAAGCTGCCATCCACACACATGTGATAAAGTAAAGCTATGGCAGCAGCACATGCATCCTTGAACCAGGCTTGGAGAATCCTAAGTCCTCCAGCAGGAAAGCTAAGACAGGTCGTGGTGGTGGAGAGGAGTTCAAATAGCACCCCAGGTAGAAGGAAGAACCAGGGAATTATCCTTTCAAATAAGAAAGTGCCAGGCATTAGGGAAACCCAAGGGCAGCATCCCACTAAATCTACAAAGTTAACAGTTGTCGGGGAGCCCTTCACTTTCTATACCACCAAGAAAGGGAAAATGCTGTCCCTTATGTCGATGAACCACTGATTGTAAGACCCATCTTTATTTCAGAGGTGTAAAGTGATGAAATGAAATCAAAGCGCATTTTAGAACCAGTGAGGCTGTTGTTTTGATATTGCTAAGGCCTGGAAGGTGGCAGGAGAGTGGGAAGTTTGAAGCTGGAAAGTTGACGGGGGCCAGAAGATGACAGTAACCGGGAACCTGTAAGTTCAGACTTTAACCTACCATCAACAGGAAGGTTTCAGACTGAATAGTGAAGAGTCAGAGAATCAGATCTGTATTTTAGAAAGAGCACTGTGATTGTGTGCACAGAATGAACTGGACGAAGGCTAGGAGACCAGGTAGGCGTTGGTTGGAGTAAAAATCCAGAGCAGATAAGACGGTGGTGACTTGAGCAGCAGTCGGTGGCAGTGGATGGATTGTAAAGATAAAAGAATGAGCCAGAGTTTGTGATTAATTGGATGTGGGGGTGGGAGAAAGGAGAGTAGGCTCTATACTATTAAAACATTGCACCACCATAAATTTTACCCAGCGACAACATGTAGTTTTAATACCTTTCTGATTGTTATTAATTACTGTTATTGGCATCATTATTCTTATCACTTCATATTTTATTATCTCGCTGGGACTGGCTGAATTCATGCTATTTAGAGAGACAGTATGATATAGTGAAAGTGCAGGGACTTGGGAGACAAAACAGATCGTTGTGTAATGCTGGCTTCATCTTGTCACAGCAAGTGAATGTGGGCAAGATAGCTGACCTCTCCAAGATGGTCTCCTCACACTGTATGGGAGGACACAAAGTCTCTCCTGCTACTGGTGGTTGTGTGAAACAGAGAACGTTTATATTAAGTGTCTGACCTAGTGCTTCGTTGTCTTCCATGCAGCAGGTGCTCAATTAATGGTTGCTATTATTAGAACTTTCATACAGCATTTAATTTGACAAGCCAAATGACCATTTAGTTGGTTATTTTTCACAGCAATTTTATGAAATAACGTAGAAGGTAATGAAAAGGGATGAAGTCATTAAAGAAGGTGGAGGATAGAGGGATTCACATTGTTGCTTCTACCTTCGTCTGCCAAGGACATTACCCAGTAATGACAATCTATGTGAAAGTTCAAGAGTCTATGTACAGGATACCCTGCCCTTGAGAAAGGGAAAATTCTGCAAACTCTTCCCAATTAAACAGGATGTTAATGGATAGTTCATGAATTTTTTTTTTTTTTTTTTAGTTCATGAATTTTTAAACGTGAGTTTCATTGTCAAGTAAGTTTAAGAAATGCTGGGCTTTGTTAAACCAGTTTCTTTTCTGCAGAATTCACCAAAGCTTTAAATATTCTCAAGTCTGCTGTAAATCTCCAAGAAGGGAGAAACGATGCAGCATCTTCCAAACTTATTTGATGATGGAACTCTTTTAAGACTAGTTTTCCACAGAATACAAGTTTGGGGAATTTTGCAGCAGACTGTATTTTCTTGAATATCTGCATTTTGAATATATTCTGTCTTTACCCTACTTTAGAAATGCCACCATATCTGAAAGACATGGTAAAAAAAAATTTTTTTATGACTCAGGAAAAAAAAAGAATCCTAAAAACACCCTAATATTAGGGCCTTCTTATTCCCTAACATTGGTTGTCAAGAAAAATTAAAAAGAAGAAACAATAAATGTCATGGGAAGTATAACAAAATTAATCACTCTTATTTTATTTTTATGTACATATAGAATGAGATCAGTGAGTCCTTTTGATAACAAGATTATACACACATGTAAGGTATAAAGAAGCTTTCCCTGTATATATTTCAAGCTTGTGGAAGCTATGAAGATACCAAAACAATGCATAATTATCTTTAAAAACGTGCATTTATCCATTGTCCTTATCTGTCGATTTGGGAGATATCAGATAGATACATAGGTATCTATATATTAAAGTATCACTGCTAATTACATCAGTGTACGTATAACACTGGAATATCACAGAAATCAGGGTAAGTTGAACAATGGTACCCAGGAAAAGATAAAAGAACCAAAGTACATCAGTGGTTGGCCATTAAATTTCATTTTCTAGTAGCACCGGTATTAACATCAAATCTAATACCTGTGGTTGAGAAAGGCTTGAAGAGTCTGGTCTAGTTAGTACACTGACTCATCTCTAATCCCATAATACCTTTGAAGGCGACCTAACTTTCCTCCTCCATCAATATCAATGACAAGACCGAATGGCCTGATTCTTGGCATTTTAGTGTATGGTTTTCTAGGTTCATCTGTACCTTTAGTAGACTATCAGGCATTGTACTTTTTATTTGGATATCTCAGCATATAGTCAGGATATTTTCCACTGACTCCTAAACATGCTTTATGGAATTGATCTTCTGTGATAACATGCCTTCTGCAAAACGGAGGCATAATGAAAACCTCATTGCTCCAAAATCATGTCGTTGTGGCCTTACAAGTTATCTACATATTTCCACGAAGATAATGTCTCTGTGGAGCCCGCTCACCTTTGTTTTTTTAACACATGAAGCAAGTCATTGTGTTGATTTTCAAAAGTATATGTGTTGTACATTAGATTCTGTCCAACAGGCTCTCCCTGTGCAGTGATCCCTCGTATCATTGCTACAAATTGTCAGTGCCCCAACGAAATGAAGATATTGATTTCGCCATAACTCCTTTCACCACCTCCATAGGAGGCTCTTTCTTCAGATTCAGAAAATGCATTAAAACCCCATGCTGTCACGAGGTAGATTAATGCCCTGTGTCACAGCTCTCCTTGGAAACTGCATCAAACACCAAGCATTAGGACTGGATTAGGAGCCACTGAGACCTTTGAACATCCCAAGATTGCCCTTCTCTTCTGTCCCATGTGAACAATGGCTCCATTTGCAAGTTGAGTCATGAAAATGAAAATGCCTGGGGACAGGAATGCACAGATGCCCTGGTGTCAGGTTCGTACACACAAAGCAGAGTAGACAGTCATGTGGATCGTAAACCAGGCAGCATAATCAAACCGGGTAAAAAAAGGCAGAAAACTGGGGAATGTCAGCCACCTGAAAATGCTTTCGAAATATAACACACACAAAAAAGAGACCTAGGGAAAGAAATTATTTATCTGAATGACTTATTGACCCATCAGAAGTCCCATTCTCCTGAAACTTCATCCAATACTTGCTTCCTTATCTCAACTTTCTGGAATAATAGCTTTTGCTTTTTCCGAGTAGACCCCTCACTACTTTCTTATTATCCCTTGGAACTGATCCTCACCCAAAGCTCCCTGATACACCTCTTAGTTGAGCTTATTACCTGCTTTTGTATTCTCATTTCTAATTTAACAGGACCCTAATTTCAGTTTCTTCCCAGAACCCTTTAAGCAGACTTGGCATTGTTCCCAGTATATAAACCATTTTTCTCTTCTCATAACAAAGAGCTTCTCCTTTTGGACAGAAGGACAGTGACTATGAGGGAGAATGTAATTCCCTATGAGCACCTGAAAGAGTTTGATGAAAAACTATTGCTTCCGTTTTCTGTTAATGACCTTTGTGAAGGCCCAAGGGGTTCAGAAGTCCATAGACAGGAATCAAAGAAAGTTTATAAGGTCACTACATGTAGCCTTGCAGGCTATTTAATGTACAACTTCAAAAGGCGCCATGTACTTGTGCTGCAGTATGATTGGTATCCATTGAAGTCATGCAGTTCATTACTGAAACCATCCTAGATGGCAGTTAGACTCATACCCAGACACATGATAAGACCAGTGAGAGGCTGGATATTACAGGAGGTAGAGTCTACTTCAGGGTGAATTCGAACATTCTTTAGGCATTCCAGTAGGCATCTATTAACTCATAATAAGTCACTGGCCTTTCATGGTATTCACTCATCATTCCAATGTGAAACGCATATTACTAAACTATAAACTCCTTCCTTCTAGTCTAAGACCTTGGACAAAATTAAATCATGCTCAGGAGGACATGGATGTCCCATCTGGGACACGTTGGCATCCAGCATTGTGTTGGACAGTTTCTCAGACTGAACTAGAGGACCAGCCCCTGAGACCGGCACTTCCATTGCATCCTATAGTAACAGGATTTCAAACCTCAAAGTTTATCTCCAAAAGTAAATAATTCAGATGGTGGGGAAAATAGATATACGCTATTATGGCCAGGGATGGACAATTTGAAGAAGTTTGTGTTACCAAATGGGCATATCTGGGAAGGGCAATAGCAGCCAGTGTAAACCAGGTAGGCCACATCTTGTCTTTTTCTTCTGGAATGTTTTTGGTCACATGCCTAGAGATTGGTTCTCAAAATTGTGGATGAAGATTACAGGTTCCATGAATAGATATCCATATTCTGGTGTTTACAGAGAATTTCATGAGTCAAGTTCTGGCCCTTTAGGGATATCTACCACTCACAAGAAAACAATCATTTGTTAACTGATTCTTCATTGATCATTCCACAAAAGTGCAACTCTTGGTACAGAAGAGGCCCTTTCTAGTGCCATCTGGATGGGAAGATACTTCTCTTTATATTTCTCTGGTGGTAGGTGCTGGCTGCACAGATACTTCCGTTGTCAGTGAGAACAGTGAGGACATTCACAACACCAATCAGGCTACCAAGATTGGGAAGAACGTAATCCTCTCCCAAGATAACAGGAGAGATTATTTGCAATGCCTTTGTGAGAAATAAGAACCCCTATAAAAAACCTAAATCTATTTATTCTTTCACCTTGCAGCACCATTGTTCCTAGAAGAATGTCTGAGTTGATTTAATCACAGCTTGCCACTGTCTCAGGGCTGTGGTCATCCCGGCTCATGAGCCCGCTCACAACAGCCCATACAATCAAAAAAATTTTAAGAAATTTTCAGATACGTTGGAATTCTCCAAACCGGATCATCTTGGACTAGAGACCCTATTTCTGAAGGACTTCCTCTGACCAGCAATTAAATACCTGTAACCTCGGCACACACACAGTTCCCAGTCTGAGTGCCAGCAGAACAAATGCATGGATATCCAGTATGTCCATGGGGCTACAGCTCCTGTCACAAGGACGATTATCATACCTGTCTTTGCTCCACCCTTTCTTCCCCCTGACTTGACCTTAGCAATACAGTCCTCACATCAGATTCATCTCTTTTTGTGTCCATTAATCCTTATGATGTTAACTGTGAACCCCCAGCAGTTCTGAATGTCAGAGTGTGAGTGCAGGGGGAGAAGTGGTCAGAGATGAACTTAGATATGAGAAAAATCATATGGTGACAGGCTTGCTATGCCATTCAGATGGGTTTAGACTTTATTCCATAGACAAAGGGGAACCTTTGGTATCTTTCCAAGAAAGACACACCTACTCACAGTTCCTCCAATGAGGAAGACACCTCCTCTGGTTCCCCCAATGAGATCTGGATTCAAGAGATCCTAATGATCAAATTATGAATTACAAATAGCTCAATGGTAAGTTATTTTGAATCCTTAAGTGTGACAAGATCAGGGATTTTTTTTCTCATTTATAGATATATTTGGTTTAGAATGGAACTTTATTTTTGGCAACCGCAACACTTCATGACAACTTTCAAAGTATACTTAAAATGTGCATAAACAGAGATGAAGCTTGATTAAAATGGAATACAAAAGTTAAATAAAGAGCGTAAATGGTGAAGAAAACAAATTGGATTTCTAAACTTATTTTCACTTTGATCATCGAAGGTGTTATATATTACATTTTGATAGCTCAGAGAGTGACTGAAGTGGTAAATTTATAGAGTATCATTTCATTTAAATGAACAGCAGGATGTATTTGCAGAAACAGATTAATGTTTCTTGGAAATTTATTAACACCTGCTTGTTTCTCTATGCTCTCGTAGCTAGTGGATTTTCTATCATATGTAAATCCCATTCTTATTTTGTGAAATAAAAAGCAATGAAAGTGAAGGATCTATAGCTAGTGACGAATGCAGTCAGATGTGGTCGATGCCCCACTGTTAAGAAGGGTGTTGAGACACTTTGGAAAGCCTGAGGGGAGAACCCAAGAAGGCACCATAAAAAAAGGATCACTGTTCCTCTTTCTTGCTATTTAGGTACATTGCCTGTGAGAGGAAAAGAATTCTCCCTTTGAGGTTGGAACTTCCGCAGCTGACCAGGGAGGATTCTAAAATCAGTGTGATGAGTGTGGGAAGGAGTTTTCTGTCCCAAGCACTTAAATGACCCGGGATCCCCCTGGGTCTACCTAAGAGACTCTGCTGGACCCAGACACCCATCCCACCCCTACCTTGGACTTTCAATTTCTTGCCACCAGATACGCATTTGGGACACAGCCCTGCTCTGACTCACAGACTGATGGATGATCTTTGCCCACCCTCACAATCTTTAGTTTGGTGTTTCACTGCAAAATATTTAGGAGTTCTTTATTCTCAAATCAGGGTCAGAACGTGGTTTATGTTTTTTTTGTGATGCCTTCTCGCATCTTTAACATCAAAGGTAGAATATACAATTTCTTTCTTCTACATTTTGTATTATTCCTGAATTTAACAGCCCTGGGATCTTTTCTTTCCCTCTCAAAGTGAAATGAAACAAAGAATTTCAAATGAGAGACTCTCTTTAAGATTCGGGTCTTAGGAAGATGTTTGTTTAATTTAAGGTGTGTTTTATATGCATTTATGGGCTTTTTTGGACGTGGAGGTGGGTGACCTAAACCTTAACATATCATACCATGTGGCACATGGTGTAATGGCCACATAAAGGCAAGCAAAAAAGGCGGAACTCTTTAGAGTTTCCACAATCTTATTTCATTTTGGGTTTGGATATAGAAAGAAAAGTTTATATTTAGAACAGCTTTGAAGTGGATCAAAATTTTAGAGCGTGAGAGGCCCAGCTGGTTTTTCAGATCAGGCATCAGAGCTTGGAGCCAAAATTAATCCTACCAGAACAGGTGCCAGGTAAATGGAGAGGCAGGAGCTGGGTAGCAAAGGCGGGTCAGACGGGAACGCAGCATCACAATTAAAGAATAACCCTGATGCCCTGCCCTGTGTAATCCAGATCTTTGTGACTCCAAAGCCATACCTTCTCCTTAACCACCTTGAAGCTACATATCCATAAGGAATTAAACTCAGATCTCTTTCCTCCTGCTAATTTTGCTTCATGTTCTGGTCACCAAAAAATCCAATTCTAGGCACTTGGCTGGCTCAGTCAGTAGAGCGTGTAACTCTTGATCTCAGGGGTTATGAGTTCAAGCTCCACACTGGGCACAGAACTCACTTAAACAACAACAACAACAATAACCAATTCCAACTGCTACATTATTACACTGGATGAATAAACTATGGGTCCAAATGAATGAGAAATGCCTCAGCTAATATCATAAGCAGGTGGTTTGCAGCTTTGACCTTCCTCAGCATTGCTGGAAGCACTGGGAATTCAGTGAATCTGAAAGAGCCCCCCATGAAAGCACTCTTCTGTGAGTGATCACACAGCAGTGGTCAGGACCCTCCCAAAGTCCTTCCTTGAAATCTGACAGCGGCCATCCCAGCCTGTAATTGCCCCATATCAAATCCACACTGAGCAGCTCCACACCTCCACCATCCTTCCTCTTTCTGCCGAATGCAGACCCAAACACTTCTCTGAATGAAGTTTTGTCAGGCAGTTGATTCAAAAGCCTGTTTTCATTTTAAGGTCGAATGAAATAGTTTTAAAGACATACCAGAATTTAAGATAAAGCTTGCTTTCAATATATGACTATCAGCCGCAAACAGTTATAAATACCCATGATGAGTAGGCATTGTGCCAGGTTTTAGAGAGACCATGATATAGAAGACATGGTTTGAACCCATAAAGTAATCTAAATGACGGAGGAGAAATCTCCCCAACAAATAAATCATAAGAAATAACAATAACAACATAAATGCTGACTGTAATGAATGTGTGATGGGCCGGCCAGATTCCTCTTCAAGCATGATGGAACCTTTCTCCAGGGAGCAGAAGCCCCACCTCTGTTGAATAAAGCAGACTCATCTAGGGGCATGCCTGCTTCTGGAGGCGGTCTGCATCCAGTGACTGATGGATTTATACAGGGTATCAAGTCTGGCCCCTACACCCAACTGAAAACTCATCTGAAGGGCCTCAGAACTCTCCACTTCCCCCACCGTTGACTGACTCTTCCCTGGGCCAATTCTGCTTCTTCCTATCCCTTTCAAGGGTGTTGATTGGTCCCAAAAACATTCCTAATAATCTTCCTAAATGATAATCTCCAACTCAGAGTGTACAACAGACACTGATACTGGAAAGATACACATTTCTGTTCGGATGCCTGAAAAATCTTTTCACTAATAGACACTCAACGTAACAATGACGACAGCATGCTATATTGTTTCTCCTGGAAAGTGAGGTGCTATGTCATAATTTCATAGACACCAATTCTAAGACCAATAACACCTCAAAAGTGTCGGTTAGGAAGATACCTGCTTTGGTTTGATGCATAAATTAATTAAATGCCATTTCATTAATCTACATTATATGTAAATTACATGTATAATACACTGTACATAAATATATTAGTCAATCTATCAGTTATTTCTTGATTTCCCACCACAAATATGTTTAACATTTGACCAAGGAGCATAGGCAGCAGAGAAGGAATGTACTTTTTTCCCCAGAAACTTATGTTTTGGAGCCATGATACTTATATGTAACTAATGAATTACTAAATACAACAAGGAGAACATACAAGTAAAGAATTCAGGTCTTTCTGGAGGAGATTGCATAAGAGTAAATTTTAGAAAGATAAGTACAATTCAGATAGGAAAAAAAAAAGAAAATTAGCTAGAGTTTGGGACAGAGCTAGAAATACAGTATTTATGGGTAAAAGGTGAAGCCTAGTTCTGAACTCATTCTTGAAAATAAAATTATAATTTTTTGCTTTAGAGTGGTGAGGGCCCTCACTTTCTGGAAGTATGTTTATAAAGATATGTTCTGAGATCTGATACACTGCGTCTGGTCCCTACCTTCTGCATTTCTTTTCTTTGCTGCCCACACTCACATGGGTCCAGTTCCATCCTAGATGCTTTTGGCATCCCTTATCCCATAATGGTGTCTGAAGATTAGCTCTACTTCTAGATTATTAAAATGGGTTCCTTTGTTTTTTATTTTTGGGTTGTTGTTAACTTCCTGTTATTGTCTCTGCTTGATTTTTGGCTTTTTAAGGAAGAAGATGCTGAATTCTGTAGCCAAACACATAATGGAAATTCCACAAAAGATATTTCAATGGAAAAATATTCAGGATTTATGAATGAAAGGGGAGAAAGAAACATAGAGGTGAGAAGGAAAGGAGCCATATTGAGTTAGATTAACTAAGAGCAGTAACTATTTTGTTCACATTTTATTAACGAATTCATATTCATGATAAATAGGCATTTTCCCTCACTTATTCTTTTGTATATGAATCCATGTTATTGTGACTAGTATTTTGCCTAAAAAGAAGAAGACATAAGTAATTATAAAAACTATACATGGATAGGAGCACTTGTCCTCACTATATCCCACTATTCTTCAGATTTTAATTTATGAAAAGCTTCCTATCATATAAAATGGAAGCATTTTCTTTAAAAAAAATATTTACTATTTATAGCTTCCCAAAAATGTGTAAGCTTCCCAGAATGATCAACTGGATGGCCTTAACTTCTCATTCCTTCTGTATTTTATACTATCCCATTAATTATTTTTTTAAATCCAATTAATTCTTTGAAATGCTTCCTGATGAATAAATGTGTGCTAGACATTGTCCTCCTTCTCAGGTGTCCAAGCCTATAGAAAACAGTATTCACTGTGTCTAATGAGCATACTTGATGCTGGGCATACATAGATATTACTCTTGTAGCTTTTGTAATCTCTTAGACTATTTCAAAGCCCATGTTTCTCTAAAAGCCTTTGCTGAGTCTCCCTTCACTGCCAATTCAAAGAATCATCCTTGCAAATAGTAAATGCATGGTAAATATTTCAGTAATTTACTGAATAATGTGAATACAAGTAGGCATCCTTATTCTCTGGTCTGGTCATAGTCACGACAGTATTTTCTTTATGGCTGGTTATTTTGGGTATTCTGTCTCATTATAATAACATAATCCATTTAAAAAAATCAAAGCATTAGTACAACTCATAATAACACTTTTTCTTCAAAATTGCTTCTAAGTTCATACACGAAGTCTTAAGGAGCCACTTAAAACCTAAAGATTATATCATGATAATCACAAGGAGACCAGTGCCTGGGTGTCATTTGAGGAAGGAAATAGAAAGGCTTATTTGGTTTGGAATATCATGATATAATAGAAAAAATAATATCAATATGTGATTGTTCACATTATCTTTTTCCTCCCTTAAGCTGTAAGAAGAACTCCATCTTTGCCAGGTTAATTTCTAAGGCTTTACTGTGTAGAATTGAGGTAATGCATGAGAGGGAGAATAAAGAAGCCTGATCTGATTGATTCATACTGGAAAGGACAGAGAGTTATTTATAGATAAGACCATGAGACGGGGGCGGGGGGGTGGAGGGAACGGTAACAAGACAAGCAATATCCAGCATATGCTGTGCTTTAAGGGAGAGTTTAGGGGAGTTTCAAGAATTAGAGGGAGAGTTATCTGGTTAGCTGCCATGATACGATTTCAAAAGATTCAGAAGATAACGTTGAAGAAGGGATTAATTTTTGGGGGGGTGTTGTTTTTTTGTTTTGTTTTGTTTTTGCTGTTTGTTATTAAGGAATCTCTCCTTTGGTTCTTTTTTTTTTTTTTTTGTAGTGACTGCTATTTTACCTTTAAAATTCTTTTAGATGTCAAAATTATTTTTGAATGTGACAATAGATGTGCCAGTTTCACAGGAGTTCCATTTAAGCTGTTGTGTTAGGGTTAATGGAGATATATCAAAGTAGAAATGTCTTAAAGACATTGAGATATATGACTTGAGTTTAGATCAGGGAAGCTTGGAGAGATTTAGAAATCATTAGTATGGCTGTGGCAGCCGACACCAGGGGAAGGAAAGAGCTCTTTGAGGAATGTAGTGTAGGAGCGAAAAACACAGAGGCCACAACCGAAAGAAACATAGTTATCTAAACCAAGACTTGGTAGAGCATCAGATATTGATATTAGACAGGAATGAAAGGGTAAGACATACTGTAACCGGCTAGATAGAAATTTAAACAAAATAGGGTTAATAAGAGTGACTGAGAAATGCAATCTTACCCTAATAGTCTGATCATTTGGAGTTTGAGGTCAAAAAAACAGAGAATGTGATCAGGAAAGCAGAAAAAAACATAGGCAAGAAGTTCTTTATAGATTTTGGAGACTAGCCCTTTATCTGATATGTCATTTGCAAATATTTTCTCCCATTCTGTTGGTTGTCTTTTGGTTTTGTTGACTGTTTCTTTTGTTGTGCAAAAACTTTTTACCTTGATGAAGTCCCAATAGCTCATTTTTGCCCTTGCTTCCCTTGCCTTTGGTGATGTTTCTAGGAAGAAGTTGCTGCGGCTGAGGTCGAAGTGGTCATTGCCTGTGTTCTCCTTTAGGATTTTGGTGGACTCCTGTCTCACATTTAGGTCTTTCAACCATTTTGTGTGTGGTGTAAGGAAATGGTCCAGTTTCATTCTTCTGCATATGGCTGTCCAATTTTCCCAACACCATTTGTTGAAGAGACTGTCTTTTTTCCATTAGACATTCTTTCCTGCTTTGTCGAAGATTAGTTGACCATTGAGTTGAGGGTTGATTTCTGGGCTCTCTATTCTGTTCCATTGATCTATGTGTCTCCTTTTGTGCCAGTACCACACTGTCTTGATGATGACAGCTTTGTAATAGAGCTTGAAGTCCAGAATTGTGATGCCGCCAGCTTTGCTTTTCTTTTTCAACATTCCTCTGGCTATTCGGGGTCTTTTCTGGTTCCATACAAATTTTAGGATTATTTGTTCCATTTCTTTGAAAAAAGTGGATGGTATTTTGATGGGGATTGCATTGAATGTGTAGATTGCTCTAGATAGCACTGACATCTTCACAATATTTGTCCTTCCAATCCATGAACATGGAACATTTTTCCATTTCTTTGTTGTCTTCCTCAATTTTTTTCATGAGTATTTTATAGTTTTCTGAGTACAGATTCTTTGCTTCTTTGGTTAGATTTATTCCTAGGTATCTTATGGTTTTGGGTGCAATTGTAAATGGGATCGACTACTTAATTTCTCTTTCTTCAAAACCTCAATGAGATATCACCTCACACCAGTCAGAATGGCTAAAATTAACAAGTCAGGAAATGACAGATGTTGGCGGGGATGTGGAGAAAGGGGAACCCTCCTACACTGTTGTTGGGAATACAAGCTGGTGCAGCCACTCTGGAAAACAGCATGGAGGTTCCTCAAAAAGGTGAAAATAGAGCTACCATATGATCCAGCAATTGCACTACTGGGTATTTACCACAAAGATACAAATGTAGGGATCCGAAGGGGTACGTGCACCCCAATGTTTATAGCAGCAATGTCCACAATAGCCAAACTGTGGAAAGAGCCAAGATGTCCACTGACAGATGAATGGATAAAAAAAATGTGGTATATATATATATATATATATAGGAATATTATGCAGCCATCAAAAGGAATGAGATCTTGCCATTTGCAACAACGTGGATGGAACTGGAGGGTGTTATGCTGAGCGAAATATGTCAATCAGAGAAAGACATGTATCATATGACCTCACTGATATGAGGAATTCTTAATCTCAGGAAACAAACTGAGGGTTGCTGGAGTCGGGGGGTGGGAGGGATGGGGTGGCTGGGTGATAGACATTGGGGAGGGTATGTGCTATGGTGAAGGCTGTGAATTGTGCAAGACTGTTGAATCACAGATCTGTACCTCTGAAACAAATAATACAATATATGTTAAAAAAAAAAAAAGAAGAAGATAGCAGGAGGGGAAGAATGAAGGGGGGGAAATTGGAGGGGGAGACGAACCATGAGAGATGATGGACTCTGAAAAACAAACTGAGGGTTCTAGAGGGGAGGGGGGTGGGAGGATGGGTTGGCCTGGTGATGGGTATTAAAGAGGGCACGTTCTGCGTGGAGCACTGGGTGTTATACGCAAACAATGAATCATGGAACACTACATCAAAAACTAATGATGTAATGTATGGTGATTAACATAACATAATAATAAAAAAAAAAACATAGGCAAGAACTATTGTCTCCGAAGCAATGAGTGGTGCTGACAGAAAGTGGCTATCAGCTATTTATTTTAATGAGGCAACTCTGGCAGAACTTGAGTCAGGCTTTGTATGGAAGATCCCTAAGTGGCAAGTCATCAGGATGGGAAAAGGAAGCTATGTCAGGATTGGGGAACCTTAGAAGGACATCAGCAGGAAAGGTAGATTAAGGGCTTCTGAAAACCCACTTCTCCATAAAAGCAATGGGAACATGGATAAAAATTGTCAAAAGTAATTTTTTAACAACTCTGGAAATTAGTCTAAGACTTGCAACAATTCAAGGGATGTTTATTCAAGGATCTGGGGAGCAGTGTTGTGGCATGATCAACTCAGGAATTCTCTGTTTCTCTCTGGAAGAACCGCCATTATTTAGGGTACAGAATAAATAAAAAATTTATAAGTTGGAAGAAATCAACTTTATTACAAATCAACTTTCTGTTTCCTCCTAACTCAATTCTATTCTGAGGTTTCAGATGCATATACAGAATAATCTTTGAAGACCTATTTAAACCTGACTATTGTTATGACTAGTACAGTTCCAGAATGGCATTAGATATTAATATAATACTATTATTTTTCTCAAAATTTATAAAGTGCTTTATATCTTTATCAATTGCCATTACATGCAGGACCTCATAATTCGCATGAAAGTTCTGGGAATAAAGTAACATAATTCCATTTGATAGATGAGCAAAAAGGTTCAAAGGGATATTGCAATTCGCCTAAGGTCACCAAAAAAGTAAATGGGGGTGGGGAGAGTCCCTCACACTTTCTTCTCCTTCTCCTCCTCTTTGTCCTCCTTCTCTTAAATTATTTTTAGGGTAAAGTTTAAGAAGCATACAGTCATAACCATCACTGAAGTCAAAAAATAAAACATTACCAGAGCCCCAGAGGCCCGTTTAGTATCATCTGTAAATTGTTATCCCCTCATTCCCCACCAAAAGTAACTAATTTCTTTAAAGATATGGCAATGCCTCCTTTACTCTCCATTTTTACCACCCAAGCATTCATCTCCAAAGACTATGACAGTTTGTATTTTATATAAATAGAATCTGTATATGTGTGTGTATGTGTGCCTGTGTATAAACAAATAAATATGCCTGCCTGCATGTGTGTGCATACACACACACACACACACACACACACATAGAGTTCGACATTTTTCACTCAAACTAAGCTTTATCCATGTTTAGGTGTAGCTACACTGTGTACATTTTCCTTGTTGTATACTATATGGTGGTAGGTAGAGTATATGAAGGTATCACAATTTATGTATCCATTCCATTACTGATGGATATTTGAATTGTTTCCAGTTTTCAACTATTTCCAATAATGCTGTTGTGAACATACTGGAATGTGTGTCACATTTCTATGATTTGGTAGAAAATGCCAACCCATTTGTGTATCTCTTTTGTGAAGTGCCTATTCCAGCTGCTTGCCCATTTTTCCATTTGGTTGTCTCTTTCTTATTAATTTATAAGAGATTTTTTTTGTGGTTTTTTTTTTTTTTTTTATGTTCTGGTTACCAGCTCTTGGTTATGTATGAGAAATATCTTATTCCATGATTCCCTTTTTACTCTTCTATTGTGATAAACAGAAATTCTTAGTTTTATTAATCTTTTCCTTTATGCTAAGTGTGTTCTATGTACTATTTAAGAAGTAGTTCTGTGTCCTGAGACCATTAAGATATTTTCTAAATTATCTCCTAGAAGTTTTATTTTTTAGTCTTTCACATTTAGATCTAAAGTCCGTCTAGGATTTTTATTTTGTTGCCTATCATGCGAGGTCTGGGCTCCAATAAATATCCAAACATCTCAGCATATATTTAAAAGACTGCAGCGCTACCTTTTTACACAAATTCAGGTGTTTTAGTTCAGTGATTGAGACTTAAAATATTTTTGCCCAGTTTTTCAAATAATCCTTATTGGAAAAGTTGCTCTGAATTACCCAACCATCTAGTACTAGAATCAGAAGTCAGCCATCACTGGACTTTTTATATTTTTACATCTGCCTCCTTTTAGACACGATGCCTGCCATTGTGGACCTTTCATATGGAGAAAGAGATATGGCACATGACCATTATGCAGTTACAGAACGATATAAGACAATTAGTGATTAAATACAAACATGAGTGGTATAGACATTAAATGCTTTGGAAATCAAGAAAAGGCAAAGTACTCTGCAATAGATTTACATAACAGAGAGGATGTTTAGGACTTAGAAAAATTCACAGAAGGGAAGGAGGCCATCTAAGTGAAGCTGCCTAGATGAAAGTGAATATAAGGCTGAGTCCAATAGAGAAATGAGCGTGGCTGGCTACTGGACTAGGGAAGATCTTGACAATGTAGGAGGATCATCCAGAGATTTTGTCGTGTCCAGGGGGAGCAGTTAAATATTATTTGGAGCTGAAAGCCCATATTAATGAAAATCTTAAAAGTTAAAGTTTGGGGCTCTATTTTGAGAACAATCGAAGGCTATGAGAAGTTTTGAACCATTGATTGATATAGTAAAGTAATTGCAGAGGTCTTCCTGAAAGTGATGGATTGATGGATGAATTTTAGATAGAAGAAATTAGAAAAGAAACATGAGCAGAAATGACTTTCCTTGTCATGTGTTAGAGCCCTAGGCCTAGGAGAAGACCATGCCTAATTGTGACACCAAGTGATAGCAAGAAGCAATGTCAGATAAGTGAAAACATATGTCCATGCAAAAACTTGTACATGAATCTTCATAGAGGCACTATACATAATAGCCAAGAAGTAGAAACAAACCAAATGTCTATCATCATCTGATAAATGGATAAACAGAATATGGTATATCCATATAATGGAATGTTATTCCTTCTCCTCTCTAGTTCTTTTACTGTTCAGGGAAGGATAAGAAGAGTCTCCAAGGTATGATATTTCTCAAAAATTTGAGAAGAGGTTTTGACCTAGAACTAATTTTACAAAAAAAGAAATGTGTGATTCACTGTGCCCAAATTGTCATAAAGCAATTCATCTCATTTACATTTCATGAAAGAGGAACAAGAATATACAAATTAAAAACAGAGGACTAAGATTGAAGACTTCAAAGTGCCTACAAAATTCAAATGGGCTTAAATAAAAAAGGAAAATTATTGGTTCAAATACGGTTTTGAGCTTCAGACACAGCCTTATTAAGGAACTCAAATGATGTCAAGATTCAGTCTCTTGACTCTGTGACTCTATGTCCCTTGTTCTCTGTGTTAACTTCATTCTTAGTCAGGCTCTTCGTACCTGTCATTCTCCAGCAGTTCTAGGTTTGCTTCCTGAATAATCTCAATGGAAAAGAAGGCCTCTTTCCCCCCAAAAGTTCCAGTAAAAGGGCCAAAAACTGTTCTTATTGACCTGGCATAATGATAGACCTAATTCACGAATCAATCACTAGGGCCATGTTCTGACTGGCAGAGTATGGTCACAGGCCTGCCCCCGAAACTGAGCGGTGGGATCAGCCACACCTGATCAAAAACACTGAGAGTAGAAGAGTGTTAGAGTTGCCAGATTTAGCAAATAAAAATACAAGATACCCAGTTAAATTTGAATTTCAGATAAACAATGAATATTGTGTTAGTCTAAGTATGTCTTATGCAATATTTGGGACATGTTTATGTTGATATATTATTTGTTGTTTATCTAAAATTTGTTCTTTCTCAGATTTAACTGGAAGTCCTGTATTTTAACTGGCAATCCTAAACAAGCTGCTTCTATCAGGAAAATTGGAATGCTATTACAGAAGGGGGAATAGGTGTTCAGCAGGAAAAATTTAAATATCTGTGAAGAGTAGGCTAGAGAAGAAGCCAGTATATCTCTTTGTCCTTCTGAAAGTACCATCCAAGGTATTAAGAAACCTCTTCAGTATAGTCAAGGGATAAACTAATGTCATGCTGACAATATGCCAAATTTGCAATCCTAATATATAAAGCATTTGAAAAGAACATGACTTATTTCAAAATTTGCCAAAGAGATTCACTCACTTACAAAGTCACTTTCTTCTCTGAATGTTAAAATAAAGGGCTTTGTTTTCATAAACCTGAATGTTCCAGGAGCTTTCAGTGAAAAAAAAAAAAAGTGTATCAGTCCCAAATTGCCCATTTAGCTAAAGAAATAATTCACTGATGTAGAAAGAATCACAAGTAAATATAAGTAAGTGTCACCACCCAAAGCTCCCTCAAGCAGAAGTGAGAGGACAATTTGATCAGTATGATCTCTTGACTCCAGATCTCATCCCTGATCTACAAAACTTAAAATTTCATTTAGGCCATTTACATAATCCAGTCTACAAAATCAAATTCCAAGCCCACATCAAGATTGGAAAAATACAGATTTCTGAGTTTTACGACTATAGTACACTTGCGTAAGGTGTTCCATAACAAAGGCTTTTTGCAGAGGGACAAAATACGCCAAGTGAAATAAACTAAAATAAGTGCCCATATGTGTGCATATATAAAAATTCATATATAGAAATATTTATTCTTACTTATGTCCTGTAGGAATATAAATGTGACTTTAAGGAAAGGCAATTTTACAAATGACAAGTCTTCCATTTAGCTGATTGGAAAAGAGAAAAGCATTTTAACCAGGCATCAGACCCTCACCAGAGCCACCCCTGAACCTTCCCCCAGCATCTGCCTACACCTATGCAAACTACAGTGTGCCTTCCAGGAATCACAGGAACAGCTAAGAGGAGTGAGGCAGATGACCCCCACCCCCATACCAAGGCATCTATTTCCCATCTCTAAAAGAACAACAAGGCTATCTGTGGTTGCCAGTTGCCTATATACCACCCTATCCCTCTTCTCCTTGGTCTCTTCCTTCTCACACCTGTGTTTGTGAACCAACCTTAAAATCTTTTTGTGAAAGCAAAGCATAGTGACCGGAGGCTGTTTGCTTCACATACCTTCTGGCTAGTGCCACTCCACAAACGTCCAATTCGCACCTCCATCTTGCCAGTCTTCAGGGAATTTTCTGCTTTTCGTTTCAAATTTAAATATAACCTTTTAACTTTGTGGACATTTCTTTGCTATGTGTGGGTGTATGTGTGTGGTGGGGGTGGGCTTGGTGGGAAGCAACGTGCTCTTTGTTTTCTGGGTTTAGCTATTGTCATTTGTGATAAGGCAACAACATTCAGTGGTTACGTGGAACCATACCGGCCTTTCTGACAAGAGAACAGACCGGTACGTATTGGTAGCAGTCGTTTGCTACAAGGGAAACAACCAACATCTTATTTGCATCCAGGCATAGCAACAATGCAATTAGGGCAAACTTCTTAGAGAATTAGATGGAGATGGTAATTAAAGAATTGTGCAGTGCATTTTAATGTGATCATAGAGAAGTAAATTATTTGGTATTGCTATATTCTCCCACTTTAGAACAAAATACCCTGGGACCTTTAAATGAAATTCCCTCAAATTTCACTGGTACTAGGGAACTGATTAAAGCAGAAACTACTTGCTTAAGATTTCAGTAGCTCTAAAGCTCACTATATTAAATTTCCCACAATGGATATTCTTCTTCTAGTGCTGGAATGCAAGATACACAGAGAGGTTTTTCCTGATGCATTGGCATTTTAGCTTAGGCCCCCAAAGCTGAGGAAATCAGGCAGAAGTGCTTCCATATTCTAAGCAGAAGTAGCAGGCACCCCCATTATGTATTTATTAAAAAGTTATTGGAACTCAGTACCCATCATTCCCATCACCCACCTCCATTTCCAGAGGGAATGAAAAGAGCCCTTGAGTTTGAGCATTATGGACCTAACAGCTGTAGCATTTCCCTTTTATCCTAGCCAAAGGAGAAAGGGTGAGGAGAACTGTCTAAGGAAGATTTGCATAAGGCAACATGGGAATCTGTGCCTGGTTGGGCCCTGTAGTTGCCACCATGTGTCCCTGGAGGACAGAGACTGGTGTTTGTGTTCCACCAGGTGAGTTCCCACACAAGGCCTGAGATTGCCGGAAGCTACGCGTGAAAGCAAGGGCTGCGATGGGGAGAATCCTGCACTTGTGCCAGTTGGCTTGGTGGAGTGTGTCTGTCACATTGGCTCAAGCCCTCGTGATTGGACCCTGCCCAAAAGGAAGGCCAGGAGAGATTAGCAGATGCCAGCAGTAAGAGGTTGAGAAGTGGATTCTAAAGGTCAGCCAAAGAGTGCGCCATTCACATCAGGGAGTTCTATGAGGAGCTCCCTGTGAGTTTTAAGGGTACCGGGATTTGGTTTAGGTATGATAAGACACGCAGACGCAGAAATGACTGTTACAAAGAAAGAAGTGTCTTAGACTCACAGGTCCCTAGAAACAGGAAGCGTGTCATACACAGGGACATACAGGGTAGCACCAGGGTCAGTCAGAGGCAGAGTGAGTGAGCCGAGAGCCTCTGATGCAGTTACCATGGGAAAGAACACGTAAAGGAGGCTAAGTGGGTTTACAATGGACTAGTTTGAATAATTTCAGCGGTCTGTGAGGCATAGGAGTTGTCCTTAGTTGACTGGTACCTGGTCTTGGAGCAATTAGGGCAGGAGTGTAAAAGCAGAATAAAGGAGGGGTGGGATTATGGGCTCTGGAGTGGTTAGTTTTGTATTTGAAAGGTGTGTTTCTGGACAAGTTGTTAACTCAAGGAATTGGCTGACCCCTCCAGGGTCAGCAAAGCCCCAAGTGTCAAAGCATCAAGATATGGAAAAAAAAAGAGATGAGCGCCACCCTACACACCCATGCCTGCGCTTCAAGAAAAAGCTAGTATTTTGATGCCACCATATTGGGAAACTCGATGGTGAGCCAGTGTTAGCCAGAGAGAACTACAGCAGCACCGGGGCATAAACCTTTGTCCCTCTCCCCAGATGGAGGACAAACAACCTGAATGACAGATACATGGCCAACTGCTCACTCTCAAGGGATGTAGGGTTCTGCTCAAGAAACTGCATTTGGAACAGTAATTCTCAAAATTACTGAGGTTGTTCATTTTAAATCAGATGTGTTCTCACAACTTTCCAGCTTTACTCTACATATTTATTTATTTGGAGTTTAATTCTAGTTTCCCAATTTCTTTTTTCTTTTTTTCTTTTTTTTTTTTTTTTTACTTTTCATTTTAGTTCTCTTCATCTGGTATGTAATATATCTTGCAAAAAATTTTTCCCCTTTAAGGAAAAATAAAATAAGATAAAAACAGAGAAGGAGGCAAACCATAAGAGACCCTTAACTATAAGGAACAAACTGAGGGTTGTTGGAGGGGAGGTGGGTGGGGTGATTCGATAACTGGGTGATGGGCATTAAGGAGGGCACGTGATGTAATGAGCACTGGGTGTTATATGCAACTGATGAATCACTGAATTCTACCCTGAAACTAATAATACACTATATGTTAACTAAATTGAATTTAAATTTTTAAAAACTAAAAAAATATTATTTTCCCTTTAATAATGATAAAGGGTGGCTTCTTTTTTCATAAGCCCTTACATATATGAACATCTTTCTGTAGTCTTCACACACAAAATTTTGCCTTGGTTTTGAATTTGAATCAGAACTCTTAATATGGCTACTTTTTTTTTTTTTTTTGGTGGAATTTGGTTCTGTAGAGATGAAAAGCTAGAGATTGTTCCTAACGTTTATTTTTTTAGATGATCTGCTTTTCTAACTTGATTCATGTAGAGCTTTTTTAAATACATCCTTTTAACTAAAAAGAAGTTCCTTCCTCATCGAGGCCTTAAAGTGAGTCAGACTTTATTGATTTGGACTGATAGATGATGACATGTTTAGACCAGCTGGCTCAAATATCTTTTGTCAGGCCAAAAATCTTCTATTTACATTTTGTTTTGTTACTTTTATTTCATTTTCTCTAGTTTTTAATTGGAAAACTTCTGGTATTACTAAATTCACCCTCCTGTTTTCTATATTCACCGTTGTAATTTTTTAGTCTTTATGGGTTAGGAATATGTTCAGGTGTAAATCACAGAAAACACAGCCAACTGTGGACAGAGCAAGCAGAGTGGTTTGTTTTATATAACAAAAGGGCCAGAGTTCGGTGGGACATGGCTAGTACAATGGTCAGTCAGTGCATTAGGCTCATTCTATGTCTTTGTTTCTCCAGCCTTGGCATGTGGGCTTGTTGCCTCTTAGTTTTAACGTGGTCGCTACAATTACAGTCATACCTGCATTCTGAAGAGGAAACAGGGAGGCAGAAAGAGAAAGCAAAGGAGGCGTTCTCCCAGTGATGGTTCTGTCTTATTTGGAATGGATATAGTCCAGGACTATCTCTTTGCCTCTTGGCCAGATGTAGTCACATGTCACCGTCAGCTGGTAGGTGCTGGGAAAGGGGGTGTGGGTGGGGTTGGCCAACCACCAGGAGTGCCTGCCCCGAGTGCCTTCATGCTCTCTCTCTTCCTCCTGGCAGAGACTTTCACATCGGTCCTTTATGTAGCTAAGCCAGTTTTCCAGAACTATTTCTATTATTTTGTGTTTCCAATGCAGATTTTAATTCTGGTGATTTTTCTTTTTGGTTTCCGTGATTTTTTTTAATTTTGATTTTATTACTATATATTTTTTGGCATGTCAAGCATCTGCTTTTTTATTTCATTCTGTATGTTAACCTAACTTTTACAACCTTATTCTGTTCTCTCCTTATGATGTTTTGTTGCTATTTTTCTATGCAGGCCATGATTTTGTCTCTCTTATTGAAAATAAGAAGTCCATTTTTTTATTTCCTGTACTAAGCTATTTGTGTGATTCCCTCTGAGTCTTTCATACAACACTCTTATTTTTCTTATGCCAAAGACTTTTCCCCCAAAGGCCCCATGTTATTGATTTGTATTTTTTTAAATTTACTCTTGATTCAGGATGAATCTACATATATAAAACTCACAGATTTCTCTTACTTGCTCCTAACACCCACTTCAATGCTTGTAGATTACTAGTCCTATTCTCAGATTTCATGTTATGGGCGAATTGATGAATTAGTGATTGGTTTCCCCATCCCCCAGTGCAATTTCCACTATCCATTAGCATTTATCTGTTGGTCCGAGGTAGGAATATCTACACCTCTGCTCCTCAGTTTTCAAGTATGAGAATTCATGTTCACTATGATTGCAGCCATGCCTGACACATGGTTAAATCTCAATATGGACAGCATCACCATCACCAGCATCACCAGCATCATTATTAGAGGAAAGACTCGGGTTAGTCATCATCACATACACAAACATCAAATCCCACACTGAGATAAACCAGAGCAGCCAAGGTAAGGCAGAGGAAGGAGGTGGTTATGGCTGCAGTTGTGTCACAGAAGGCTCACCTGAGGAAGCAATGCTTAAGCTGAGCCGAGAGAGATGATGTATCAATCAGGAGTATTTTGTTTGTCATCCACAAAAGGGCAGTGATTGATTCAAGGAATTGAGAAGTCCCGGCCAGATCAGGCTTCAGGCAGGTAATCCATCTCTCCATTATCTGACTCTGCTCTTCTCTGTGTTGATTAATCCTCCCAAAGTCTCCAGAGCTCTCAGAAAGACAAACAGCAGCTCCGTACTAACTTTTTTTTTTGAAGGTTTCAAATGTATTTTATTTCTTCAACTATGCTATATTTTAATGAGCAGCAGAGGGCTTAAATGACAAGTTGATTTTGAAACAATTTTGTATTACAGTACCTTTGATGGCTACTCATCATTCCACTCTTTCGGAGCGATTCTGCCGACAGGAGCTAAGTTCCATTCTATTCCAATCTGTGTGGCTGTAAACACCCATGGAACAACACAGAAAGCCGTCCCACTGGCTAGTGTGGTGTTACCGTATTTGTCATGGAAAACTTGTGAATGATTTTCGAGGCTCTGTCGTGACCTAATTTGTTGAATGCTTTGAAACTTGAACCTATTTAGTGCATTTCTGGTCAAGGGAAACAGGATGAAGATGTAACAGGACTGCCGTTGATTGCAGCTGTCAGTCTATTTCCTTGCAAAGAGACCTGGTAAGAACTCTGAAGCCCAGATGCTCTCCTCAGAAAATTCAAGATTCAGATTCCGGACTTGAGAAAAGAGTGGAAGACATGAGTGAGACCAATGACGCCACAGACGGCACCGAAGCCACAGCACACACGCAAGATTCTACCCTGTTTGCCACCCTGAGGCTTCATGCAGAGGGAACAGCCCCTGCAGAATGACAAAGAACAGTGTCCAGTCTTCATTTTCCTCCCTACTCTGTGCGTGTCTCTCTGCCTTCAGAACCTCCCACATAGTATCTATTAAGAGTTGTGATCTTTGAATGTAGAAAAGGAAGTACCAAATCCAGCCGTGTCTGAACACCCCTGAGCAAGTACAGTGTTTTGCAATTTGTGTATATCCTACGTGTGCAAGACAGGGTCAAACAGTGAGGAGAAGCCTTTCCTTTCATGGTACCTGTTCAGCTCCACGGTTTTATGTTAGACGGTAAAATGTCCATGGAACATGGATGTTGTTCAGCAAATCAGCTCAAACAAGCTTTTAAAAAAGTGGAAGGGGAACTAATTAATTCTGTAGCTAAAGAAAATTCCTCTCAGATTTTAATAAATTGCTGGCTTCAGTTTCTTAGCGTTATGAGGTTTCATCTTTTTTGTGCCATCATGAATTTTTAAATTGAGAGCTATGGGAGACATTTTTCAGGGATGAATAAAATAGCCTGATACCATTTTATCCCTGATGATTGCACAAGATGTATTGGTCAACTCTTGGTGACCAAGTGGAGTGGGGTTGTTTGGAGTGTTGGTTGTTTCTGGAATAGCATAACGCAGGCCAGACTACTACTTGGCATGCGTTCGTAGAAGGAGAGTTAATCACTGGATCAACAGAGTAGATTTAGGCTTTCAGTGCCCCTCTCACCCTAAAATTCTGTATCTCCATTACTCTATATTTAAGAGAATTAGTAAAACAATGGCCAGTGAATTCTGCCTGTGGATAAATTGCTTGACCTGCATTGTACATGACATGTTCTCTCCAGTTTGCCACTTACTTGGGGAGAAGAGAGAAAGAAAGGATAATTCACAAAACAAAATAATATGTTAAAGTAGGTAAACAAGAAGGCCATTACACCGAAGTGGCTCGAATGCTTTGGCAGCCTATATAAGCAAACCAAACCCACGCCAGAGTTAATTTCTGTAAATGCACTGATATCCGAAAAAGAACTAAATTTAAGAACAACCAAGTTCAAATGGCAAATTAGGCTTTCCCAAATCAGGCAACCACTTAAGTTATAGCCAATCAGATAACGTTCCTTGCTTTGCTTCCTCCTCTTCTGCATACAGCCTTTTCCCTAGCTTTTGTCCGCCGAATCCTCTTAACTGCTTTTGGTTTGGCACTGCCCAATTCCAATCCACCTTTGCTCAAATAGACTCTTGAAAATTTCAGTGTGCCTCAGTTTATCTCTTGACAGTTACAAGTGAAATTATTGTGCAAAGAATAAAAAGCAGACTCTATAAACTTTCCGCAGGTCACAGCAATGACCAGTTTTTTTTTGTGTAGGATTCCACCCAAGCAGATCCATTTAAAACAGAGACAACTCATCAGAAGGTAGATGGTGCGGAGTCTTTCAAGTCCAAGCAACTGCTTAACAGGGGGCATCAAAGACCCAGTGTCTATGATGTGCTTTGTGGAATACGGAATCTTGCCATTTGACAGCAACAGAGGGGCTCAGGGTGGATAGCAATGGTGAATGAGGCTGGAGACACTGGATTCAAAGGTCAGCTCTGCATAGGAACAATGTGGAGTTACATTGCAAACTGTAAATCTCCCTATATAATCTGATATTATTGTACACAGCTCTTCCACCTGATTGATGAAGGAACCTGGGCTCTTTTATTTATTTACTTATTTATTATTTTTTTATTATGTTATGTTAGAACCTGGGCTCTTTTAATTCTCTCAGGGTAGAAGAAACAGTGATAGCCTACAGGCTCTTTTTTGTTTATAAATTATATAAAAGTACATTTGTAATGCAAACTAAGGAGGCACAATAATACCTACCACGTGTCAGGCACTGGCCAAAAGAATATACATAATTGCTCATTTGGCCGTCACCAAAAAGACCTCGGGCAGAATCATTTTACCTATTTTATAAGGGAGAGACTTAAAAGCGCCGACTACCATTAATTTGCCATCAATAACATAGGAAACAGCAAGAATGACGGGAAGAGGTATTGTATGTCTGACAAGTGGCAAGATGAAATATGAGCGTTAGAAGGAAACAAAGAGGAAACCAAGAACGAGCGTGGCTTAGAGTATCATTCTGGTAGATTTAACTTAGAAACTCAGCAATCTAGAACCCAGAGAATAAACACAGATTTGTTTCTAGTTTTTGATTTACTGATATTTTTGGTGTTGACTCTACATCCTTCAGCCCTGAAGATGGATGAGTAAAACAGAAGGAATATCCCCAGGCACCGCGGTCGCTGCCGCGCAGAGCCAATCCGGTGCGCAGCTGCGGAGTCAAGACCACGTTCCCTTAAGTGATCCTATCAGACCTCATTTTGTTTATCAATAGCCATATCCATGCTTCTTAAATATCAAATATCCACTATACCCAAGAAGCAAATATCTAATCCAAAACTTAAGGCAGATAATTACTGAATCATATATCCCTGGGAAGCAATTATTTTTAAAAACAGCCACAGCTATTTTGATTACATGGACGTTTCGGTTCTCTCTTTGCCGTGCTGACTTCAAAAGAGAGACGGGAGGATCAAAAGAGAAACAAAGGACTGGTGTCCTGGCAGCGTGAGACTTTAACAATTCAGGATATGAAGTGAAACCAGAATCACTTTAGGATCTTAGTCTTACCTGGAAGATATGTAAAGACGCCACAGCTATTTTTAATAATTGAAGAGAGGCCCTGGTGTTTTGTTTCGTTTTGTTCTTCCATTTTCCTTTTTCCTCCGCCGCGGGAGAACGCTATTGTAAGTCGCAAACGGTACCAATACTTGAAGCGTACCTAAGCACTGCTGGGCCTTGTACGGGTCCGAAAACTTCACTCCGTCCCAGTTGCTTTTTGGTTTTGTTTTGTTTTTTTGTTTTTTGTTTTTCGTCTGTCAAACCAGTTCCACAGTGTTCTGTGATCTGCAATCCTGGTGCATAATTTCTTGCAAAATTCCAGTCAGTAGGGCGTGATGAAGAACGGTGGAGGAAACTGTACAGGTTAGATCGCACAACTCCTAATTTCTGAAGCCCGCAGTGAACTCCCGGCGTTATCCCCATAACATTTATTGAACCACTCTTTCTCTACATTTCTCATTTCCTCTCCTTCCTTTCCCTGTATTATGCACTGTTCCTCACCACTTCCTTTCCTTCTCAGTGTATCTCGTATATTTCTATCCTTCTTTTTGCCTTTCCCCCTTCCTTCATTCTATTTTTCCACCATCCATCCTTCCCTGTAATGAGCAGACTGACAGACATAATTTGTCCATATTTAAATTACTGACAGGCGCCTCTGTAGCTCAGTCGTTAAGCGTCCCACTCTTGATTTCTGCTCAAGTCGTCTCCTAGGTGGCGGCATGGAGGGGATGGAGACTCAGGCTCCCGTCTCCAGGGCAGAGTCTACTTGCCCCTTTCCCTCTGCTCCTCCTCCCGTTCTCTCTCTCTCTCTCTCTCTCTCTCAAATAAATAAGTAAATAATAAAGTCTTTTAAAAAAATAAAATACTGACTTTATTTATGAAGTAAGTGTTCTGGTGAGAGAAAGAACCTAATGACTTTTTCCCCCTTGAATTATTTTTTCCCAAGGATACAGGGCAGTAAGCAGATGGGGAGGAAGGAGAGAGGAAGAAGAAGAAAATATTAGAACTCAGCAGAATATCATGCACATCTTATACCAATATTCTAAAAAAATATACGCTATTTAAAATAAAATAAAGGAAAATAAAAAATAAAAATATATGCTAGATTTGGGCAGATTTAGGGAGTTTTCAGCGTTCCAGGCGCTGTTTTGTGACTGATGATGGCCTAACCTATATATTTTCACCAATTTTCTCTCCATTTGAAATTTTCCATATTTTCTTTTGATTCTTTGTGCTTAGATATTAAGACTACTTCAGTTTACACCATGATTCAAATTATGCTTTAAGCCACTATGTATTGAAACCATTGGGAACATAAATTAACAGTCATTATTTAACACATGTTTTGAGATTTTAACAA